>NC_092036.1:3722140-4034512 GCF_003086295.3 Arachis hypogaea | reverse complement strand
TATAGATTATGAAGAAACGTATTCTCCTGTAGTGGATGCAATAACATTGCGTTATTTGGTCAATTTATCTGTATATCATAAACTACATATACATTTAATGGATGTGGTAATAGCCTACTTATACGGCTCATTAGATCGTGATATCTATATGAAAGTCTCTGAAGGACTAAAGATATCTAAACCATCCAATGAATATTTGCAGGGGTTATACTCAATCAAATTGCAAAGATCTTTATATGGTCTAAAGCAATCTGGACGAATGTGGTATAATCGTCTTACTGAGTATCTGGACAAAAATGGATTCAAGAATGATGATATTTGTCCATGTGTTTTTATAAAGAAATCTGCATCTGGATTCATTATAATTGCTGTGTACGTTGATGATTTAAATATCATTGGAATTCCTGAAGATATTCCAACAATTATAAAAACTCTAAAAGAAGAATTTGATATGAAAGATTTTGGAAAGACTAAATTTTGTCTCGGCCTGTAGATCGAACATATAAAAAATGGGATCTTTATTCATCAAACAACATACACAAAGAAGATCTTGAAAAGATTTTATATGGATAAGTCACATCCCTTGAGTACCCCAATGATCGTAAGGTCTTTGGATGTGGAAAATGATCAATTCCGTCCTAGAGAGAAAAATGAAGATATTCTTGGTCCTGAAGTACCATATCTCAGTGCCATTAGAGCGCTAATGTATCTTGCTAATAACACACGACCTGATATATCATTTGCTGTGAACTTACTAGCAAGGTATAGTTCCTTTCTAACCAGAAGACATTGGAGTGGAATCAAACAAATCTTTCGATATCTTCATAGAACGGTTGATATGGGATTATTTTATCCATATGGATCCAAGTTACTATTAGTTGGCTATGCAGATATTGGATACTTGTCTGATCTACATAAAGGGAGATCTCAAACAGGATACCTATTCACATATGGTGATACAGCTATATCATGGAAGTCCACAAAACAGACGATTGCGGCAACATCCTCTAATCATGCTGAAATACTAGCAATTCATGAAGTAAGTCACGAGTGTTTTTGGCTTAGGAGTTTGATCTAATATATTCTGTCATCATGTGAACTGATTAATCAGAAGATAGCTCCAAATGTCCTGTTTGAAGATGATACAGCATGCATTGCTCAACTTAAGGGCGGATATATCAAAAGCGATAAAACAAAGCATATTTCTACGAAATTCTTCTTCACTCATGATCTTCAAAATCAAGGGACAATTGATGTCCAACAGATCCGCTCAAATGATAATCTAGCAGATTTATTTACAAAATCATTCCCAAAATCCTCCTTTAAAAGATTGGTACATGAGATTGGAATGCGCCGATTTCGAGACATTAAATGATGTCAACAAGAGGGAGAAATTATACTCTTTTTTCCTTGGTCAGGTTTTTTTTCCATTGAATTTTTCTTAACAAAGTTTTTAATGAGGTAGTCCCTATCACCAAAGGATATTGTACTCTTTTTTCCTTCACTAAAATTTTTTCCCACTAAATTTTTCTTTAATACGATTTTAATGAGACATATCCTTAAATGGTCATCCAATAGAGAGTGTTGTGATAAAATAGCCTGATGTGGATGTCCATTTTCCATAAATCTCAGGTTTTTAAGAGGAATCATATTTAATGAAGTTTGAAAACAATGACCCATATGCCTATAAATAGAAAGTCTGATATGAAGCAATATACATCAATAAAAAACATTTCTTCTCTCTCTACGTACAATAAAATTCTTCTTTTTCTTTTTCTTTTCATATACTATAAATATAATATTAATATATAAATTATCGTTATTATAGTATGATATTAATATGTGGATATTGATATTAGAGTCTTCTACTTATACTTTTTTATTTTATATTTATTATATCTTTTTTATTTATTTATTTTACAACAATAATTAAATATTGTTTGAAGTAGCGCACTCGATTCTGAGAACGAAATATTTCATTTATCACCAATTAGTATGTTTTCTAGTGACCGTATGCAATTAGATGCTAATATAAATTTAGTTCTTACAATTTTTTTTTTTAAAGTTAAAGAAAGTACTTCATATTACATTTAAAAACTGACGATTACGTATATCATAATTATTTATCTTATACAACTTTTTATAAATGTTCTCTTCTAAAACTAACAGACAAACAAACAAAAAGTTAACAAGGACATTTACAAAGTCCCTTAATAATAATGTTCTGATAAACAGAAATTTGCTCACCTTGAAATCAAGAATCGAAGATGATTTTGCACATATTGGACGAAATCCATCACATTTCTTGCCATGTTTGCCTTCATTAATTCGGTGAGAACGTGTATCTATTGGAAAATATGTGTTTGAAGCAATTGGTTCGTTAATAGAGCAATGCTAGGGGACAGCAATTTTTGTGATTGTTAGCCATCAACTAGCCATCAATGATGATTTGATGGTGTGAGATTGGTGTGAGATTTCATCCAATGGCTTACCTTCTTCTGCTGGTTACATGCTAGCCAAAATTCAATAAAACTGCTGGCTCCCTAGACTTTTCCTCATTAATATTGTGTGTCGTTACCCAGTAACAAGTTATTTACAGCAAAATATATAACATTAACTTTTTTTTTAACTCATGGATAATACTAAGTAAAATTTTTAGGTATAATTGAAACATGAATATCTAGATCAAAGACAATTAAGCGCTTATGTACAAAAGATAATTAATCAAATAAACGATCTTCTTGAACCAATACTCATCTAAGAAGTCACAGATTTAAGTCTTTTTATTTTTGATAAAAAAATAATAAAAGAACCAAATTGATCATTGAACCAATTAAATAACGGGTTTAATAATTGAATCAGAATTGAATAGTAATTGAACCGAATTAATTAAATATATAATAAAATTATTAAAAAAAATCATCTCCCCATGTATGAATTTTTGCAAGTCAATAAAGTCATTGATTCAAAACATTCAAAACATGCAATGCATCCAACCTAAGAATTATAAATATAATTTAACGAAATCATATAAATATAATTCAATGCAGAATTGTCGCAATGTTTTTATTTTGAATCAATAATAGCAAAACAACAATTCACCAAAACAACAAATACAACAGATTGAATTTAAAAATTAATCTCAGCAGAATTAATAAATTAAACAATTGAAGTTATAACTCAATCTCAACAGAATTAATTCAATATCAACGGACTGAATTCAAATAAATATTAAAAAATTTAATATCTCAAAATTCAACAAAATCATCAATAATACATCATATTCATATTTATAATAAATTTCAAATTTATAGGAAAAGAGTCAGAGAGAGTTAGAGACTAAGACTTGAGACCTGAGAGAGTTGAAAATTTGAAAAATTTGGCCATGGAGATAAACTGTAAAAGTAAGGGAAGTTGAGACACGACGAAGAATAGAACATCAGCGAATGAGAGACACCACACGAAGAAGAGAAGCAATGATGGAGAAGCAACGACGGCAAGACATGGTGCGGAGCAGAGAAGCAGGAACGATGCCAGGGAGGAGGAGAGAAGCAGAAACGATGAGGAGGGGAGAAGCAAAAACGACGCACAGGAAGGAGGGGAGAAGCAGTGGCGACCCATGGCGGAGAGCGGAGAAACGGCGACCCACGGCGAGGAGCAACGAGGCGGTGATAGAGAGAGCTCGGATAGAGAGGGCAACAGAGAGAGAGAAAGGAGAGAAGGGTTCGACAATGAGTTTGAGCTCTAAAGTGGGATGGTGGGTGGTGGCTGTTCTTCAAAGAGAAGAAAGGATTATGGATGGTGGGTGGTGGCTGTTCTTTGAAGAGAAGACAAAATTAGGGTTTTCTGCTGGGTGAGGGAGAGAGAAAGAAATAGGGTGGGGTCAGGAAGTGTTCTGTTGTTTTTTTTTTTTTGTAAAACAATGCTGTTTTGACTTTAAAAGAGTGAATCAGACTTTTAAAAAATTGAGCCGATTCAGCCAGTTCACCAATTAACCACTGTTCAATTGATTTTTTTATCAATTTTTTGTAGAACGATTTGAAAAGCCAATTGACTAAAGAAACAATTCTAAATTAACCCAATCAAAACTGGTGTAGTTCGATTTTTAAAACCTTGCCAATAATAATAAATACATAACAATTATTGTACATACTAAAATTTTAATCAGTCTAGCCATCAAGAAGTTATACCAGAGTAGGTACTACATAATCAACCATGCATATTATCGAAAATCATTCATTTCAGAATGGTCACATAATTATATTTATAATTAAATTTCATAAACAATATATTCAACCTAGATTCTTATTTATAATCAAATTTTGTAAACAACGTAATTAAAATAGATTTACATTTATAATCAAAATACCAAAAAAAATTGAGATTCAAACTTCATAAACACCCTATATTTTTTTTCGATTCCTCCTCGTTCACTCTTTAATTTCATTTTTAGCTCAAATATAAGAGGTATCAAATAGACAAAATTTGAGCCGGCTCATCTATAACGGCAAGCCAAAATTGTAAAAGAATAAGTTGAACCGTTTTTTTTTTAATGAGTTAAGAAAATGCAGACTTGACTTGTTAGAGTTAAGAAGTAAAACGGGTTGACCCATTAAAAAATTAAATAAAGAATAATAGATCATTTTCACATTTTTTTAGCTCATATCCATACAAATCAAGAAATTTTATTATATTTTCGTACCCTCTCGACTCAAATATGCTTAACTCGTGAGGTATTAGAGTTGAGGCAAAATGATGACCCACTTACATGAAATATTTATTGTGATTGAAAGGAAAAATTAATATGGCTTCCATCCTTCTGTCCAATAATAACTTGTACGGATATATAATTTGAATAACATCTTTAATCCCAAATATTAATAAGCTCGTGCTTCACACTAGCGGTGGCCAAATGAACCCACCTCGCGGGACCAAATCGCCAAAAAAAAAATGAATTGAGGGGAAAAGAAGAGATTTAGAACCCGCCAAATTTTAAAAATTTGTACTGCCAAATTCACAAAATTGAACGGAATAGGACGGAATGATCTGATAGGTCAATAATCCCTTTTTTTCTAAGAGCATTTTAGACTTTTAATCATTCACATAAATATGAAATTATAGAATTAGAGTTTTATTTTCAACTTCAAACACGGACACGTGTCATAGCAACGCAACCTCCCTTCTCTTGCCCACTTCGTACCGGCGACCTTCCCTCTATCTCTTGCAGGTCGCACCGTCATAGCACAAGCAGCGCCGTTGCGCTATAGTGGCTTAGAACATTGGCGGTGACCACACTCTGCGTATCTCTCTCCCACTGGACCGCATTATGCGTCCCTCTCTTCCACTTGACCATACTCTACATCCCTGCCTGTTTCAACCTCAAGCGAAGCTTGAGAGCGGAGAATCTGGGAAGTCGCCCAAAGCCCAAGAAGCACCAGAATCAATAGCGGTAATGATGACTCGACTTTTCCTCGCATTGGCATCCCTAGGTCTCTCTTCCTCGCATCTTTTTTTCTCTCTCCTCTGGTAAGCTATTTGTTTTTCTTATTTTTCTATTTGTGGGAGGGATGTTTGATGATTTTGTTCTCTTTATGTAAAATTCAGATAAATAATGAATAATTAACTAATAAATAAATTATAAATAAAAGGTTAAGAAATTAAAATTTTATGGTTGGAGAAAATAATAATAATTAGAATACGAATTTAAAAGCTAATCTTAAAGGTTTTGGCCAAAAATTGATCCAACAAACTAAAACGAGTAAATCGAGCCCATGCTAGACCCAAAGTTCACTCATTAACACCCCTAATCAACCTCACTTCAGCATACTATCCCCTCCCCGTTCCAATGTCACAAAAACATAAACAAAGTCCTAAGAGAGAAGGGAGGATAGGAGAATTTTGTTCACTATTCATCCTCTACTTTGATTACTCATAACTTTTGCTCCGAAACTTCGATTGATGAGCTATTTGTGGCCACATGTTTGTCTCGGAATTTTCTTTAATTCTATCAAAACATTATGTTAAAAAACCTTGAACTCTTTGTCCAGTTCTCCTTTTCCTTTAATTTCACATTTTTGGTTATATGGATGATAAAAAAATTGTGATTTTGGTTCTTTAGGGGTATTCTAGCATGGATTTCAAGTGAGTTCCATTCCAAACTGGAGTGAGTTAATGTAAGAAAGCTCAATTTCCTAATTTTTCTACTATATGCGAAAACCTAGGTTGAATTATGTGAAAATTTTATGATTAGATGGAATACAGCTTGTTTGGATTGAATTTGGTGTAAAGCGGAGCTAGCCCGATGAGATTTGATGCGGAGTTGATTTAAGAATCACTTTGGTGTGAAATCGGTGGAGCTTAGACTGGTGGACATTAGGAATTTTCCGGAGAAAAGCTTCTGAAGTTGAGATCGCCGTCAACGAAGGTATGGGTCTTGATTTCGAATAGGCATCGTGTAAAACTATGTGAATGCCTTAGTTAATTGCCCCTAAATAGGATGAATGGAATTGGTTGATGTTGTGTTGATTAGTTGTGATTTTGTGAATTGAGTGGTTAACAATGATATAGTGTATATAAATGAGTTGAATTAAATATGAGTTATGGTATGCTTGATTATGATGGATATGGATATGAAAATTGGGCTGGAGGCCAAGATAGAGTGAGAATTTCCTATGAGGTAAGTGTGTGAATTATTGTATGCGAAAGTGATAATTGATGTCTTGCTTGGTTGTGAAATTGGGTTTAGTTGGTGAAATATGCTAAATGAGTGAGAATTGGATTGATTTACTTTGGAATAGCTAGGAATTAATGATTGAGTATTTGGAAGGCCTAGTAGTGGTATTGGAATGGTCTGAGCTAATTTGAATTTGAAAATTTGATGAAAAGAGCATTTTGTGAAAATTGGTAAAAACAAAATTTTGACCAACTTTGATACGCCATAACTTGGTGCTTGAAACTTGGATTAGGGTAAAATCTATCTTAAATCAAGATACTTAAAATATCTTTAAAATGGTTCAAGAATGGAAGAAATCGGAATTTTATAGAGAAAGAAATGAATGAAAGAAAACTAGTATAAAAAAGTGAATTATGAGATTATGCAGAAAACCAAAATTTCTGGTATGTGTGCTCACACACACTATGGTATGTGCGCACCACATAGAATGGGTAACAAGGCTCATGCATACGCACGATAGGATACGTACGTACAAGATGGGAATGACATTCTAAATTGTGCGTACACATAGTATGATGCGTATGTACAAATTCTGTTTTTTCACTTAAACTCTGTTTTGACTGTTTGGCCTTTCCAGCACTCTTGTAAACCCTTGTAATCTCTAAATGAACCCCAATAACTCATTTTTAAGCCATGGATAGGGTGTGATTAAGTCCAACAAATTAAATTGATATTTTAGAGGAGATTGAGGGTTTAAGTTGATGAATATTAATGAAATCTTGAGAGTAATAAAAATGAATACTAAATTGATATAAGACATGGATGATGAAATTGACGATGAGTGAGTATGGCCTGATTGGCTGAATTGGAAAAGTTTGGGTGATATCCTGCTTATGTATTAATTGAATATCTATTTATGGTGAGGACTGTGGTATTATCCCGCTCATGAGTTAATGAATTTGACAATTAATAAACTAATTAAGTTTAAAGAATGTACTAACTTATGAAACTAACTTTAGTAAATAAAAATGATGAATTGTGGCCTGAGTGACCAAATTGGCAAGGATGGTGGTATCATCCTGCTTGCCCAGTGTGTTATTGCTTTGTGGGATGGTGGTTTTGTCTTGCCCACAGTGAGGACAGTGGCATTATTTCACTCACAAGATAAATAAATTGGTAAACTGAATGAGAAAGTGGTTAATGAACTTAATGGTTTCAAAAATTGATTAAAGACTTTACTGCAAATTGATGTTTACTTGTGGCAAGGACGTTGGTGAATCCTACTTGCATTGAGCTGAATTATGCCATAACAAGGATGGTGGTTACTCCCGCTTGTTCGTGGTTCTCTCTGGTTGCATGGTAACAGGACACGTATTCCCTCTATTGGTGACAGGGCATATATTTCCTCTAACAGTAATAAGGTACATATTCCCTCTAATAGTCAGCCGATGTGCTGAGATATTAGTGTACAACAGAGAGACAATGTCTGGGTTAGCAACCTGACATGTCGGGTTTGGTTGTATAACCAATAGATGAGCTCATGGCCAGTAGGGCAAGCATGCATCATTTGTATCTGTGTGTATTGATTTGGTGTACATCTTGTATTTGTCTTGCCTTGTTGATTAACTGTATCTATATGTTACTTGACCTAATTGCATTATATGTTCTCTCTACTTGTATATTTCTTGTATTGTTTTGTATGTGTTTGAATAACTGAGAGATCTCTTATACTAGCGGTGGTGATGCTGAGGGTTGTTACTAATGTGATGTATTGATATGATTGTATGATGGAAAAATGAATTTAATTGAGATTAAGGCTCCCTAGGTAAATACAGTGGTTCGCCTCACTTGCTCCGGGTTAAAGTTGAGATTAAATATAGAGAATAATCGATATGAGATGGAGGATGATATGAAATTTATAACTTTGAATTTTAGCCAAGTTTGGCGAGTTGACAATTAGAGATTGAGATGATTAATAGATACAGAAGAGATTATAGTGGTGTCGATTTAAGGCCAATGAATAAACTGTTTAACTTAACATTCTTAGTTCATAATTGCGAGAGAATTATTATTGTATTAAGGAACGTCATTAGTAAAGAGACAAGTAAAGGATAAATTTGAAGAATTTGTTAGAGTTTTCCCGGTTTGGTTTAGAACAGGACCCTAGGCTTGAACATTGAATGATTGGAGTTTAGGAATGCCTAGTGGGTTTATATCTTTTTACACAGTCTCTATTTGAAATTATTATCCTATTAGGAACCTTCAGGTTCTCACCCATTGTTGGATTTTGTTTTTCAGATGCAGAACGTGGTTCACTTCGTTGAGCATGCCGGACCTTGTAGAAAGCGAAGACTCCTCTTTATTTTGTACTTATATGTTTATTTCTCCATTTTTGGATATATATATATGTATATCCCTCTTAGAGGCTGATTTATGGAGAAACATGTTGTATTTTGTTTACTTCTAAGTTGTATTATACTTTCTAGCTGACCTTGTCTTTGTTGGTCGAGACTAGTATTTGTTATGTATCTTTTTTGGAATCATATATATATAAATTTCTATCGTTTATATATATCATTGACGTTTCGAGTTCAATGCAATTTTTGTTCTGTCATTTTTCTTCACAAGCTCCTAGATATATTATTACCTTTCAAGTATATACGTATGAACTTTGTTTTTAGAGGTCGTAATGCCTTGTCACCTCTGACTTATGACTGCAGCGTAAGATTTTGTGTGGTAGGGTGTTACACTTTGAATTTTGAGAGATGGTTGATGATTCTATTTGAGCTTTGAAAACGTCTGATTTCCTATTTTTTTTCAGTGATTACTTATTTACTGATTCTATTCTCTATTATTTAGTTACTTATTATTAATTCTAATCTGTTGAGTTTAAAAGAAATAATAACAATTTTATGATGACCAAACACTATGAAAATGGGCCAAAAAGTCCAAAGTGGTGTGAATAATTTTGTTTGGCTAGTGTGCAGAAAATGTACAAAAAAAAGAGCAAATGGGCAAGCCTCAAATAATGATCCAATCCCATGATCAAAGCATTCAGCCCATTGACCCACTAAAGACTCAAAGAATGGTTGCTAATCACTAACCTAGTTGAAGAGAAGCAGTTCACTTGCATCTGACCCAAAACCAAAAGCAATTGAATCAATTCTCTCTCTTTTCTCTTCTCATACCCACGTGAAGTAGCTCAAAGCAAGAAAGTAAGAAAAATAAAGTCTTGTATACATGATCGTGAGGGGATTCTCTTACTATGTCAAACTCTTTTATATGTTTTTTTTTTGTTTTGTACACATGATCTTGAGGGAATTCTTTACTAAGTTAGATGAGCACTTAGTGATTGCAAGTCTAGAGAGTGAATCTAGCTAAATCTAACTTGGGTAGAAGTTGGGTTTGTCCTAGATAGGATTGTGTTGAATCTTAAGAAAATTGGTGTATGTAATCATTGTGAATGATAGTGAAATTCCACCACTATTATGGGAGAGACTGGATGTAGGTCACATTGCATATGGTGGCTGAACCAAGATACATGATTGTGTGATTTTCTCTTCTCTACTCTTCTTCTGATTTCTTTCGTTATGAGATAAAATAAAAGTGTCTCCTATATTGTTCATTTCTTAGAAGTTGCATCTATTCAAAAGCAAAGAGTTGCTTTATTCTTGATTGCATTGTGAAGACAAAATAAAATTATCTCCTAATTTTCAACTTGATAGACTTAACAACAACCGAGTTCCTAATCCAGTCAAAATCAAAAGTTAAAGAAGTTCAAAAAAAAGGAGCCTATAAATTTAAACCCATTTCTCTTGGCCATTTATAAACCTTCATAATCTCTATTATTTTATTGTTCTTATTTCATGACTATCATTGATTTAGTTAGTGCTATTGTTATTTTGTAATTGATTTGGTTATTGATGTAGTTACTAATTTAAATATTGTTATGTTATTTAGGGGTTGAGTTATGAATTCTGTAAGGATAACTCCATCTTTATAAAAGTTGATAGTGAAAATTTAACACAAAATTCTAAAAATAAAAAGGGATCTAAAGCTGTAAAAGATATTAAAAAGAAAAAGTTGAAGGCAGCAACATCTAATGTGTGGAGATATTTCACAAAAATTAGACCTAATGATGATGGTATAGAATGTACTCAATGTGATGGATGCAAACAAAAGTTTAAGGCCGGTGGTAAACATTATGGAACACTATCACATACATAAACGTCATTTGAACAGGTGCATGAAAATAAACTTCGAGAATATTGGTTAGACATTGATAGTAATGCAAAATAAAATGGGGTCTCTCAAGATAGATAACCATGTACCGTGTGAGATGTTTGCTACCTTTGTGATTAATTGTGATGTTCCATTTTCTATTGTTGATAATAAGAAATTTAGGAATAGGGTAAAATACATTAGTCCAACTCTAGGTCTTATTACTAGAAATACTCTTAAGGAGGATGTGCTGAAAATTTACTCAAGAAAAAAAAAGAAGTTTAAAAGTACTTTAGTAGCCTTTTCTAATAGAGTTTGTTTGACTTTTGATTTGTGGACATCCATCACTATCGAAAGTTATTTATGTTTAACTTCTCACTTTGTTGATTTAAATTAAAAAATGCAAAGTAAAATTTTGAGTTTTTGTCATTTGTCTACTCCCCGTATAGGATTTGAATTGTCTTCCAAGATTTTTGAACTTTTAAATGAGTGAAAAATTGATAAGAAGATTATGACTCTTACTATAATAAATAGCGCATCTGCTAATGATACATGTTAAGAGCATTTGAAAAGTACTTTAAACATGCATGATTGATTGTTGTATGACTAAGAATTCTTTTATATTCGTTGTTCTGCTCATATCTTGAATTTCATTGTGCAAAATGGATTAAAGATTGTCCATGATGCATCAGATAAGATTAGGAAAAGTGTGAAATATATAAGGCGATAAAAAAGTAGAATGATAAAATTTAAAAAATGTGTTTCAGCGATTCTGGACTTGAAATTTACAAGTGGGTTACATCTAGATGTTACCACTAGATGAAATTCTACTTATATTATGATCAAACGTACTATCAAATATCGAAAGACCTTTGAGTATTTAAAGGCAGTCGATCATGCTTATAAGCGTTGCCCTTCGATTGATAAATGGAGGAGAATCGAAAAGATGTGTGAATTTTTATACCCTTTCTATGAAACTATTAAGTTGATTTAGGACATATCTTATCCTATCTCAAACTTGTATTTCTTACAAGTTTATCATATTCAATGTGTTTTGGTGGAAAGTTTGAGAAGTGAAGATAGACTTCTAAGAAATATGGAAGAAAAGATGATGAATAAATTTAAAAAGTATTGAGAGAGGTATAACGTCATTCTTGCATCCGGCACTATTCTTGACCCTAAGCTTAAAATTTTTACTTTAGAGCTTATGTATGAATAGATTGATGCGGAACATGTGGAAAAAAAAAAGTTATACAAGCTTTTTGAAAAATATGACAATAAATCTCTTTCCATTGTTGATGCACAAGAAACTAGTATTCAATCTGCATCCATAGTACTTACTCCTAAAAGTATAGGCAAAAAGCAATTTGTGATTGCTAGTGTAAGTAATGTTAACATATTTTGATTTTCTTATATTATTTTATTATTATCATTATTCTATCCTAACAAGATAATTTTTTTATTTTGTTAGAAATTGATGAAACGTAATCATCAAGTTGAGATCTCTAACAAAAAGAATCAACTTGATACATACTTAGATGAGCCACTTTTGTTAAAGAATTATTTTAAGGTTTTAGATACTTTGAAATGGTGAAAACTATATAAACAACGTTATCTAAAGTTATCAATAATGGTTTGTGACTTATTAGGTATTCCAAATACTATAATAACTTCAGAATATACTTTTAGTATTGGAGCTCATGTCATTAACAAATATAGAAATCGTTTGTTGCTAGAAAATATTTAGGCTTTGATTTGTACCTGTAATTGGAATAAAAGATTTATTGATAGTATGTTAGATTGTTAGTTATTAATTTAATATTTATATAATATTTCGTTATTTATTTCTCTTGTTCTAAATTTGAGTATATTCATCTAATTGTAAGTGAAAGTGAAGATAGAGGTGATTCTTTATGGTGCTAGGTAAGACGGTATTTCAACTTTCAGAGCAAATTCGAATTTTATTGATTTATGTGTTGATGTGTTTAGATATTTTATATTTGTATTATCATGAACACATGGTTATTTTTATGGATTATATTGCGTATTTTGATTTAAGTGTAATTTGATTATTTGATATGGATCTATGGAATATGGATTATATATTTATGTTGTAGGAGTCACTCAGATAAAGACGGCTAAAACGTCTTTTTTTAAAGATGTTTTTCAGTAATTAAAATTTAACATATATAATTGATTAAATCATGTTATTGCCAAAATTAGGTTAGATAAATTGATTTAACCGAAAAAATAGTGAATCAAATCTTGAACTGATCTAAATTAATATTATTTTTTTATAAAAAATGACTATAATACCCTTATTATAGAGAATGATTAAAATACTCTTATTATTATTATTATTATTATTATTATTATTATTATTATTATTATTATTATTATTATTATTATTATTAATTTAAAAAATTCTAAATCCTAACCTTATGATAGAAAAATAAAGGACTAAAATTTATAATTCTCAAAATTAATATATATGATAGAAGCATTTTAGTCATTTTCTATAATAAGGTATTGTAATCATTTTCTGTAAAAAATAATATTAATTTAGACCAATTCAAGATTTGATTCACCATTTTTCGGTCAAATCAATTTGTTTAGCCTAATTTTGACAAAAATAACATGATTTAAACGATTATATATGTTAAATTTTAATTATTAAAAAACATCTTTATAAAAAGACATTTTCAGCGTCTTTATCTGAGTGGTTCCCTTATGTTGTTGTGTTTGAGATGGTTAATATTATGATTTAAATGTGTTTGATAAGATAATTATTATAAATTGTATATTATTTAAAATTTAAAAAAAAATAGCCATTGTCATAAATTTATTGAATTGTACTTTGTATAATATTATTTTCATATTTTGGGATGTAAAAAAAATAAGAAGGCGACTGGTGATTCACCTTTTGATAGAATGGAGTAGCATGTTTTTTTTATCATATGATAACAAATTTAACCCATATTAATTTGGTGGAACGAAATGATCACTTTATCATTTCTACTTGACTGATTATTTATTTTTTTTCAAGTTTTTAAATATCTTAAGAATACTAAACTTTTTTTTTCTTTTAATTTGCAAGATTTCTGTTTTTTTTAAATATTTTTTTATAAATATTTTAATATTATATCATAAATTATTAATTTAAAAAAATAAATTCTAACTTTTTTATTATAAAAATTTTTAATATTATATTATAAATTATTATTAAAAAAATTTAAAATAATTAAAATAAACATATAAATAATTATATTTTTAATATAGAAAAATCTCTTCCTTTTAACGTGTGGGTAAGGATTTAGAATTTTATACGATAGACTTTGACCCTTAAATTACATACTCATTACTACATAAATTAAACCAGATCAAATATATTAATTAAATAAACAATAGAACAAAAATCATATACAAAATTTGAAACATACCCCACAAAGAAACCTGAGGAGATTGAAGGTGGAACTTGAAAGCGGCAAAGCCATATTTGGGTGGTGGAGGTGTGGTAGCATCAGAACAAAGAGTAGGCATGAGATTTAGAAGGAAAGAAAGCTGAGAAGTCATTATGCACTAGTAGCTCTGCTTTGAAATCTCCTATTAGTAGTTTGGCACCAATCATATTTATAGAAAAATATGGCCGATTGTCATGGCCTTGGACACACTCCAACGCTACTGTGCCGGCACTCGGACTTACTCAACCTCTTGAGCTAAGACCAAGTCAGCCTAACCCTCAATTCTTAGCAAGAAAGCTAAGAATACAAGAGAACACAAGAGAAAGGAAGCTTTGGTGGAAGAACACTTTATTGCTCAAGTGTGGTTACAAATGATTCACACACCCCCAAACTCTAACTCTCACCCCTATTTATAGCCATCCACCTCCTCAATGGATGGTTAGGATTAAATCTAATCAACGGTCCAGATTAATCATCCAGAACCTTCTTTACAAATATCTATCCTACCACAACTCTCTAAATGTTTCTAGATTATTCCATACCATTCTTTATACTTCTATATACATCTATACTCTTCTAGAATACTCTATGACCTTCCAGAGTCTTCTAGAAGAGTATAGATGTATATAGAAGTATAAAGAGTGGTATGGAATAATCTAGAAATATTTAGAGAGTTGTGGTAGGATAGATATTTGTAAAGAAGGTTCTGGATGATTAATCTGGACCGTTGATTAGATTTAATCCTAACCATCCATTGAGGAGGTGGATGGCTATAAATAGGGGTGAGAGTTAGAGTTTGGGGGTGTGTGAATCATTTGTAACCACACTTGAGCAATAAAGTGTTCTTCCACCAAAGCTTCCTTTCTCTTGTGTTCTCTTGTATTCTTAGCTTTCTTGCTAAGTATTGAGGGTTAGGCTAACTTGGTCTTAGCTCAAGAGGTTGAGTAAGTCCGAGTGCCGGCACGGTAGCGTTGGAGTGTGTCTAAATTCCATACCACTCTTTATACTTCTATATACATCTATACTCTTCTAGAATACTCTATGACCTTCCAGAGTCTTCTAGAACCTTCTAGAGTATTCCGGAACTTTCTAGGACATTCTAGAACGTTTCGGAACCATCTAGAGTATTCTCAAACACTCCAGAAAACTATACAAACACTGTTAAATTTAACCTTCTAAAAATTTACCGTGACACGATGGTCACGAAAAATATCAATTACAGTTAACCTTAAAGTTTAATCTTGGACGGTCATATAAAAAAAACACGAAAAATTAGATAGAAAGAGTGGTCCTAGGGTATAATAGCGTCCGCTGTTGATGAATTTTCACATTATGGCTGGATTTTTTTAAAATAAATAACATAAATATTTTATTTACTAAAATAGATAATTTATAGTATTTTTATTGAAATTCATCTTTTTACTTATCACGTTTACACAGGTTGCACATAAACGTGATATGTGGGATATAATGGGATTCACATATCTCTTTTACATTGTAAATGAGATACAGTACAACAAAAATCAATCAGTTATAAAAAGATCTACAAACCATTGATATTTTTCACAAACATCTCAATCATTCTTCTCATCCGTTTCTTTAATAAATTTAGTAGGAATGTCTAGTGTAAGTAGTTATTTTGTTATGACGGCTGTCACATGAGAAACAGTGATACTGTGGTTGTATTTGAGTGTAAAAATCTCATTCTGTTGTACACTAGGAGAGCGTGTTTTTTGTCTGAGTTAAAGAGACTGATATCGACGCATGTCGGTGGTCATAGGAGAAAGAAGTTGGCAGAGTTGATTATCAGATGCTAGCACCGATGAAAAATGGAGTATTTCGGTTTTGTATGTTTTGCCTTGATGGCGATGAGCATATTCGGCACATGTTTGATGTCTATGGGAGAATAATGGCGGAACAAGTAATGGAGGTTTCTGCAGAGGTCAGTGATGTTGGTCGTGGTGGTTCTGGCAGCTCGAATTTTGTCCAGGATGACCCACCTCTTGCACCACCTCCCTGTGTTGTGCTAGTCCGGAGGTGCATATGGATGTTGACGGTGAGGATTCTGACAAAGAGTATGTTGCCGATAACAACGAGGGTGGTTCTTCTGATGATGATGACGATGAGAACTTCGTACTAAAGACTCCGACAGGTGGATCGGTTAGGTATCTTCTGCTTGTCCCATAACCGATTCCGGAGCTATCAGTTGTACCCAATCACTATCACATATTGGATTTGAATGCAATGTATGAGGTAACTCCATTTTCCAATATGGGCCGGAACGATTACAACTCAGACAGTGGAGTTTTAGACTGGTCATAGTTTCAGAAGTAGAGAGACAATCGTGCAAGGTGTGAAGAATTATAGCATTTGGAGAAGTGCTGAGTACCAAGTTATAGAGTCAGATCGGCTAAAGTATCATGTGCGTTGCAGGAAATTCACTGATGAATGTCCTTAGAGTCTCCGTGTTGTCCTCCGACAAAATCTCAGATATTGGTAAGCCATGTTTTATATTATAACATATTATCTTATTAATCGTGCTTATTTTGGTTAGAATGTTGACCAACTATATTTTAATTTCTTAGGAGGTGCATAAATTCAATGGATCGCATTTCTATTTAGCCTCCACCATGTCTCAGGATCATTGACAGTTGAACAGTAACCTCATTTGTAGAATTATCATGCTTATGATACAGTCTAACCCATCAGTTACTATTCCTGTTCTACAAGGTGCAGTTAAGTAAAGCTATCACTTCAAACCCTCATAAAAAAAGGTCTGGATGGCGAAGCACAAGGTAATTGCACAAATATATGGGGATTGAGAGGAGTCATATAATAAGGTTTCGAGGTTGCTTCAAGCTTTGTAAAGTTGTTGTCCCGAAATAATATGTAATTTCAGGGCGGTATCGTACTATGAGGGGCACTTGTTGATTTGTGATGTTAGCCAATTTGATAAGGTGTTCTAGTCTTTTCCTCCATGTGTCGAGGCGTTCAAGCATTGCAATCCGTTGATGGGACGCATCTGTAATGCAAATATGGTGGAGTGTTGCTAATTGTATTGGCATAAGGCGACAATAGTAACATCCTTCCTATGACCTTTGCAATTGTTGAGTCTGAGACTACGAGTCCTGGTCGTTTTTCCTTACCAACCTGAGGCATCATGTGACACCACAATAAGGACTTTTGATTATATCTGACATATCGCAAGCGATCAAGGCCGCATTAAGAGCCAATGAGAACGGGTGGCTGCCACCTAGTGCGTTCCATGCGTATTGTGTGAGGCACATGGCTGAGAACTTCATGTCTCGTTTCAAATTTGCCGAGGGAAAGCGATATCTGATGAATGTTGCTTATAGTCCAAGTAAGGCTAGATACGAGTGGTAGCAGACTGGGCTGGTAGATTTAACAAGAAAATATGGTTGCAACATTGCGATAGCAGTCGAAGGTTTAGGCACATGACCACCAACTTGTCCGAGTGCATTAATGCAGTTCTGAAAGGTACCCAATATTTACCGATTTCATCCATCATCAGATGCACGTATGAGAGTTTGCAATAGTTGTTTGTCAGAAAGGGTCGGGAGACAAGGTCCAAATGGCAGTCGATAATCGGTTTTCACAGTGGCTACTGGCATCTGTTGATTGGGGAGATATGTGACTGTGGTATTTTTTAGTCACTTCATTTCCCCTATCGTCATGCATTTGCTACTTGTGTCGCTGCAGGAGTCGAGGGGGTACATATGTGAATTCAATGTACATGTAGGAGGCTATTTTCAAGGTGTACGAGGTGGAGTTTTTCCCGATATTGGACGAGAAGCTATGACCAGAGTGGTACAGGATACGTTTATGTCCTAATCCCGCTACGCGTAGGAAAGCAACCTGCTGACCAGTCTCCACGAGGTTTTGTAATCATATGGATGAGGTGGAGTGCTAAGAGAAGCGGTGTAGGCTTTGTAGGCAAAACCAGACATACCCGAAGAGGTTGTCCCAATCAACCAACTGAGGATAATTAGAAGTGTGTTTTTTGTTGGCTTATGGTGTTTGTTATAGGTTTCTTTTGTAGTCATATGGTTTAGTTATCACAATTGTGTTAATGATTTTGTTTAGTACAGATCGAATGCAATGTTTATTTTGTTCTTTATAATACACTTGAAATGAGGTATTGTACTAATTAAACAACATCACATAATCTAAATAAAGTTCGGTATACAAACTACATAAAGTTCACAAAGCTGGTAAGTAACACACATAAAAATCCCAAATAAATAAAATTCATTGCTCAATTTAAATAACTACAAATAACTGATAGATAAAATAAAGTATACAAATGAATAATACAAAAAGCATCTGAAACAGCTCATCGGTGCTAGTGTGATGGGTAATGCAACCGTTGCCCAATGCCACAAGCTGGAGGCTGTGCCCGACGAGGTGGTCTGCCAGGTCATGGAGCCGCAGGAGAATGTGTGTGCGGTGGTAGAAGTGGTAGTGGTCCTGGTGGTGGTGGTGGTGGAGGATATGGGTACACTTGAGAAGGATCGTACGGGCCTGGAGCAAACGGCTGTGAGTGGTACTGAGGCTGTACGGGTGGATACTGAAGTGGTGCAGGTCCCGTGGGGTAACAATCATCAATCACCCGTAATTGATCTATGGGGTTGTCGCATACTGAGAACCCGGAGGGAGACCGGTGTCGTAGGAGGTGCTGGGCCTCGGTGACAAGGAAGGAGCTAACGCCGACGTATATGCAGGAGCTTATGAAAAATGAGGCTCCTGGGCGACACTCTGCTCTCTGCTGTGTAGAACTGCTCCGCAAGATGCTGCATGGTAAATTGGTCTGTCGTGTCAACCTGGAATACCTTGTCAAACTGGATCTCCTCTATCATAGATCTCTCATGACCACTCGTCGATGGACCCAGTCACCCAGTTAGGTGAGGCGATAAAAGGATCCATCCTGAACCTCATGCGTTTGTCAGCCCGAAGGTGGTGGTGGTGGTGGTGAGTCCTCCGTTTTGGCTGCTATGTCACCATAGTCCTCCTGTCTCGCATACTTTACCTCCTCCTCAGACCTGACATCTAGTCACTTTCTGCGGGGCCGAGTGTCTGCTCAAACCTTCCTAGCATGCCTACGACGATCAGGAACATCCCGGGGAAGGTCGAGCACATCCCTAAGCTGACTGATGGTAGGCTACACATCATCCGGTAGTCTCGAAAGCTTGGGAACATCAAGTACGTCGTCGCCAGACAAATGCCTAACGCAACAAGCATGCTGGTACCAGTCCTAGTACTCCTGCGTAGGCCGATAATCTATGAACGGTTTAATGGAGATCATGTGACTCTCATCAAACCTATGCCTCCATCCCTTGTACCACTGCTCATGACGTGTGGGTCACCACACGTCTTTCTCTGTCTTGTAGTCATCAGGAACCTGTCGACATTCACTGGGTCTCCAGGCACTAGCTGCTCCCCATCAAACTGGCATTTCACCCTATCAGCGTAGTGAAACTCCACAATGTTGAAGTAGATGAGGGAAACAATAATAAGCATCCATGTCCCCCACTCTGCCTCATTTCTCAACCAGTCTGGGCACAGGGCCTGTATGGCTAGGTCTTCGTATGACGTCCATAGGAATCACATCTGTAAATTGTTATATAACCGTCAGATTCAGTGCATTACATGGGATATTTAACTGGTTATAGACAACTAAATAAAACTAAATCGCATACCTCATGCAAATGCAAGTGATCTAATGCACCACGCCATCAGAGGATTCTCTGTTCGTACTAGTCCCTACTTTGCTAGGCCATACCTATCAACTTGTTCACAAATGCAACAACCACATTCTCTCACTTTATGCACAAAAGGATGAATTACATTTACATAAATAGAAAGCACAACAATCATAATTGAAAATAGTTACCTCATGGCTAGAGGAATCGTCCAGATCTGTCTATCAGGTGGACACTAATGAGAAAACCTATGGTATATCCACGAAACGAGAAGCAGAGTGCAACTCAAAATGTCGGTGGTATCTCGAGTGCTCCATAGCATAAAGAGTGGTACGCCCATGCAAGCACAACGGATCCCAAGACATACCATGGCACCTCTTAAACTCCGCCAACAGTGGTAACCATCTGATATAAACCTGATTGGTTGACTTGTCGTTCATCAGGTAACCACCAATCAGCAACATGATATAACACCTCGTGTACTGTCGAAGGGTGGCTGCATCAGCAGTAGCTAGCATATTCCGGACCCAGTCTCGCAGTCATGTCACCTTTATGGAAAACAATTCCTTCCTCTGTGCACCCTGTTGTTGAGCATGAAGAGGTCTGACACCTAAGAGCTCCTCTACCCACTCCCAAGTTGGGTGCTGGTACCACGTTGAAAGTCATGCGAGCACCCACCTACGGGCTCTCCGTGCATGCGTAACCCTAGGTGGTACGCAATGTCCTGCAGAGTGATCGTGCACTCATCCTAAGGCGGGTGGAAAGTGTTGGTCACTGGACGCCACTGCTTCACGAATGCAGTAATTAGGAAGTTGCCAAAGACAAAATCCTTGAGCTACACTGTGTCGCTGAAGCCAGTCTTCCTCAAGTAAGGGACAATGGCATCCGGAATTGCAATGTGGCTCACTCGCCTAGGGAGTAATAGGCGTGGCCTCTGTTAAAACATAATAATAACACTAAATTTATAAAAATATTTTAACTATAATTACATGTTCAATGTCTTAAAAGAAAAAAAAAATCAAAACTAACTCTAAAATCGATTGTTCCTGCAATATTTCAAGTAGTATCTCACAAATATTAAAAAAAACGTTCCAGAAGGGAGAAACAAAGATAATGCCGAACAAGAATTGATAATAGAGGCCTGCTACACATACAAATCTTTTTGACTTACAAGTCTTACAAGTATGTCTTTTAATGCGTTATTCAACCGCTTCCTGTTTTCAAAGCGCTACACTCACCATGTATTATGAACAACTCTTCTTCTTCTTCTTCTTCTTCCTCTTCTCTTCCTCTTCCTCTTCCTCTTCCTCTTCTTCTTCTTCTTCTTCTTCCATGTATTTCTTCGTTATTCTCTTCGCCTTTTTATTCGTTGTTTTACCTGCGTTTATCACTGGTATTCTTGCTTCGTTTTTTTTTATTTTCATGGTTTCTGAAATCAAGCTTTGAAATCGTTTTGAAGATAATGGAACTTCAGAAATACACCCAAACGATTACAGAAATACACCCAAATGATTACAGAAATAAACCCAAAGGATTACAGAAATATACCCAAAGGATTTAAGAAATACACCCAAAATTTTTTGAAGTACACTTTATGCATAATTCAGAACTCTTTCTCTTTCTCCTCCTCATCTTCTACTGCTTCTTTTTCTTCAAAAATGATTTCAGAGCTTAATGTCAAAAAACAATGGAAATCGAGAATAACGAAAAAAGAAAACAAAGAGAAAAGTACGTAAATGAAGAAGGAGAAAGAGAAGGCAAGCAACGAAAGAAAAGAAGAAGAAGAAGATGAAGAAGAACGTGCAGCAAGAAGAAGAAGAAGAATGTGCAGTGAAAACATACAGTAACAGTTGAAGAAGGAGAAAGAGAAGGTAAGAAACGAAAGAAAAGAAAAAGAAGAGGAAGAGAAAGAAGAATGTGCAGCAAAAAGAAGAAAGAGATGCAATAAAAATGGTTCGAAACGCGTTAATATAGATAACTTATAAAGACTTATATAAAAAAAATGCTCGTATGTGGAGAATTTCTCTCGATAATATCCGCTACTAGTGCTGCGTTGATAATATCCACTACTCAAGAATTGATATTTTGTTAGCAGCTTAGTAACATTTATTGTAAGTGCACGTGTTAAATGGCATATTTTGTTAGTGTTTGGCACCATCTTTATGGTTCATTGATTTCTTAGTTTGGTTTTATTAATGCCTAACAAGTTAATTTAGATAGTAGAATATTATTTTAGTCTCTTATTATTTGAGTTAAATTTTAATTTAATTTTTTAATATTTTAAATATTTTATTTTAATTTTAAAAAATTTAAATAGATTTAATATTATTTTATTTTTAAATTAGATATAAATAATTAATTAATAAAATAAATAATATAAATATTAATAACAATTATAATAAAATTATATCTTTTAGTTTTTGTGTGTTAGAGAAATATAATTATATTTTTTTATAATATTTCATCTTTTTATTTTTATTTTTGTATAAAACTTTAAAACCTAGTAATTAATTATTAATGTTTCAAAATCTAAGAAAAATTATTTATATTGGTGATTATTAAAAGATTGATTTCATTTTTGTATTGAAAATTGAACATTATTCTCTTTTCAATATATGAATTGTTTGAATTAAATTAATAATAAAATAATATTAAATTCATTTAAAAAATTTTTAAATTAAAATAAAATATTTAAAATATTAAAAATCAACTATAATTTAGTCCAAACCTTAAATCAAAATATTACTTTATCCTAATTTATATTTGAGGACCTTAAATGACTAGCATCTTAATATCTATTTATTAGTTTATTTTCTGGCTGTAAAATGTCTTTAATTTGTAACTTATTTTTATTTTGGGGGATTATATTCTAATACCTATATTTTAGTAAGTAGCGCATACCTATGTTTTATGTTTTATTTAATATTTTATGTTCATTTTTTCTAAATTTTAAATATATGAGAGTTTATCTAATATCCTATCGTATTCTATAATGGTTAATCAATTTTTTATTTTATTTTATTTATTTTTTAAAAAAGTGTCATTGTTATCGTTTAAAACCTTTCTCTCCAAACATGTTCTGTTATACTTATATCGGACAATGTGTGACCATTCACTGCCGACCTTGTGCCCTTCCTGCAATCCAAGTGCTATTGTCGCAGTCATATTAAATTTAACGAGTAAAAATATAATTTAATTATTCTCTTAATTTTTATAATTTTATTAAATTTATAATTAATTTTTTATATTATTTTAACTTTTTAATTATATTTTTTATTATAAAATATTAAAATTAATTTAATATTTTTTTATAAATTAAATATATTTATAATTAAAAATTTAATTAAATATTTAGCAATATTTTTTATTTTTTTATTAATTTTAATTTTTAATAAAAAATAATTTAATTATAAAATTAAAAATAATCTTAAAATCTTATTACAAAATATATATAAAAATTTAATTATAAATTTAATAAAATTATAAAAATAAACAGAATAATTATATTTAAAAATATATATCAAATATTCATATCTTATTTTTAACCATTAATTAAACTTAAATGATTGTAAATTTTTTTTTTTTGGAAGGGACCAAAATAAAAACTAGGGGCAAAATTTGAGAAAAGTAGAACTTCGTTAAAAAAATAATTCAGGTTTTTTGGGGGGGGGGGGGGGGGGAGTGGGCCACTACCTCCCTTGAGCTGTACGTAACTCTTTCCCTTATGCCAACATTAATGGCTATTGAATTAAGGTGGCCTGCATTTAATTTGGACAATTAGTTGGCACCAATTTTGGAGCACGCCAAATAATATGGAAAGTTACCATATATAACATAATATTTATAATTTTATATATATAATTTTTATAATTATATATTTATTATATTTAATATTATATAATTATTTTTGTAATAATTAATAAATATTAAATAAAATAATTTTATACTATTTGAGTTAATTTTTTAATAATAACTCTAAATATTTTTACTTTTGAGGGAATCAGTCCTGCTAAATAAAGCTAATCTGTGATACACAGTTTTTATTTTGTTCCAATCATAAAAATTTTCATAAATCGTTGTAAAAGTAAATCGAATTATTAGTTTCAAACTGCAACTACAACTATATATTGGTTATATCTAGTGATGAGGAGTTGTGCAATAAATAGAGCACCTCCCCAAAATCCAACTAAGCAGAGAAGCAATTCATAGTTTTTGTGAATGAGTGCAATATTGTAGAACAGAAAGTTTTATGGTGGCATTGATTTTAGTGGCTAAGAGTGACATAAATTTGACCAATAAATAAAATATTGACACATGACAAGAAAATTAAATCTAAAATCAAAATAATTCTCTTTTTTATAATTTCTTATAATTACTTTTATTAAAATAATTTTTTATAATTATTTTTACTAAAATAATTTTTTTATAATTATTTTTATTTTTTAATTATTTTTATTATTATTTTTAATAATTTCTAAAAATAATATCAACATTATCTTTTAATTATTTTTATTATTATTATTTATCAAAATAAATTTTTTTATAATTATTTTTTATCAAAATAAATTTTTTATAAGTATTTTTTCTTTTTGTAATTTTGAAAACTAAAACCAAAATAATATTCTCTCTCTTATAATTTTTTATAATTATTTTTAAACTAACACCAAGAGGGAAAATATCATTTTGGTGTTAGTTTTTTGAAATTACAAAAAAGTTAATTATAAAAAATTATTTTTTAGAAATAAAATAATAATAAAAATAATTAAAAAATAATTTTGGTGTTATTTTTAAAAATTATTAAAAATAATAATAATAAAAATAATTAAAAAATAAAAATAATTATAAAAAATCATTTTAGTTAAAATAATTATAAAAATTATTTTTTAAAAGTAAAATAATAATAAAATAATAATTATAAATATAATTATAAAATTATTTTGGTGTTATTTTTTTAGAATTATTTTTTATAATTATGAAAATAATTATAAAAAATTATTTTGATAAAAATAATTATAAGAAATTATAAGAGAGAGAAAAAATCATTTTAATTTTCTTGTCATATGTCAATATTTTACTTATTAGTCAAACTTATGCCACCTTAACCACCAAAACCAATGTCACCATAGAATTTTCCTTGCAGAATAATGTATAGTAAAAATTAGACTATTGTGAATGAATGGAAGAAAATATAAAATGTCCATGCCTGTGATGGTTTATTTTATTGCATATTAGGGTTCCCATCTTAAAAGGTTCAAGTCTATATATTCCACTGAAAAAGTGAAATATGTTAATTTATTACATCACTTTCTGAAACAGGACTTTGTCAGCGTGAGACATAATGGTCTGAGAGTCAAAATATGCAACATAGTAAAAACTCTTGGCCACCAAGAAGAATGAGCTCTGAATGCCATCTTGGGAATTTCGGAGCACTATTTGCACAAACTCTTGCATTTCTGATTCTATTTCTGGTGTAGTGGCGGTTTTGGTTGCAATACTCAGTTCATTTTTTCCCTTCTTACTTTGGTAATCTTTGAGCTTATGGCAGACTTTGTTAGTGGCTTTGAGTAATATTTGGTACTGAGGATTTAGCTGTAGCTCTTGTAACCAATCACCAGCCATTAAATTTATAGTTTGCACAATCAACTCTGCTTCTCTTTTGGAGCTGCTTCCTTCATTTTGCCAACTAAACAACCAACTCTGCCACTGACCAATTCAGGAATAACAAATTTTCAAAAGAGAGACTAACCTCTCTTATTTGTAACATTGTGTTTTTATTTTCATTTTTAATATTTTTTATTTAAGATTTTGTAAAAAATAATAAAAATTTTCTTCCTTTACCTTTCACAATATAAAAATAAAAAAATGTTTAGTTAAACTAAACAAACGGTAAATTTTGTTGTGTTCTAATCACAAGAAATAAATAAATAAATAAATAAAAACTCACAATTTGATTCAAATAATGGGAAATTTCCTGTCCATGTTTTTGAAAGAACTCCAATCCAAGATAGTCAAGAGTTACCAGCAAAATCCCAAGAAGTTGCTCGTTTTTGTTGTTCTTATCAAGCCTCCTGCAGCATGGGTTGCATATTCACCACACATTCAAGTTTCTAAAAGATGTATAATAGAATAAAGAGCAATGTTACCTGACGAATAAAATTATGAGGAGTGTTAAGGTCAGTAAATTTTGTAATTTGTAGCTATTAATTAGTTATTATTAGTATTTTTAATGGTGTGAGATTACATCTAATGATGTAAAATTGGTTATTTTCCTTTTATTAGTTACATGTTGGCCGAATTTTAATAAAATTGTTGGTCTCTTAAACTTTCTCTAAAAGTATTATTTTTTACCAACTTTTAGCCAAACATTCTATGCTTTGTATACTCCATTTTAAACCCTAAATACTAAAGTTTAACTCCTAAGTGTATAAAAATAAAGTATTAACCAAAAATGTTGGCTAATATCGATAAAAGGTATGTCTCTAGCAGTTGTCAACCTTCTCAAAACTTAAACATATCGATCTCTAAGTTTAATTTGTCTCATTTTAAAAATTCTTTCACATGTACGTTTGTATATCGGCCAGGTCAGTACAATAGAAGTTACATTTAATTTTTCCATTGGATCTCCAAGTGAACAGAGGGATTGATGTGTCTAGATTTTGAGAAAGTCAAAAATTTAAATGTATTTTTAAATTTTCGAGAACTTAATCGGACTGAAAGGCTAAAGATTTATTTGTCTTTTTCCCTAATATTTATTTACCTGTTTGACAAGTCTTGTCTGTTAAAGTTGTTATTGAGTTGTTCTAAAATGACCTTGCTTGCTTCATCATGGTTGATATGGAACTTGAATGCCTGAATCAAAGTTACGGTTTTAGCCCATGCGAGTCGCTCTAACCACCTTTCAGATTCAAAAATGCAAGCTGCTGCCACAAAATAAGCTTGGAGAAGACTCTCTTTGGTCACTCCAAATTCCTCCAATCCTGTTTCCGAGTGCCATCTAACAATTTCCATTGCAAAATTTAGAAGCACGTCAATTTTCAATACACATATCTTATAAAATAATAATTGAGTGCCTCACAGTTGGATATTCTCCCATTCTTCAGAGTGCACTGCTTGACTCTTGCTGTAATCCAATTTGGCAAGTTCAAGATAAATCTCGTTGTTCACACTAGGCAACCTGCCCACAATAAACAAATACATAAATGAATAAAGGCAACTACTCAAACGAAGATGACAAAAATATCTATCTCCTTTTAACTTTTTATTGGTTCGCCGATTAAAAAATCTCTACCTGAAAAGTGTCTTTGCAATCCAAACAACGTTTTCACCACCATATTGTTCTATGTAAAATCTTGTCTCCAATCTCGGTAAACTTGCATACCAAGGCACATCCAACGCGTAACTCACCTATAAATATTATTTATTACCATCAGAAAAAGAGTGGCATTGATTTAAAGAGTAAAAATATAATTTATGACCAAATTTAACTAAAGGGAATGATATTGGAACATACCTCGCCAATTAAATCTTTTTTGATGATCCATTTATCAAATATCTCATTAGACGCACGCTTCTCTGATAAGAATTTGAAGGAAAAATATTTGGCATCCTGAAGAATCATTTCCCCAGGAAAAAGCACCTGAGAAGCTCTATAAAGATTGAATGTTGCTGACATTGACGGATTTGTTTCTCCAGGAAAGCAAAAGAACTCACCATTTTTCTCAAAATGCTTGAGTGCATCTACCAAATTTAATAACTTTAATCATTTCTGGAACCATATATTATATATAATCATATTTGTATTTAATTAAAGGTTTAATTATTCTGTTAGTTCTTATAATTTCATGAAATTTTCAATTAAGTACTTATATTTTTTTTTTAATTGGATTATTGCACCAATTTTTTTTTTAATTAGGTTCCTCTTAATAGTAATTGACTTAATTATATAAAGATCCAACTAAAAAAAATTGGTGTAAAGATTCAAATAAAAGAAAAAAAAAGTATAAAAATTCAATTGAAAAAAATTGGTGTAGAGACCCAATTAAAAAAAAAAGTACAGAAACCTAATTGAAAATTTCACAAAACTATAGGAATTAACAGAGTAATTAAACCTTAATTAAAATACAATTTAGTAAAACGTAGAAAATAGTTTTTTGTTTTATTTTCTATATATGAATAATAAAAAGTTACCGGGTAAAACTTGGTGACCATGTAACCTTAGTAACCTAAATGCCATTACTGTATCGTCAATATCTGGAACCCCCGAATCTCTTGTCCAACCAAGACCCTTGTCGGTCCAATATCTGAAATTATACAATTTTCCATATTTGAAGTCACTGAAAATCTAAATCAAATAATCCCATGAACTTACCTTGAGATATACGTCATAAAATCTTTAATGTCCGGCTCAAAATATCTTGAAATGCCGAGACGTTCCAAACGATCAACGGTCCAACTCCGCTCAAACAAGTCTATGGGATACGAGTTTGGAACTGGCCAAAAAAAAAAAATCAAACATATCAAGTATCAACTTTAACCCACATCATACATTTGGCAAAAGAGAAAGTTTAAGAACCAGCTGCACTTTTATTAAAATTTAGCTTAATAATAATTAATTAATGGCTACAAATTACAAAATCTGTTAGTCTTTAAAATTTCTCATCAAATATTATTTTAGTGATAGTAATATTTCTAAAACTGTTTATGCTATGGTGATAGTATTTTAAAAATATTACTAAAATTAAAATAATATTTTTTATTATTTAGTAATGTTTTTTTAAATATTACTAATCAAATATTATCAAAGTATAAAAACATATGATTTTAATTTTAAAAACACTTTATAGTTATTATAGTCATTATAAATATAGCCATTAAAATTTACATATATATTTATATATGTATAAATATATGTATGATTTAATTTATTTTTAATATATATTTTATATTAATAATTAATTTTAATATATATATATATATATATATATATATATATATAAATAAATAAGTGTAGTGTGTCTGGTGGCTCTATTTTTTTTTGGATTTTAATGTCTATGTATTCACCTGGTATATATATCAGCCAAATGGTATATATATCAGTCAAACAATTATTTTAAGCGATTATTATAGTGATTAAAAGATAAAAAATATTTAATTTAAAAATTTAAAAATAAATAATATTTAAAAATTTAAAATTTATTATAAAAATAAGTTAAATAAAAATTAAATACAAACTCATAAATAACATAAAATTGACCTTAATTTTATTAGGAGTTAGTTGAAATTTATTTTAATAATTTAATGACAATAAAAGTTAAAATCTTTACCACATGGATAGATACTGTAATTTCACAAGTTTCTTTAATGAAATGTATGACATCAAGTCATCAACCAAGTGAGAACCACTGCGGAGTGTGTTCTCGTAGTGAAAAAGATCATTTTTTTTAATCTTCTCAAAATTATACATTAAAAGAAAAATGCTAAATATCATTAAATTTATTGTTAGAATTAGCATTGGATATTAGTAATGAGTTTACTGACAAATTTATTGGTAGATATAATAAAAAATTCATCAAATAAAAAGTTATTAGTTTTTTTTTTTCTCTCACTCTCCCATTTTTTTCTCTCTTCTTTCTCTCCTGCAACTATATCTGGCCACCCTCCGTTAGCGTTTTTTTACCTCCATTCTTTTTCAAATTCTGTGTCAAGTCGCTTATATCGTGTTTTATTGCCTCAAAAGGAGTTGCTCCCTCCATCTCCGTTATTGTTAATTGGAAGAGCTATGCTGCCGCTTCCTCTATCGCCAAAGTTGTATCTCTTCTCCGTCGTCCAAGTAGGTTGTCCTCATCCCGCTTCCTATTCCATCTTGTTTTCATTTTTTTAAATAAAAAACTCTAATCCCTTTTTTCTCTAATTCATGTTTTCCCTCTCCGAGATGCATCCCCTTCCTCTCCCAAAGCTTGAAGTTGCGAGTTCCTCTGTCTGCCACTCTGCCAGCTCAGCCGTCGCCTTGTCATCGTTTTCTGTCTCTCATCGCTGTCGTTTTCAGACTTGCTCGTTTCCAGCTCCATTCCTTCTGGCGTTTAGGTATAGTGCGCAACTCTGTTACTCGATTCATTTCTTCAGCATCTCGTCGCTGATTGTTCTACTTCAGTCTTTATTAGTTGTTCTTGTTGTTAATTTTTTTTTGTTGATTGTTATGTTGTCGTTGCATAAATGTTCAGTTCTTATAGTTATTGAATTTATTCGCTATTATTGTTCTTGATTACTTAATTTTTCGCTAATAATTATTCAGTTCTTGTAGTTATTACTATTATGGTTCTTGTTGATTTGTTAGTGATTGTTACCGTTGCTGTTATTGTTCTTGTTGATTTATTAATTTTTTTACTAATAATTATTCAGTTCTTGCTAATAATTCTATTGCTAATTTTTTGTTAGGTGTTATTAAATTTTTTGATATGCAATTATTAAATTTATTTGCCTAACTGTTATTGTTCTTGCTGCCTACTTATTGTTCTAGCTGTTATTATTTGCATACCAATTGATGCCAAGTTATTAATCTTGTTTGGATACTTTTTTTGTTATTTGATTGCTGCGAACTTAGATGAGATTATATAACACTTTGGTTGATATAGAATTTTTAATTTGGATGATATTTTAAGGTTTATATTAGAATATAATTATGTTTTGTGTGTTTATTTATATATTATTTTTATTATAATTAGTTAATTGTTAGTATCATAAATAGTTTAGTATGGTTGATTCTTTATATAATGTGGTAGTATTAGTATAACCTAATCTCTAATACTCATTAGTATTGCTCTTTCGATTTCTGATTTAATTTTGTTTAATTTTTGTAATTGAGGTTTGGTACATTTTAAATTTGATTTTCCTGCTTAATTGAATTCTTTTTTTTTAATAATAAACTTTAATATTTAAATTTGTTTGTGAACTTTCAACTAAAAGTTATTATAAGTTGTAAAATTTTGAATTTTGTTAGTTTAGAAATTATTAAATTTAAATATTTAAAATTAAACATTGAATTTTCAAACAAATTTAAAAAAAAAAGTAAGTTTATTGTCGATTAAATCCACCGGTAATTATTAATTTAATTATTAATAATAAATAATATATTACTGTTGGATTTATCAGAAAAAAATCCAACAGTACCAAGCTCCAGAATTACATAATTAAAAGTTTATATCTGCCGCTAAATTCGTCGATAATTAACAACAACAAAAAATTCATTAACAAACAATTACCGACAAAATTTATACCATTAAATTTATTCCACCGCTAAAATTAACAGTAAACAAGTTACTAACAGAATTTTTAATAAATTAGCCAGTAAATCCAAAAGTATCCAACAACTTTTTTGCAGTGATATTTTGTTTAAGATTCTAGGTGTTAGGGAAGACCACTTGAAGTAGAACACGGAAGAAAATAAAGAAGATTTTGGCTTCACTATTTGCAATAAATGAAAATCTTAATAGATTTAATAATCGTTAGAAAATCTAGCACTAATATGATTTGAAGTTTTTAACTAATATGATTTAAATTTGGTCAATGATGATTTTCTGAATTCCAATGAAGTTTAATAGAGAAGACATCTGAGGTAGAAGATGAGTGATGAATGAAGAAGATGATCCAACTTTTTCTTTTTCTTTTTTAGTATTGAGATTATCCTTTTTTTGTAACATATATTTTGCGTAGTTTGTGGGTATAGGATTTGATATCACCCCAAAATTGTTAAAAGAAAAGAAATACTACAGTAACCTTTTTCTCATTAGTGTTTTAAGTGTTGTTTTATTGCTTTAAAAATTCCTCAACGAAAAAGATAAAAAAGTAAAATTGTTTTTACAAATTAACTTTGTAGTATTGACACACAGTCATTAGAGATTACATTTTATAGAAAAAATTTTAAGTATACTAAAAACATTGGTGTTTCAATTATTTTAACCGTTGATTTTAATTAATATATATTATATATATTTTTTATAATTCAGATCAACGGTTAAAATAACTGAAACACTGGTATTTTCGGTACATTTAAAACTCTTCCCATTTTATATATATGCAAAATTTCAAACACAATAACTTCACTTTAAAATCAATTCTTCTAACCTTTTTTTTTTTTTAAATCAATTCTACAAACATACACTTTAAAGTTAATTAAAAGAGAAAGTGTTATATGGGTAGTGTTGTTAATTACCTGCACCATTACAAACGTTAACAGTGTTGTGGAGATACTTGAGAGCATTTTCGTCTTTGGTCTGCATGTAAGCGTAGGCTGTGGACGCCGGAGAGAATAAGAATGAACCATCTTTTGACTGCAACTTCAAAAGTTGTTTCCACTCCAAATTTACCATTATTCCCTCCAAACTATAGAGTACTGATGTGGGCACCTTATGCATAATTTCTATTGGTATTCTAAACATTCAAGTAGTATAGATATATATATCATATCAGTTTAGTTTTCAATTTCTCAATTAATAATGATATTCTCTCCGGTAAAGTTTTGAAAATTAAATTGATCATTGAAGTAATAAAGTTAAAAATTTAAAAATTTAAAGATTTAATTGAGAATGAACTAATTAGAATAGAATAGTATATTTATATATAATATAAATATTTAAAAAAATTGAATTTTTTTATTTTTATTATTTTAAATTGATTAACTACTAAAAAATTGAACTGATTAATCAAATTCTTTTATCAATTTTTTTTTATTTTTGATGAGTTCATTGTCAATCGATTTTTGTTTGAATTGAACTAATTTAATAATCAGTTTTTGATTAACCTAATTCAACCGACAAATTCAGATCAATTCTCAAAATATTACTCTCAAGTAATAATAAAAAGTTGAAAAAAGAACTACTCAAAAAAATAATGCTAGATAACCAATTTTTGTTGTCAACATCACCTAATTATTTATTTTAAATTTAGATCTTAAATTAAATTCTTAGATCTAAATTCTAAACTATCAACTTAAACTCTAACCATGAATAATGTTAACTAACTAAAAATTAGTTCCTCTACTTCCTCTTAACCAAACATGTGATACCTTTTGAGCTTGAGATCTCTCCTAGCTGATAATTCTTTTAAGACAGGAGAATCATCCGGCACTTCAATATTCATACTTCGTGCCAAGTCAAGAAGAGAAGGTAAAGTAAATTCAAAACCAACTAGAGCTTCTGCGGCACTCTCATCTTGAATCTTGCTTAGATTTTCCTTAAAGAATGTAAGCCCTGTACGTGATAATATGAGAATGTTATAGTAATGAAATTCATTGAATATAAAAAACATTATTGAATCACATAAATTATATGTAAGAATAAAGTTACCCTTGTGACACATTTGGGGGTGCAAATTCCATTGAGTGAAAGCAATAACACAGGCGAGGGTATTAAGAAGACGGTCACGGGGTGAAAAGTAATTAGCATCACCCCAAGAACCATCTGGAAGCTGATTGTTGGCTATCCATTCAAGACACGAAGGGAACTGAGGGGCATTTCCGTCATTAACATCTTTCACCAGACCAACCCATGCAGTGTCATATGCTGACACGCTTATTTCTCCATCTTCCATTGACCCCAACATACATTTCACCACTTTTATCTTCTCTCTTATCTCCTTTGTTTCCACCTCCTTTCACAAATCAAGCATTAATTACAAATTAATTAAGGAAGAATAGACAAAATTACATATAAATTTTTATATAGTAGATAAATATATACTTAGGTAGACAATGTGAATACTAAATAATATGAATAATGAATATTCAATTTAGTAGGGATGCGGGTGGTTATCCTAATGTTAGAGTTTAGGAGATAATTTGGGAGTGGATTATTTTTTTTATTTTATTGGGTCAATTTTAGAACTCATTATTCACATTGTTCACAAAAGTCATTATCTACCTAACAAAATTATTTAATTTTTTAATGAATCATCTATACACACTAATATTAAGTTTTGTTATCATTTCTACCATTCTATTGTCTGGATAGTGACTGCTAGATGACTTTGTACATTATATGATGTGACCCTTTTGATGACACAATAGAAACTAAATGATAAATGATTGAATTTGTTAAATTTAAATAAAAAAATTACAAATGACTTAGAATCTTCATTATATGATGTGACCTTTTTGATGACACAATAGAAACTAAATGATAAATGATTGAATTTGTTAAATTTAAATAAAAAAAAATTATAAATGACTTAGAATCTTCATTCTCTTCCTTTCTTCTCTAAAAAATGAATGTGGATCAAGGGATGCAACTCAAAAATAGCTGCGAGAATTCTGTTTGAAGTAAATTCTAGAGAATGAAAGAAGAGAATTAAGATTATAAGTCAATTGTAAAATTTTTTTATTCAATTTTAATAAATTCAATAATTTATCATTTAATTTTTACTGTATCATTAAAAAGATCACGTCACACAATGCACAAAGTCATCTGACAATTATTACCGTCGAAAAAATTATTCAGCCAATAGAAGAATAAAATAACAATAAAACTTAATATTAATATGTGCAAATAACTTATTAAAAAATTAAAGTATACATCTATCCATTGTATAAAAATTAATATATATTTTTATTATTTTTCCATAATTAAACATTAATAATAAATATATACTTGAGGGAAACGTAAAGAAAACTAATAACAACTAAAATTTTGCTACATAAGTTATTAACACAAAAATATTATTTATATATTAAAATTAATAACTATATATTTATATATAAATACATATATTATATTATTATATTTAATTTTAATATATATTTTATATTAATAATTAGTTTTAATATACATATAATACAATTGTTATTAAAAATATAATTATCTATGTCTTTTTTTTTAAATCTGCACGTTTAGAAATTTAAAATATAAACCTTTGAGTTTTTTTTTTTAATTATTTGCTAGATTTATGTATTTATCAATTATTTTACAAGTTTACTAAGAATATTTAGGATAAATTACCATAATAAAATACTTAGATTTCAATTTACCGAAATATAATTTTTACACATTGCATACGAAAATGCAAATTTTTACTAAACTACATAAACCGTGAGAGGAGTCCTACGGATTCTAAATGAACATAAACCGTTACACCCCTTCAACGGTTTATGTTGAGATACAAAATGGCCAAAAACCATGACAGAGATCTCACGGTTTCTATGTAAATAGCAAATATGCATAAACCGCAACATGAGTCCAGCGGTTTATGCTTTAGTATAAATATGCGATAGGGGAGTTGGATTATTCAGTTTGAGCCACTTTCATATTCTTAGAGAGAGAAAGAGACGTTCTAGAGAGAGGGAGAGAGGAAAGTGTGGTGAGGAAGACATTCTGACTTTACTGAGGCCGGGATCATGATGGACGAACGCAGTCTTTACCGGCTCAACAGCATTGCGCATGTTGTCGGCAGCATAAACGAAGAGGTAAGTTTGTTTTCTTTTAGTTATTGTATTTCATATAATATAAAATGTAGTATTCGGCTGTAGTAGTTAGAACACATAATTTAGGAGTGGCTAGTTTAAGATTTTAAAGTTAAAATGTAAAATATAAAGGTAAGATATAATTGTTTAAGTAGAATGATGATCCTCTTGTATTTGAGATATACGGTTCAAATTGTAAGGCTTGTAGGGTTGTTGATTAAGTATCGTATTTAAAAACTAAGATTTAAAATTTTAGGTTTTAAATATGTAAGTTTAAATTCTAATATTATAGTTTTATTTGTTTAGAGTTTAAAATTTATTTAAAGATTAAATTTTGTAAATAGAACGTAATGATTGTATTTTACCTTCTTAAACTTTAAAATTATAAGTTTTGTAGTTTAGGTTTTTAAATTTAAGATTTAAATTTTAAAATTATAAGTTTAGTATTTGATTATTTTAAATTAAAGATTTGAGTCTTATATCTAAGTTTTATTAAATTTAATTTAAAATTATAAGTTAGTATCTGTTTCCAGTTATAATCTATAGGTTAAATTTGTTAGTGATGGAATTTCATTTAGTTTGGTTATTTCTCTCACATACTACAGTCAATTAAGTAGGTGTATTTATAGTATTTAAAGGCAACAAAACATGCCTCTGCATAATAGGATCATACCCTATCTGAAGAAGGTTGGTTTGTACCACCTAACGAAGCTCAACACGAGGTGGTTTTGATTGGATGAGCCCCTAATCAGCGTATTCATTGAGAGGTGGCGTCCTGAGACCCGCACCTTTCATATGCCATTCGGAGAGTGCACCATCATGCTGCAGCATGTTATATACCAGCTGGGGCTGCCCGTGGATGGTTTACCTGTATTCGGGTGCCTTACAAATTTTGAGAAGCTGATGAATGATGAGAAACTCGCTTCAGAGTGATTTCAGGAACTATTTTGCGAGCTTCCTCGGTCGAATAAGGTAAAGCAGTTTACAGTCCACTTCACCTAGTTTCATGAGAAATTCAGGGTGCTGCCGGAGGATGCTACTGAAGACACCGTACACATATATACACGGACTTACATTATAATGCTGCTATCCACTCAGTTGTTCGGTGACAAGAGAAAAAATTGGGTTCATATACGGTGGTTGCCCTTTGTGGCAAGGCTTGACGAGATGGCAGCTATAGTTGGGGTTTGGTAGTATTGGCATGGCTATATCGATCATATGTCAGGTGGCCTAGAACCAAAAAACTCTCCTAACTATCCATTTGTGAATGTGTAAAAATGACTCTCTACCATCACACAACTCCCTCTTGGTTGGTATATATAGACGAATTTAGTGCAAGCATAAACCAGTGAACTCCTGTCGCAGTTTATGCACGTTTACTATTTACACAAAAACTGCGAGACCCCTACTACGATTTCTAACCATTTTGTGTTTTAATATAAACCGCTAGAGGGGTGTAGCAATTTATGTATATTTAGAATTCTTGGGACTCCTCTCACAGTTTATATAATTTTGTAAAAAATTGTATTTCTGTGTCCAATATGTAAAAATTGTATTTCAATAAATTTAAAATCTAAATATTTATTTTAGTCATTTGTCCGAATATTTACACATTAAAGTTTACGATTATGATATATAATAGTTTTAATTAATTTGAATGTTGTACCGTTTTACTAAATTTATAAATAAATTTTTATATTTTAATAATTTATTCCTCTAAAAATTCAAAAAATACAGTAGTCTTATATGTAGTATACATTTTAAACACACACAGAGAATAAAAAATTAAAGCTTTTTCTAATAAAAAGAACTTTGATAATATAACAAAAATTTAATTTATAATTAATTTCTTAATATTTAACTCCGCCTATGTTACACTTGCGGTACATAGCCGGTTCCAAGCCCGGATAAATGAGGAGGGTTGTGTTAGGTCTTCGACAACCAACGTAAAAATATAGCCGAACCCCCCATGACATGAATCAAAGACATTATTGCGCTAAAGCTAGGTCGTTACCCGGAAGTAACGCGCCGTATGGCTCGAGTACGGTGTCAAAGCAAGAGCCGCTGCATCGGTGCCCGGATGTAGTGTTAAATGAGCAAGGGTTCTCGCGTTTTCGTAAACGGACGAGGGTAAATAAGCTAGTTCACAAAGGAAAAGGTAAAGGTCGAAGCGACAAAAGGTTGAGATTTGGGACATGGAACATAGGCACTCTAACAGGAAAGTCCATGGAGGTGGTGGACACCATGACAAGGAGGAAGATTAACATTATGTGCCTACAAGAAACGAAATGGGTTGGTGCAAAGGCTAGGGAGTTGGATTCTTCTGGTTTCAAACTTTGGTATACAGGAAAGGTGAAGAATAGGAATGGAGTTGGAATAATTGTGGATAAGCAGTGGAAGAAGGACGTAGTTGATGTCAAGAGGGTGGGAGATCGGATCATCTCTATCAAACTTGTGGTGGAGGGAGGTGCTTTCCATGTGATTAGCGCCTATGCACCGCAAGTGGGTTCGGACGAACAACACAAGATAAGGTTTTGGGAGGATCTAGAGAGTTTGGTTCAAGGCATACCTTTGGGAGATAAGATTTTCTTAGGAGGAGATTTAAATGGCCATGTTGGGAGAGAAGTGACTGGATATGGGAGTATTCACGGAGGCCATGGTTTCGGAGTGATCAATGCCGAGGGTAAAACTATTTTGGACTTTTCCTCAACTTTTGATCTTCTCATTGCAAATACATGTTTTAAAAGAGAGACGAACATCTTATAACCTATAAGAGTGGCATGACAAGCTCTCAAATCGACTTCTTCTTGTTGAGGAGAGTCGACCGGAAATTTTGCATTAACTGTAAAATTATCCCGGGAGAGAGTTTGACAACACAACATAGGGTGCTCGTCATGGATTTTCGCGTTGAGCAAAAGTTGAGGAAAAGACATCATACGAAGAACCCAAGGACGAGGTGGTGGCGGATGAAAGGTGAGGAACAAAGAAGCTTCCTAAGACGGGTAGGAGAAGAGGCAAAGTGGGATGGGAATGGAAGCGCGGAAGAGATGTGGAGGGAGATGGCAGAAGTTATTAGAAGAACAGCAAAAGAAAGTTTTGGTGAATCTAAAGGAATAGGACCAAGAGACAAGGAGTCCTGGTGGTGGAATGCGAGTATACAAAAAAAGATAAAGATAAAAAGAGAATGCTTTAAAGAGTGGTCTTTATGCCGCAATGCAGATAACTGGGAAAAATATAAGGCGGCTAAGAAAGAGACAAAAGTGGCTGTAAGTGAAGCAAGAACAAGAGGATATGAGGGTCTCTACCAGTCTTTGGGCACGAAAGAAGGAGAAAAAGGTATATATAGAATTGCAAAGAGCCGGGAAAGAAGAACGAGAGATTTGGATCAGGTTAAGTGCATAAAGGATAAGGATGGAGAGGTGTTGGCTCAAAAGGAGAAGATTAATGAAAGGTGGAAGAGCTACTTCTACGAGTTATTTAATGAGGGACAGAAGACTCTTCCGAGCCTTGGTCGATTATGCACAAGGGAAGAAGATCAAAACTTTGACTACTATCGAAGGATTCGAGACTTCGAGGTAAAAGAGGCTCTAAAGCAGATGAAAAATGGCAGGGCAGTAGGACCTGATAATATCCCGATTGAGGTTTGGAAGGGTCTTGGAGGAAAAGGCATCAACTGGTTAACCAAGCTTTTTAATGAGATTTTAAGGTCAAAGAAGATGCCTGATGAGTGGAAAAAGAGCACCTTGGTACCTATCTACAAGAATAAGGGGGATATACAAAGTTGCGGAAATTATAGAGGGATTAAGCTTATGAGTCATACTATGAAGTTATGGGAAATGGTGATAGAACGGAGGTTGAGAAAAGAGACACAAGTAACAGAGAACCAATTTGGATTTATGCCAGGCAGATCTACCACTGAAGCGATATACCTATTAAGAAGGATGATGGAGAGGTATCGTAGTAATAAAAGGGATCTACACATGGTGTTTATTGATTTGGAAAAAGCGTATGATAGGGTACCAAGGGAGGTCTTATGGAAGGTTTTAGAAAAGAGGAGAGTAAGGATCGCATATATTCGGGCAATTAAAGACATGTATGATGGGGCCACAACTAGTGTGAAGACTCAAGGTGGTGTGACAGAGGAATTCCCTATTGGTATAGGATTACACCAGGGATCATCCTTAAGTCCATACCTTTTCACATTAGTCTTAGAAGTACTCACAGAGCACATCCAAGAGCCTGTGCCATGGTGCATGCTTTTTGCCGATGATATCGTCCTTATGGGAGAGTCAAGGGAAGACCTAAATAAGAAGTTGGAGTTATGGAAAGAAGCTCTAGAAGTGTATGGTCTGCGCATAAGCCGTAGCAAGACGGAATATATGGAATGTAAGTTCAGTCTGAGAAGGGAAAACTCCAATATAGAGGTGAAAATTGGAGAGAACACCCTACGAAAAGTTAAAAGTTTTAAGTATCTTGGGTGCATCATACAGGATAATGGAGAGATTGAACATGATGTAAATCATAGGATCCAAGCAGGTTGGTCAAAATGGCGGAGTGCATCTGGTTTTATATACGACAAAAAAGTGCCTTTAAAACTTAAAGGTAAATTCTATCGCACCGCTATAAGACCGGCTATGCTGTATGGTACGGAGTGTTGGGCGGCTAAAGGGGAGCACGAACATAAGCTGAGTGTGGCAGAGATGAAGATGCTGAGATGGATGAGTGGTCATACGCGATTGGATAAAATAAGGAATGAAGATATAAGGGAGAGAGTTGGAGTAGCACCTATTGTGGAAAAGATGGTTGAATCGCGTCTCAGGTGGTTTGGACATGTGAGAAGAAGACCGATAGAACATCCAGTCAGGAGGGTGGATGAGATGGAAGATGGACAAAGGGCGAAAGGCAGAGGAAGACCTAAGAAGACCATCCATGAGGTGGTCAAACGAGATCTACATGTAAACGATCTCTCTGTAGATATGATACATGACAGAGCACAATGTCGTCGTTTGATTCATGTAGCCGACCCCACTTAGTGGGACAAGACTTTGTTGTTGTTGTTGTTGTTGTTGTAATTTCTTAATATTTACAATTTTTTCCCACTAAATCCCCGTAAGCATATTATATGTTTATAGGATTTAACTGCAAAGACCTAACTAATTAAAAGATTCTAAAATATAAAAACCTATTTACAAAATTAGTGCCACTAGATAACTGATAAAATTTAGTCTTTATTCAACTAAAAACTATTAAAATTAATTTAAATAAAAATTATGTTAGATATATATTCAAATTAGTAAATAATATGAAATATATAAACTATAAAATATATTAAAAATGAGTTAAATTATACGTATATTTATATATAAATATATAGTGACTAATTCTTTATATGCACATAATATTTTTATTTAATATCTCATGTTTTTTATTTTTTATATTTAAAATACAAAATCAGTATTCCTAAACATCAATACATTTAAATTTAAAATAAAATATAACTAAACAAAAATAACAAATCCTAAACTTTACTTATACTATGAGGATAAATTCTAAGATGTTTATGTTTATAGTAATTATAATGATTATAAAATATTATTAAAATTAAAATCAAAAACATTTTTTTTATATTTTAAAAATATTTTTTTAATAATATTTTTTAAAGAACGTTGCTAAATAATTAAAAAATATTACTTTAATTTTAATAAAATATTTTTTTAAATATTATAAATACTATAGCTACCATAATATAGTCATACTACAATAATTTTTTAATTAAACTCTTTTTATATCTAAGTCTAGGATTGAATTCGCTAGCTTTAATTCAAGAATATGAAAATCAATTCTTTTCACTCACACGTGCATTTTCTGTAGTCCTCGTAGATTTTTTAATTAGGTTTTTATATTTTTTTAATTTGATTTATGTATTAATTTTTTTTAATTAGGTCTCTCTTAACAGTAATTAATTTAATTATATAGGGATCTAATTAAAAAAAATTAGTACAAAAATCCAAATAAAAAAAAAAGTGTAGGAACCCAATTAAAAAATATAATTTAGTGCAAGGATTCAATTAAAGGACAAAAATTATAAGAACCTAATTAAAAATTTCGCAAAATTATAAAGACCAATAGAATAATTAAACCGTAATATAACTATCACATTCAAAACAACAAGAAGGATAATATTATTTTTCTATGAAATATTTGATGTTTATTTCGATGTTAAACTCTTTATTGATTCATTTTGAATTTATATTTTTATGTTAAAGTTAATAACAATAAACAGGCAATAGTTAACTAAAATAGTTACAACATAAAAAAAAAACTAAAAAGTTACACATCTAAAGTTTAAAAATTGCAAATCCAAAATTAATCATATTGTTGTCAAGCTATTGGCTGACATTTTTATGTCTAATTAATCCAAAAGTTCTATTAAATTTACTAATAATTTCGTAGATAATCAATAGAAGATCCAGTCAACTCCTATCAACTCTTATTAAACTATATTTAAAGTCTACTAAAAAAACTCACTTCAAATATACTCTTCTTAACTCTAGTTTAAAATAAATTAAAATAGTGTAGCCGCCTGATTCTCTTACTCTGCACGCCGTCAATGTCTGCCACAAACTACGTTTGTGCCATCATCGCCTCCTCCAGTGCTGCCGTGAACGAGCCTATTGTGCCATGTTGCTTCCACTGCGAAAACGCCGTCCACCACGGTCGAGAAGTCACGCCAAGTCATACGTCTCTTCCGTCGCGCTGCACAGCCTTCCATTCCATTACCACCCACATTGTCGCACTACGCCGTCGACATTTAGACGCTAATATAAATTCAGTTCTTACCATTTTTTTGATAAAATATATTTTTTATCCCAAATATTTTCGAAAATTTTAAAAATCTTGTAAAATTTAATTTGTTTCAATTTTATATTTAATTTTTTTGACTAAATTTTAATTTTATCTCTAATATCAAACTTTTGACCGTCAACACATTTTTTTCCACTTTTACCCTCTTTTTCTCTGTTATCTTCCTTCTCGACCAGGATACACACTCTCCCTAAATCCTCAATCCCAATCTGTTCACATCCTATCATTATCACTAGCTACTCTCTTTCTCTCTAAATTCTCAACTACAATCTAATTCATATCTTATAGCAACCACCAGCCATTTTGTTTTAAAAAAAGGAAAGAAAGAAGAGAAGGTGTTGTTCTCCATTTGAACCAAAAGTGAAAGAACAAATGAAACGAAACGAAACGAAGAGGAACAAAACTGAGCAAAGTTGAGAGTGAAAATAACATAAAAAATTATAACTCACAATATATATATATATATATAAAAGAAAACTAGCACCACCATTCACTTGAGTCCCCACCCTTCTTCCCCTCTTTCTTGTCTTTTTTTTCATTTCCCAATCAACCAACTCCTCTAAAAACCCAAAGAATTTTTTTTTAATCTTCTTTATCATCTCTGATCCTACCAGCCCAATTAGTGTGCTGTTGTGTTTCTATGGTGTTTATTAGATTATTTGAAAACAATAGTTTGGAGATCAGCTGAATCTCAAAAAGGTTCTCTTCGAGGATTATAAAGATCGGCGGTGGATGGAGATGTGAATAGATAGAGGGGTTAAGAATTGAGAGAGTGTGTGTACTAATCATCATGGTGGACTGGTGATGAATTATCAAGGACATTTAAAAAGTCCCTTAATAATAATGTTCTGATAAAGTAACAGAAATTTATTCACCTTTAAATCAAGAGTTGGAGAGGATTTTGCATATATTGGACGAAATCCAGCACATTTCTTGGCATGTTTGACTTCATTAATTCGGTGAGAACGTGTACCTATTGGAAAATATATGTTTGAAGCAATTGGTTCATTAAAAGTGTGTCGTTACCCAGTAACAAGTTATTTATAGCAAAATATATAACATTAATTTTTTGTTTTAAATGATGATTAATACTAAGTAATTTTCTTAGATATAACTGAAACATGAATAATACTAAGTAAATTTTCCAAATATTCTAAGAATACTATTTTTTTTCTGCTTCATTCCTTTTTTAAAATTTTTAATTATAAAAATTCTAATATCATCATATCATAAATTATTTATTCCAAAAGTTTAAATGGATACATTTAAAGACACTTGAATGATTATTATTTAATATATATACTAAAATCACTTCTTAAGGTGTAAATAAAGATTTGGAATTTTAAATGAAGATTTTACCTCTTAAATTACATACATATTCATTACTATGTAAATTAAATCAGATCAAATATATAATTGAATAAACAAGATAACGAAAGTCATATACAAAATTACAAGCATACCCCACAAAGAAACCCGAGAACATTGAAGGTGAAACTTGAAAGCAAAGCGATTTAGATGGAAAGGAAGCTGAGAAGTCATTGTTCACCAGTATAGGCTCAAAATATCATGCACACTTTTCAAGCATATTTATAGGAAAATATGGTCACAAAAGATATCAACTCCTACAATTAACCTTAAAAGAAAGTTTAATTTGGAATTGTAATATAAAACATAACCCAGACAAAAAAATTAGATAGAAAGAGTGATCCTCAAGTAACTGCGGACGGATGCAAGGGGCAAGCATAGGCCTTGGCTTCCAACTTATTTAAATTAAAGTTAATAATTTTAAGTATATAAAATTATTATATAAATTTATTTTTATTTAAAATAAAATAAATAATTATTTTATATAAATAATTAAATTATTAAAATTAAAAATAAGTAATAATTTTTAAATTAAAAAAATATTATTATCAATTACTTTTGATTAAATAAATTTTTAAATTTTTACATATTTTTTTAAAATATTTTTTCTTAATGTTTACACCTATTATTGTATAAAATTACTTTAATATTTATAATAACTAAAAAATCTTTATATATTATAAAAATAAATTATTTTAAAATTTATTTATTTATTTCATAATATTAAAATTATAACATATTAAATAAATTCATTAAATATTTTATGTATTTTCTTCATAAATATGTTTTAAATATATATAACAAAGTTATTAGAATTACTTATTTATATTATTTTATAACATATATTTTTATGATATAAAGCATAAAAATATAATTTACTGTCACAATAATATTCAATAAAATAAATTAATTAAAAAATAAATAATTTTTATATTCTATCAAATCTAAAATAAAAAAAAATTATAAGAACTATAAGACAACTTTTTTATATAACAAATATTTATTAATATTTTTAATTAAAAAATATTAATCATTTTTTTTATGACTAAAAAATTAAAAAAAATATTAATCATGATTATATATTACTAAATATATAATATTATATTTGATTATATAATATTTTAATTTTTGACTCTCCTCCTATCAAATTTGGATCTATCCCTAATATGAATTTTCAAATTATGGCCATAAATATCTATTATCAAGGATTTCAACCGTGCTTTAAAATCTAAAGTTTTATTATTTATCGAATCGATAATATTAGTAAGACAGGATTTAAAGTTATTTAATATAATATTTATAATTTTATATATATAATTATATATTTATTATATTTTAAATTATATTATTATTTTAATAATAATGAATAAATATTAAATAAAATAATTTTAAATTGTTTAAATTAATTTTTTATTATATCTTAAATATTATTACTATTTATTAATATTCTAGTTCTAGATTAGTTTTTCGTGTATAAAAATGAAAAAGAATTATTCCACCATCATAGAGCGACCAAAATTGTCGTCATGGTGTTTAATTTCTATTATATTTTTATTAAATATGAATAATTAAGGTCTATCAATGTTTGTATATAATTTATATATTAGCATGTCTATCTCTGCAACCTAACCTTACCTTCTGTATATAATTTATATGTGCACTTGTTTGTTGTTTAATTTCTATAAGATATTTAATATAAATAACTTTTAGATTTTGAAAAATTAAATATCAACAACGTACTACTATAAATCAAACATACTTTAAGCAAAATTTGGAAATATTAGGATATCACGATATGCATGTGAGACGTGTTTTAAATGTTTATAATGTGATGAAGAGTTGAAATATTATTCGAAAGTTATTAGTTTATATTTTTATAATGTTTAATTTAGTTTGATATATTTTGATTTTGTTTATTTAGTTATTAAATTGAATTTTATGTTTATAGATTTAGGGATAAATTATTGTTTTTATTTACGAAAATTTTAAACATTGACAAATCTATTCATAAAAAAAAAATTAAATTTATCCATAAAAAATAGGAGTGAGCATGGGTTGAGTTGGTTCGGATTTAAGATGAAATTAAAATCGAATTAATTGAATTGTAATTGGTTCGGTTTGGTTTAGATTTACATTTTTTTGTGTATGTATCCAAATCAAACCAAACTGATTAAAAACGGATTGGTTCGGTTCAGGTAATTGAATACTCGATGAAACAGAAAATTATAAAAGAAAATAAAAAACAAAATTTTTTATCTTAAAACTTCTATAAGAATAATAAACATGTAAAATTAATAGAAATAATCCAAACATGTTAAACACCAAATATATTAAAAACTAAACACATTAAAATCTAAACATATTAAATACTAAAGATATTAAAATCCAAATACGTTAAACATCAAACACATTAAATTTTTATATTTTAAAAGGCATATATATATTTTAATTTTTTTTATTTAATTAATATATGATCGGGTCCATTAGTTAGTTTGAGTTTCACACTTCCAAAATCGTTATCCGATCTAATTACTAAAGAGAATTATCGATTTGGTTCGAATCGGACCCAATTACCCGTTGATTTTGGAACCAATTTAATTGGTTCGATTTAAATTCGGATAGGTAATCAGATACTCACCCCTAATAGAAAATGGATTCTGTACGTACAAAAAAATTATCCGAACACTAAAAATTCAATTAAAAATCTCAAATTGCCCTTCTCTTATCCCTAATCTCAACTTTCCTTCCCCAAATCTCAATTCTCCTTTTATTCTAATTTTACCATCTCCTCCACCAAATCCACCAAAACCACCGCCGACAAAAGTCAGCCTCACCTTCTTCCATGGTCATGACTCATGATCTTACCTCATCATCGCCTACACCCTCTTTCTTATTGCGCTTCTCACATCACACTTCACGACCATGATCCTCTTCCTTCAGTCCTGATTTCTTGTTTTTATCTTCCTAATGAATTCTTCAAACTTCCTATTCAGTTCTTCTGCACTTCCTACTTCTTCGTTATTTGTTTCCATCATTGATGACGATGTGTCTTCTTGTTGGTCATTCTCTGTTGTCTCTTGTTCTTGAGGTAGAGCCGTAGAAATAGGAATAACTAGCATGTGAAAGTCGTTGTCACAATTTGGTGGTGGTGGTAGGGTGTCTTTTTCATCTTCATCTTCATGTTCTTGATGATTGGAAGAAGAGGAGGTTTTGGTGAGAAGAACGAGAATGGCGCTGCAGATGAGGAAATATGTATTTCCTCTCGAAGTAGGCAAAATTAAAGGAAACAAGATAGTATAATGTCAAAGTGCAACAAAAAAATACAAATGCCACACTCAACGACATAACTAACTACAATTTTCGTTTCAGCAACACATACCTATTACTCTTCATCATTATTACTACTGTGACTTTTTCAATCTCACTTTCATGATTCATAATAAGGCTTAGAGAAAAATGATGATGGTGATTGATGAGTACTTGTCTTGGTTTTTATCTTAACTTGTATTATTCTTTGTGATATGTATAGAATAATGGGAGAATTGAGATTTGGCGGTTGATGGTTGGTGGCAGAGATGTTGTTGGTGAAGGAGGTGGTGAAACTAAGAACAAAAAGAAGGTTGAGATTCGGGGCAGAGGGTTGAGATTAGGGTTAAGAGTGAGATTAGGGTTAAGAGAAGGGTAATTTGAAATTTTTAATTGATTTTTTAGTGTTTGAATAATTTTCTTTTATAGAATCTATTTTTTATGAGTACAACTTTAATTTTTTTTTATAAGTAGATTTGTTCGTATTTAAAATTTTCGTGGGTAGAAATGGTAGTTTACTTATAAATTAAAATAAAAAAATTATACATACCTCATAAATTATTATAGTCATTATAAAGTGATTAGAGAAGTGCCAAAGCACTTTTGGTTTTGTGATAAAACCATAATTTGAATAAGTGAGATTAAGTAAGTCACTCTCTTGTTACATCGAAAAATTGGGGAAAAAGTTGAGGACTGAAGGTTGTAGAAGGCTTAGAGAAGGGGGTATTGAATTTATGACCTTCTTTTACTTTAATGAAATAACCCTTTTAAAACAAACTTGCAATCTGAATCTGTTTAAATTCAGTAGCAGAAAATTTATGAGACAATTTTATTTTGTCTCATGAATATTAGAAAACAAAACAGAGCAGAAAGAGAGAAGTTGACACCATCATATATCCAGGTTCGGTTGCCTTGTGCAATGCAACCTACGTCCAGTCTCCACCACAACAGTGGTGGAATTTTCACTATAGTTAAAGTATTACATACACCAATTCCACAGGATTGACACAATCCTTTTACACTCAAGTTTTGAACTAATTTGACTTGATTATGCTAATACCTAACTCTTCACTCTTAGTGCTAACCCAACTAAGAAAGAGATATCTCACAGGTACAAGATACAAGACACATATTTACCTAAAGAAATCTGAAATAACTCTTGTCAAGTGTATCACTCAGCCTCTTTCACTCATTGACTTTTACTTGAACTCTCTTATTATGCCTTTTCACTCAAGAAATTACAAAAAGATAAACATTAAAAAGAAAATTACAATCTGTAAAATATGAAGGAGATTAATGCTTTAACAGCCTCTATGCTATGTGATGAACCAGATGAGCTAGCCTCTTATTTAGTTCCTCATTCTGGCGGAATGTCCCTTTGACTAAGAAGCACTGTCCAAGTTGATAAACTTCTTCAGAGAACACTTCTCAGAACAAAACCTCAATACACTGGTTATCTCTCCTTACTTCAGAATGATGAGAAATCTTATTTTGTATCTACTTGCATGTTGCTGAGTTGCTCTCCTCTGAGTCCACTCCTCCAGCTGTGTGCTTCACCATCCTATCCTTTCACTTTCTTCCATTTACCTCCAAAAATAGAATGCTGGAACAGACTCTTTTTTACTTGACCGAAAGCCTTAGATCAACAAAGATACAAGTTTCAAAGGTAAAATTGAATCTGAACCATTGATCAACTGCTTTGTCCTTAAGAAATAATTTTTAGCCTTCAATTCACAGTAGTGATTATCAGAGAACACTTTTTTCATTTATCCAAAAATGGTAAAACAGAAGATTTGAGATGAAGTGAAGAAATTAAGTTGCATACAAATGGAAATAAATCACCTTTTAATTTTTGACTTAGTTTAATATAGATTGATGTGGGTGATTAGACATTTGCTTTCAGAATAAGATTTTTCTTTCTTTCTTCTCTGTTAAAATGAGTAGGAAGGACGAAGCTCTCTTTCTTGTGTTTTGTTGCTGACCGAAGCAATAAGAGAGAGTGAAGTCTTCAATCTTGTAGAGAAGCTTGGTAGGATTAACTTGGGCTTGGGTTAGATATGTTTCCATTCAACCCAGCTGATTCTATTGCTTAACAACTTTAGGCTTTTAGTGCTTTGTAGCTCACTTTGTTTCTGGTTTGATTTTCTTCCTATTGGGCTGTTGCAATATTCTTTCTTTATTCTAAATTAATTTGGACTTTATTTGTAAGTGTACCACACTATGAAAGCTTCAGATATTTGTTCCATTTATTTGGGCTGCAGCTATATATTGATTTTTGGCCTACATCACTCAACCAAAATAATCAAAACTAATTAGGTAATTAGCCCAATAATCTATTGTTTGTCATCATCAACTATGTTAGTTAATTTCTTAACTCAACAATCTCCCCCTTGATGACAAACATAATTGAAACATTAACCAAAGGAATTGAATTTGAATTGAGTTGAGAAACTTCCCTTTGAATGATGTCACTTGCTTATGTGTTACTCCCCCTTTCCTTTTCAAGAGTAGTTCCCCCTAAATTTATGCTCTTCTCTTCGTTCTTGTTTATATTATTCTTATAGAAGGCACAATAAAGATCTACACACAATTCAACTTGACTAAAGGAGTTTATACAACCAGCAACACAAATCCAGCCCAATACTGAACATCTCATGTCAGCACTTTTAACAAGTATCCATTTTAGAAACTGTTCATGCTTTAACAAAAACAAAGTATCAAGACTAATAAGGGCAAAACAACAACGAATCATGTAAAGCAGCCATAGTTTACAGCAGCAGCAAAATTAGTAGAACAGAGCATCAATGATTAATAATGACAAAATAGCAACAAATCATGTAAAGCAGTCATAGTTCACAGCAGTCAACAGAAGCAAAATTAGCAAAATGCAGCAGCAAAATTAGCAAAATTCATATGCTACTAAATTCAATTCATACATACAACTACTCCCCCCCCCCCCTTTTTCATCAAAGGTGGAAGAGTTAATGTAAGGTTCAAATTTGCAACTTGAAATGAACTAAAATACTGCAACAGAAGGTTTAGATACTTCCCTTTGATGATACCATATTAACTTGATGTGCTCTCCTTTTCCTTTATATTAGTTGCTCCTCCTTAATGTATACTTATCGTTTAACCTGAGGACACAGACAATAATTCCAACACAATAATTCAATGTATATACATGCTTATCTATAATTCTATGGTTGCACAAAAGTATAATAATCCATATAAGCACATATTGCTAAATATGGCAGCATGTAAGTAACAATTCACCAGCACAACATAAAGTTCAAATGACTTAAAGTCATCCAAGTTCAGTTCACAAACAGATCATCCAATAGTTCAGTTCACAAACAAGTCAAATAGGTTTCAGTTCATAAACACAAGTCAATTAACAAACACAAGACTAATCAAAACTAATATCCAATAATTACAGTAAGTCTTATGTCTTATCAAGTCTCATATATGCATTTTTCTTCCCCCCTTTTTTTTATCAAGGTGAGAAAAATAAAACAAAAATAGAACCTGCAAAAGAATGTCTTAGAGGCATGTAAGAACTAAATGTTGCGTCTTGAAAAAAATTGAAAGAGAAATGAAGATCATATTTCAACTAGCAACACCATAGTTATATAACAAAACTCACAATGTGCAAAGATAAATTCTTGGTAAAATCTCATTAGGACCAAAAAGAGTTTCATATCACTTGAAGGTTTTAGAAAACAAAAGGAACTACATGTGTAATAAGATTCAAGCATGGTCCATGTCCATTTTTACACTACAAAATCCAGATCTCTCATTTCTTATCCAACAAAAGTTTCTTTGAGCTGCAACCTAAAATTCTCAAACAAGACATTAGCACAATTAAAACAGAAGTTGCAGTTTTTTTTTTCAGAAATTGAAATGATGATAATGAGAAATGTAAAAAAAAAAGACATGCACGATTCATGAATAGGTTTGCAATTGCAGCAAGTTAAGAGTGATCTTGGAAAAAAATTTCAGAACCATATTCCAAGAAGGTTCAGAGCCCAGAAGATAAAGTTCAGAGTGATGGTTCTTCTTCGGCCCAGAATTGTCTCATCCAAACCTATGAGACCACAAACTTAACAAACACATCAGCAAAGCTCAAACAATGAATCACAGCTTAAAATTCGTAGACTAGTCCTAATCATGCAAAATTTATCCTCAGCTAGTGGTTTAATAAAAATATCAGCTAATTGCTACTCTGATTTAACAAATTGAATGCTAATATCCCCCTTTTGAACATGTTCTCTTATTGAGTGAAATTTCACTTTAATATATTTAGTCCTAGAGTGCAAAACTGGATTTTTAGAAATATTAATGGCACTCATATTGTCACACAACAAGGGAATATTTTTAGCATTTAATTTGTAATCAGCAAGCTGTGTTTTTAACCACATAAGCTGAGAAAAACAAGAAGAAGCAGCTATATACCCAGCCTCTGCAGTGGATAAAGCCACTGTTAGCTGCTTCTTACTTGACCAAACATTCAAAGACTTTCTAAGGAAGCAACATAAGCCTAATGTACTCCTTCTATCAACTCCATCACCAGCAAAATCTGCATCACAATAACCAACTGCAGAAAAATTATCAATCTTAGGATACCAAAGACCAAAATTAGATGTGCCATGAACATATCTAATTATCCTCTTAACTGCAAAAAGATGAGACTCTTTTGTTTTAGATTGGAATCTTGAACACATTCCAACACTTTGCACAATATCGAGTTTAGAAGAAGTTAAGGACATAAGAGAGCCAATCATTCCTCTATACCTAGTCTAATCTACATCTTTCTCAATTTTTCCCTTGTCTAATTTTGAATTAGGGTGCATGGAAGTTCCCATGGGTTTGGCATTTTCCATACCAAATTTCTTAACTAGTTCCTTGGCATACTTTTCTTGATGAATGAAAATACCATTTTCAGTTTGCTTAATTTATAGCCCAAGGAAAAAATTAAGTTCACCCATCATACTCATGTCAAATTCACTTGTCATGAGTTTTCCAAATTCATTACAAAAGGATTCATTGGCTGATCCAAAAATAATGTCATCAACATATATTTGGAGTAGAATGAAAGAATCATTAGAATTTTTGATAAAGAGAGTAGTGTCTGTGGTGCCTCTTTGAAAATCATTTTTCAAGAGAAAAGTGCTAAGTATCTCATACCAAGCTCTAGGAGCTTGTCTCAAACCATAGAGAGCTTTTGATAATTTGAAAACATGGTTGGAAAATTCTTTATTTTCAAAACTTGGTGGCTGCTCCACATACACTTCCCTATCTATCACACCATTTAAAAATGCACATTTTACATCCATTTGATATAATTTAAAACCACAAAAGGCAGCATAGGCTAAGAGAAGTCTTATGACTTCCATTCGGGCAACAGGGTCAAAGGATTCATCAAAGTCTATTCCTTCTTCTTGGCCATATCCTTGTGCCACTAGCCTTGCTTTGTTTCTTGTAATGCTACCATCCTCTCCTAGCTTGTTCTGAAAAATTCACTTGGTGCCGATCACTTTCTTTCCATTCGGCCTTGGAACCAATGTCAACACTTGGTTCTTCTCAAACTCAAGAAGCTCATCTTCCATTGCCTTTACCCAAGAAGGGTCATCAAGGGCTTTCTTGGCATTTTGAGGCTCCATTTGAGAGAGAAAGGCAATGTTTGTTCCTTTATTTGTCTTTCTAGTTGAAGACCCAGTTTTAACTCCATGAGAGACGTCCCCAATGACAAATTTCTCAGGATAATTCTTTAAGAATCTCCATTCACAAAGTCTGGTGGACTTGGAGGCAGATTCAGTTACCAACGGATTCTGGGTACTGCTGGTTTCAGGATTTCCTTCAGATTCATGAGACAAAATGGAATTGTCTCTTGATTGATTTTCAGCAGCTGCAGTTTCTGGTTCAGCTTGTCCAAAATTTTCATTTTCATGATTTTGTGCAGTTTCATTGTCCTTTTGAGCTTGATTCCCTGCATCACAATCTTCCAAAACACTTTGCACCAAGTTAGTATCACAAAATGTAAGATGTATGGACTCCTCAATAATCCTAGCATCTTGATGATAAACTTTATATGCTTTGCTAGTTGTGGAATATCCTACAAATAAACACTCATACGCCTTTGGATAAAATTTTCCTAAATTATCTTTGTTATTGAGAACAATACATTTGCATCCAAAGATGTGCAAGTAATCCAACTTTGGTGGATAACCTTTCCAAAGTTCATAAGGGGTTTTCTTCAAAAATTTTCTTATGATGGTTCTATTCAAAATGTGGCAAGCTGTGTTAACCGCTTCAGCCCAAAGGAATTTTGGAACATTGCTATCACAAAGCATAGCTCTTGTCATTTCTTGAATGCTTCTATTTTTTCTTTTCACAATACCATTTTGTTGTGGTGTCCTTGGACAAGAGAAGTTGTGAGATATTCCAAATTTCTCACAAAAGGATTCAAATAAATGATTTTCAAATTCAGTTCTATGGTCACTTCTTATAGAAGAGATCTTTAAATCATTTTCATTTTGAATTTTCTTGTAAAAGATTTCAAAGGCCGAAAGGGCTTCATTTTTATGTGCAAGAAATAAGACCCAACCAAACCTAGAATAGTCATCCACAATTACTAAACCATAATGTTTACCACCTAGGCTTTGAGTTCTTGTTGGACCAAATAAATCAATGTGTAGCAATTCAAGTGGCCTTTTAGTAGAGATGTCTTCCTTTGGTTTAAATGAACTTTTTGTTTGTTTTTTCATTTGGCAAGCATCACAAGTGATGTCTTTGTCAAACTTTATCAAAGGAAGACCTCTTATTAATCCTTTTTTTACAAGTTTGTTTATTTGGAACATACTTGCATGTCCCAATCTCTTGTACCATAGCCACTTTTCAAATTCTTTAGAATGAAAACAAGCTACATTTTGATCCTTTAGTTCATCAAGGGTAAGTCCATACACATTATTACAACGCTTAACAACAAAAAGTACTTCATTGGTCTTTTCATTCACCACACAACATTTAAGTCTTTTGAAAGTCACTAAATATCCTAGGTCACACAGTTGACATATACTCAAAAGATTGTGCTTCAAGCCACTTACCAAAAAGACATCATCAATGAAAGTAGAGTAATTATTACCTACTTTTCCAACAACAATTATTTTACCTTTTCCATCATCTCCAAAGGTCACAAAACTTCCATCATACTTGTTTAGTTTGATGAAGTAAGTTGACCTTCCAGTCATGTGCCTTGAGCATCCACCATCTAAGTACCATATATCCCTTTTGTTCTTGGATGCTAGGTAAATCTGCATAAAAATTTCAAGTAACCTTAGATATCCAAATTAATTTAGATTCTTTGAAGTTAATCCATCTTGGTTGTCCAAGTGCATTGAAATCACACACAACATTGTAAATTTGATTTCCCACAATTCTTTTTTTAATGAAGCATTAGGAATATGAGTGACTAAATTTCTTACAATTTAAACAATGATTTTCTGATGCATATTTCTGAAACTGGGATGATTTATTATGCTGGAAAAGATTAAAGGAATGGAATTTTCTGATTTTTCAAAGAGGTGCTCTTCTTTTGACAAACTGGTTTTTATTGAAATTGTTCCTCTTTGCAATGTTCCAACTAGAATTTTTTGGAATATTTGGACTTTTCGAATATGAGGTTTTGTTGTAAAATAGTGAATTTTTGAAAGCAATCTCCCTATTCGAAATGTATCCCAGACCTGGCCTATTTGATGTTGTTTCGGTTTTTGAAAAAGGCTCAGTTTCACTAGTACAAAATTCATTAGATTCCTCCTCATATGTGGAAGCATTTCCAAGACCATATCTGTTGGAAGTAGATTTAGTTTTTTATGAAGATGCCACAAATTTTATAAAGGAATCATTAAAAACTAGACTTTCCTTGGTTATATAACCTAAATCAGATTTTTCAAACAATGGTCTTTGACTTGCAAGTAATTTGTCCAAGTTACTAGAACTTTGAGCAAATTTTGCTAAGTCACCATTCAGCCTCTTAACCATTTTATTTAGTCTCTCATTTTCAGCAATAAGTTCATGAGAAGTATCTACAATGTGCTTTCCTTTTAATTTTTCAAGTTCAGATTTTAGAAATCTATTTTCTTCAATAATAATACCCAAAGCATATTCAGTTTCCTTCACTTTTTCTCTCAAAAAATCATTTTCAGCTTTTAATACATCTTTTCTAAATCTGCATCTATTGTACTTATCCAACAGTTTTAAGGTGTTCAGTGTAAGATCATCAATTATAGCATGTAAATCATCTATAGACAAATCATAGTAATTTACCTCATCAAGATGATTATTTCCAGCCATGAAGCAGATTTTATTTTCACCTTTAGAATCTTCTTCCTCATTTGAGTCGTTCTCAAGATCTTTCCAAGCTGCCATGAGCATTCTCTTCTTTTCTTTCTTCCCTTTTTCCTCCTTCTTGAGCTTTGGACAGTTTAGCTTGAAATGTCTAGCCTCCTTGCAATGATGACAAGTCACCTTGCTCAATTCCATCTTGTGTTCCTTTGAGTTTGAACCCTTATACTTGTCCTTGTTCTTCATCATCCTTCTAAATCTCCTAACAAAAAACATAAGCTCATCATCTGAAATACCATCACTAGACTCACTCTCTTTTAATTCTATTTTTGACTTGAGTGCTATTCCCTTTTTCTTTGAGTCTAGGTTTGTGTGTGTAGTTTCATAGGCAATGAGTTTTCCTCTCAGCTCATCATAGGTTATAGGGCTTAAATTATTGCTCTTGACTAGGACAGTGGCAGTGGTTTTCCATTCTTTTGTGAGGCTTCTAAGGAGTTTTCTCACTAGGATTTGTTCTGAGTAGTTTGTACCCATAGCATCAAGGTTGTTGATTATGATTGAGAATCTCTCAAACACTTCATCAATGTTTTCTCCATCTTTCATATTAAACATCTCATACTCTTTTCGCAGCATATCAATCCTCATTTCTTTGACCTGTTTAGTGCCTTCATGTGTAACCTGGAGTTTTTCTCAAATTTCTTTGACTGTCTTGCATCTAGACACTTTTCGGTACTCTTCAAAACTGATAGCACAGTGAAGAAGGTTGATAGATTTAGCATTCAGCTCCATCTTCTTCTTGTCGTCTTCATTCCATTTAGCTTCTTCTTTTGGAGTCACCACTCCATCAGCACTTGTTTTGTTGGAATCCTGGGACCGCTCACAATAATTTTCCATATATTGTAGTCAATGGATTAGATGAAGATTCTCATCCTCTCTTTCCAGTAGGCATAGTTCTTTCCGTTAAAGAAAGGAGGCCTGTTGTTTGATTGGCCTTCAGTGAGGGTGTAGACAACTATGGTTGTGCCCAAATTATTCGCCATTGGGTCTTTGCTCCAAGCGGTGAAGCTTGATTCTTGAGACATTCGCTCCTGATACCAATTGAAGATTGTAGAAGGCTTAGAGAAGGGGGTTGAATCTATGACCTTCTTTTACTTTAATGAAATAAACCTTTTAAAACAAACTTGTAATCTGAATCTCTTTGAATTCAGCAGCGAAAAATTTATGAGACAATTTCATTTTGTCTCATGAATATCAGAAAACAGAATAGAGCAGGGAAGAGAGAAGCTGACACCATCATGTATCCAGGTTCGGTTGCCTTGTGTAATGCAACCTACGTCCAGTCTCTACCACAACAGTGGTGGAATTTCCACTATAGTTAAAGTATTACATACACCAATTCCACAGAATTGACACAATCCTTTCACACTCAAGTTCTGACCTAACATGACTTGGTTATGCTAATACCTAACTCTTCACTCTTAGTGCTAACCCAACTAAGAAAGAGATACCTCACAGGTACAAGATACAAGACACAGATTTACCTAAAGAAATCTGAAATAACTTTAGACTTTTCTCTCAAGTGTATCACTCAGCCTCTTTCACTCATTGGCTTTTACTTGAGCTCTCTCATTATGCCTTTTCACTCAAGAAATTACAGAAAGATAAATATTAAAAAGAAAATTATAATCTGTAAAACATGAAGGAGATTAATGTTTCAACAACCTCTATGCTATGTGATGAACCAGATTAGCTAGCCTCTGATTTAGTTCCTCATTCTGGCGGAATGTCCCTTTGACTAGGAAGTATTGTCCAAGTTGATGAACTTCTTCAGAGAACACTTCTCAGAACAAAACTTCAATACAATGGTTATCTCTCCTTACTTCAGAATGACGAGAAATCTTCTTTTGTATCTCCTTGCATGTTGCTGAGTTGCTCTCCTCTGAGTCCACTCCTCCAGCTGTGTGCTTCACCATCATATCCTTTCACTTTCTTCCATTTACCTCCAAAAATAGAATGTTGGAACAGACCCTTTTTTGCTTGACCGAAAGCCTTAGATAAGCAAAGATAAAAGTTTTAAAGGTAAACTTGAATCTGAACCATTGAGCAAGTGCTTTGTTCTCAAGAAACAATTTTTAGCCTTTGATTCATAGTAGTGATTATTAGAGAACACTTTTTCCATTTATCCAAAAATGGTAAAACAGAAGATTTGAGATGAAGTAAAGAAAGTAAGTTGCATGCAAATGGAAATAAATCACCTTTTAATTTCTGACTTAGTTTAATATGGATTGATTGGGTGATTAGACATTTGCTGTTTGAATAAGCTTTTTCTTTATTTCTTCTCTGTTGAAACGAGTAGGAAGGACGAAGCTCTCTTTCTTGTGTTTTGTTGCTGACCGAAGCAATAAGAGAGAGTGAAGACTTCAATATTGTAGAAAAGCTTGGTAGGATTAACTTGGGCTTGGGTTAGATATGTTTCCATTCAGCCCAACTGATTCTATTGCTTATCAACCTTAGGCTTTTAGTGCTTTGTAGCCCACTCTGTTTCTAGTTTGATTTTCTTTCTATTGAGCTGCTGTAATATTCTTTCTTTGTTCTAAATTAATTTGGGCTTTATTTATAAGTGTACCACACTTTGAAAGCTTCAGATATTTTTGTTCCATTCTATAGCTATATATTGATTTTTGGCCTGCATCACTCAACTAAAATAATCAAAATTAATTGGGTAATTAGCCTAATAATCTAATGTTTGTCATCATCAATTATTTGGAGGAATTTTGGATTTGTTGATCATAAAAAAATCTCTAATATTAATTTTTGAAAAAACAATGTTACATGACCAACAAATATTATTATTTTTTGCCAGCACTTAGCCGCAATAATTTGTACCCATATTTACTGACATTTTGCATACATGAAGTATATAATTTGCACTTATATTTATTAGAGTTTTGCAAATATGAATCTATACATTTTGCACCCATGAATCAATACAATTTGCATTCACGTTTTTCAGAATTTACATATAAATTTTTAAAATGGCAACTTGGTGTTTATGCTAGTCAATGATGGCCAAAAATACTAAAAGATGCTGACTTTCAAGAATTCTCTATTTGAAATAGGCGATTTTTCTACATGCATAATTCTTCACTACTTTAATAGTTCTGTGGTTTGAGAATTTTGCGCACTTGTATAATGTCAGGAATATCTTATTTATCTAGAGAGCAAGAAAGGGAAGCAGAAAAACAAATTCAGTAAATGGCGTGATGGGTTATTACAGGAGCAAAGTCAAGAAGAACAAATTAATCTGATTATACATTGAAAATTTCAGGTCATCAAAAAAACTTTCAAGATTTGTCATATTATCTCTGTAATTTTTTTTTTTCTCTATTTGCCTTAAAATTGTGATGCGTGTTCTAAATCGCTAATGATATTTGGAAGCGAATTACTTTTTCCACACTATAAGGCAATGGTCATGTTAACTGAATGAATTTTGATTACTACTAAATGAAAACTTGAAATGACCTTGTATTAGTATAGAATCTTTAGATAGCTAAACATGTTCTTGAATCAAAGCTTAATCCTCAATTAAACATTTGAAGGATAACACGTTTATGAACTATTGTGTTATTAGCATAAAATTTGCCATCTTTGGATGGCTAAACGTGTTCTTGAAACAAAGCTAATCTCAATTAAACACTTGAAGGATAACAATGGGACTCCTGAAGAGTTTGTCACCTCTATTAACAAGTGCTTTCCGCACATTGTTGACACCAAAATACTCTTCAACAATAATCATTGTTCTTGCTTTCATATCCGTGTATAGCCTGAGAAAATTTTCAGGATTTTGATACTTAAGTGTTCGACATGATATAATACTTGAAAACATTGTTGCATTTTGATAATCCAAGTTGGTTGACAAAGATTGAATGGATACCACATTCAAACTTCGGAGCCACTTAGCAATGCTCTTTTACGACTGCATATGTTACATCTTTAGAATGGTAATATTAAATTATTAACCAATTTTTCGATAGTTCTTTCGAATTTCTTTTTAGTGAGTTGACCACTTGACCAACTTAAATTGATTTTTTTTTCGAATTTTTATAATTGTTTAGAGTTCATCCTCTTACATTGTATTTTAAGAAAAATACTAAGGCAATCAGAATTTCTTATTTTTAGCCATTATTTAGTCATTAACTTAATTTTTTTAGTATAGTTTTTTTAGTTTAATAATTTAACAATATATTTTATCTCATATTTTTAAACATTGATGGTCAAAAATAATAAATTCTAATAGCCCTCTAATTTTTTTTATTTATTTAAGGTATTGTTTTAGTATTTATTTTAATAATAGAATTTTTGTATTTTTTTGAGAACTGAATGTAAGCATTTTTATTATTATCTTAAATTCTATCTAGATATCTTAGATTCGCCTTTAACTTATTTAAAGTCTTTTAAGGATCTTAGAATAATTATATAAAGTATATCTCAAAAGGTGTTTATAAAAATATTTAAGCTTGTTATTTAAAATAAATTTTTCTAAAATAACAATATTTTATTCTGTCAACCAAAAAAAAAATTCTTCAACCTCAAAAATTAGTTTAAATCAAGTAGCAAGAACGATCTCTTGAATTATGTGTTAACAAATAGTTCAACTCCTCAAAGCAAATTTCTAATACAGACATACAAAGTGGAAATTTCACTTAGAACCAAGTCTTAGTTACATCCAAAATGTCTATTTATCGTAAATTTAATAGTATAAATACTCAATTCAAATACAAAGAGAAGATATCAAAAAATACAACACTAATCCTCTCTAATAAAAAAAAGTGACTAATAACTTGGAATACAAAATAAAAGTAGAGGTAAATCCAAAGGAGAGGCTGAGTAGACTTAGCATTATTAATCATCATGACAATATTTGTGCATTGTGTAAAAAGGACATAGAATTTGTACATCATTTATTTTTTACCTGTGAGTTTACGTGGCAGGTGTGGTGTGCATGCTAGGGAGAGGTATACACACCCTTATAAGACATGCTTGTTCCCCTCTCCAACCGATGTGGGCCTTACACAATATTGTAGAATGTATAGTAAAAATTAGATATTGTGAATGAGTGGAAGAAAATATAAGATTTCCATGCCTGTGATGGTTTATTTTATGGTGGATACTACCATAAAAATTTTATTATTGTCTTCATATAAAAATGCTTCTTTTTTATCATTAGATGATAAATTATATGATTTGATTTTGATGTATTACAAAAGTGTTTTTTTTTTTTTAAAGTGTGGCTAAACAAACAAAGTAAATTTTTAACATAAGAATCTTCATAAGAAGATGTTTTTAGCATCTTTATTTGAGTAAGTGCCTTATTTTATTGCGTATGAGTGAAATATGTTAATTTATTACACCACTTTCTGAAATAGAACTTTGTCAGCGTGAGACAAAATGGTCTGAGAGTCAAAATATGCAACATAGTAGAAACTCTTGGCCACCAAGAAGAATGAGCTCTTAATGCCATCTTGGGATTTTGGAGCACTACTTGCACACACTCTTGCATTTCTGGTGTAGTAGTGGTTGCATTTCTGGTGTAGTAGTGGTTATAGGCTTATAGCAGTATTCGGGTCACTTTGGTAATTTCTGAGCTATGGCAGACTTTGTTAGTGGCTTTGAGCTATTTTAATTCCTATAATTTAAAAAGCCAGTCTTTTAAAATCATATTTTCAGTTTATACGATTTCCCAATGGCATGAATTAAAATACTTTCGCATTGCTAAATGAAAATCCTGAAAAAAAAAATGAAAAGTATGATAGTAAATCAAATATCACCAATTTGAACATATCTTTTATTACTCAGATCTACAACCTTTAAGGTTGCTCTCATACGTTACTCAATGCACAAATAAATAAAATCGGGATAACACTAACAAATAAAATTAGAAATCAGCACATCACACATTTTTGCAAATTCAAAGACTAGACTTCAAATTTCGGAAACTAAAGTGATTCCCATATTCAATGTCAGATGCTAAGGTAAATATTTACTATTATAACGGCACCAGTACCCACTATAGTTAGTATCAATAAACCATTTTCAGTTAATCATATGCACCATTTGGGAAGACTGAGTGTAACATATCTAACAAAATTCACCCAGTCTCTTACAATTTCTCATTCCTGTCAGTTCTATTTTTTTATACCATACATACAATAAAATCTACATCTAAACCCTAGTATTACTATGATCTTGATTTACATTTGGACACTTTTGAACGCTTCCCAGATGATCCTGTACCATTGAAGCTTGGTTTTCTTCTTTTAAGATCACCGTTACTTCGAGAATCAGGGGATGATTTGCTTGTTTTGCTGTGGTGAACAAGATTGGTTACAATGGCATATGTGGTGACATCACCCCTTGGTGTCAAGATGGTCTTTCTCTCAATAACATCATTCTGACCACATTTTGATTCAATAACTGCCTTCTCTCTTAGCTTTTGGAATATGAAATCCTTATCGAAGTTGAAGCAGTCGGTTGAACCCTGAAAAGATTAATAGTTTAGGTTTAGACCACACTTCTCAATACGCAGGCGTGGAAAAATGGTTTTCTTTTGGATTAAAAACATAGGCATCAGACATAACAAGGAATAAAAGAATGAACATGGTACCCCCAATTTTCTTTCAGATCATACCAAAGTGACGGCGGGAGTTTTCGAATAAGAAATGGTATTTGCCATGAAAATGAGAGAGAAAAAACTTCACCTTGAAATCAACTGGAACATCAATTTCAAGGGACGAGCAGCCACAGCCATCACCGAAATTGAGTTTCAGAACCATTTCAAATGCTTTGTTATATGCTGTTCGCCTGTAAAATCAAGTCACCCATATGTGATAAGAAGGTGCAGGCCATGACATCTATTTTGAGTATCAAAACTTATTGGAACAGAATTATTTCCATTCCATATTCCATAATTTTTAACAAAGTTTCACAATACTCCCAAATCAATTTTTAATCTCATCTAGTGTCTAAGGAGCAGTGAAGTGAGTAAAATTCATAAGAAGAAAGAATATATATATATATATATATATATATAATAAAAGTGTTATAAAACCTTTTAAGCCGAAACGGTTGCCTGTCAAGAATGGCTGCTTTGTAATCTTCCTTGTCTAAGAAGGATACCTGCAGAACAAGATAGGTATGCTGGTCAATTTCTGGCCTAGTGATGATTTTTTTAAACTTACATTCATGATAAGATTAGAATGGTTAATGGAATGCATTACACCAGCAGCCAGTAGGATAGGCAACAAGAAAGGGCTGCTCTTGCCCTAATTACATTGGAAAACTAGGAGGATTTATCGTCATTGTTAGGTTTACCAACAGAAAATATTTTGACTGGGAACAGGGATCAGAGAAAGGAAAGAGAAGAAGATATCAGGGGAGACTAAAAAGAAGAATCTTAATATCATGGAAGATCAAGAGGGAAAAGGGAGAAAAAGGAAGCATTTTCAATTTTTAAAAGTCCAGCTATAAAACTCTACTATCCCTAAGTAGACAAAGCCAGCTCAATAAGCAATCAAACCTAAATTATTCATGGTTAGAGAAAAAGTACTTAATAACCGGAAGCAAGAAAAAATCTAAACTACAACAATACAGAGTTGGCCATATAGATCAAAGAAAGTAATCTGTCTTGTAAATTATATAGACAAATAAATTAAATCCAAATGCTTCTCAGTTCTTAATGATATCTATTTGTGTTTCTGTCTACGCTGCCTCTGATTTAGGCCACTGCAGGAAGAGGCATAGGGGGGTTGAAGACCCAACAGTAATTAAATAAAAAGACTTTGGAGAAGATTACTTAAGGTAGAGGAAAATAGAGAATAGTTAGTTGGTGTGGTTGAGCACTGTAACAGTTGAGAGTAGAGAAGCTTTAACTCTTCCTCATTGTATCCTACAGATTCTATACAAATTACCCCCCCAATTGCTGGAGTTCCTAAGCACACTGCTGGGAATTCCCAATTTGATACACTAAATTTTATCTCTATTTCCTATTGCCAACATCACTTCTACCAGCTACACTCATCGAATCGTATTCTCCTCGTGTGACTATAGGTCATCTTCTCACATGATTGAACCATCTTTCCTAAATAAGTGCCACCTCAAGTTTCTTTCTATTGCAATGCCTTTTTTGTTTTGGTAGATCCACAGATATCATCCTGCTGGAGAGAATCCTATTCAAGCATTTGAGATCCCATAGAGAGGCATGAATCTTTCAACACCGGTTACTCGGAACTCAAGACTCAAACCCAAGACCGTTCATTAAGGAGGAGTATCTGCCACTCCAACTCACCATGTCTAGGTCTTTGCAATGCCTTTCAATACTATTGTATTTAACGTATACAGACTTCAGTCATCTGATGCAATATTCTCATCTATTACAACATTCAACTTATTCCCATAGCATTTTATTGCCTAATAATCAATGTTTTGTAGTTTTAAATACTACAAGAGAACAGTGTAAAACTTAAGTGCATATATACCATTGTAAGCTATACAGAAAAACCCTTAATTCAATATCAATATTCTCAACTCAATAGTCATATTTTATTCCCATAAAATTGACAGCCAGTCTAGCAAACATGAAATGTGGACCATAAATAAATTAAATGAGAAACAGACTAAACATGTGAACTCACCTCAACAGATCTGATGAAAGGCAATGTTGCTTTCTGTCCATGAGCACTTGCAACTTGGAGAGTCCAGTTCACATATCTTTTATCTGATATCCATATGAATGAATTATGTCAGAGATATGAACCAACGTGTAATGTATGCAACGCTAGACAGTAAATCCATCATCTTGGTAAACTGTTTGTACCATAGATAAGACTTAGAATTGAGATTATAAGGGAACAAGTTTTTACGGATGCTAATGAGATAAAACAAATATAAGGAATAGCAAAATCATTGATTTTATTCAGTAATTAAGGAGCTTCATCCAGTTAATTTGATATAAATAAAATCTTAGATCACTATATCTAAGTTTGTAAGAAATTATACTAATTGTTGACTACAAATGCATCCAAACTTCCTTGGCCATTCATGATATGAAAAAAATTTGAACCAACTAAAATGCTAGTCAGGTAGGCCATTTAAGAATTGGGTCATGTCTTCCATTTTGATCATTTAAATATCTAGTGAAAAATGTGTGTGTGTGTCTCTGTGCACTCATAAGCTAAATGGACTCGATATAATTACAAACTAAATGCTGGTTACCAAGGCTCAAACCCTGCATTATGATAATCTGGAAAAGATCAATCCTTATAAAAGGAGGAATCTGCAGGTTAAGTTGGTCCATGACACCTGCAATTACCTGGCACCAATGTAAATTAATTCTTATCAAAATGTATATCGGCATATCTGTATTCCTCATGGCAGGAGAAGAAAATTCAAGCCAGACTTATTTGCTTCAGATTGAACTGATATTAACATCTGGATAAGAACGTATAAGAAAATAAGAAATTTCATGAAACAGAAATGAATTCACACTTTAACAATGTCATAAACTTTTAAGAGACAGGTCAGGAAGGAAATTATCTAAGTAGTCAAAGCTTGTTTATTTTATTGATAACTTTAGAAAACATTATTTATTTACTTTAATTTATCTCAAATGCTACTAATGGAGCCATCCTTACCTAATTTGTGGTTTTTGACAATATTCATACAGGAAACAAATATCATGGTATTATCATAGAGGAGTTTCATATTACGACAATAGTAAGATCTACAAAGCATATCATTTACATGCTCTCTCGAATTTGATTCCTCTATAATGAGTCCTCACTCCTCACTTTGGAAAGAAGAGTAAGGTCTCAATCCCACACAAGAAAATCAAGGGAGAGGGTTAAATTGGGGTTTATTATGCATATGCAAGTAATATCAGCAACTCAATTTGACAATTGTTGAGAAATCTTTTTATGTTGACATCTAAAGGGAACACTGTCCCTAGCAGAACTAAATTCAATTCTTTAATATCATACCAAATCCATTATATCTAATTAAAAATAAAACCTAATCCAAAAGCTTTTCTTGCATTATGCCCCAAAGATCACCTCAAATATCATAGTATAATAACTGTACCAAGGATAATATTAACATAAAATATTTATACGATTGCATAATTGTTTATTATAACATCAATTCTTAGTTTAGAACCAGAAATTTATCGAGGAATAGAGGATAATGAGAAAGCAGTTTATATATCATCCAATAATAGAGAAGACTGGGCATGAACAAGATATTCAACTTCTTTTGTAACCCTTTCATCCCCCAGCTACACATCCTTATCTCTGTAATTGACTAGGTTAGTGCTTTTTCACAACATTTGCATCAGCATAAATTTTTAATGCAGAAAGCTTTGCAGGTAAGTAATGACTATAAATAGAGAGAGAAGGAAAACAACATCCGTAATCAAAGGGCAGAGGCTCAGATCAATACCTTATCTACAAAACCATGAATGACTAAAGCAGCTTTTTTGTCCTTCGGAGTTTTCTGCGAGTCCAAACATCTATAGTTAGATATTTACATTAATGAGAATGCATAGGCATAACAGCAATAATAAACTGAAACTTGAAACTTAAAAGCCAGACAACAAAATTAGAGAGGGACTTAAGAAATTGGCTATATAACTACATAAGACTATAAATCTATAATACTGCCTATGAGAAATTCCAATATTGTAAACACATTAAAGATATTCAAATGTATTATAGCATATGTTGGCCAAAGTCAGTTTTGGATTTGTCTAAATGATATCAATTTAAATCACTCCCTTGATCACCTTTACTGCTTTACATGCAAAGATGATCAAGGCAACCAAGACTTACTGTTATAATAATACTAGTTAGTGCTGTAAGAGCATGCAAAGCAATAAATAACGGTCAGAAGGACTCACATCTAAAAAACAAGAAAGCAAAACTGAAAATAACTAGCCAAAATATTTTTAAATTTTAACTGCATGGCAAGACTAAACTAAAACTACAGAACTTATGTGTTTTACCCATAAAATTTTCCATTGTTAATCGAATTAATTGACCTCAAATAGGATCTATATTCCTTTTAGTAAAAGCAGCAAGTGTACCATTTTTCCTTTACCTAGTAAGTAGAGAATAAGAGGCCTAAACCTCTAACAACAGCAAAGATAACTTCATTTTATAAGTTGGGAAGCAGGTTTACCCTGAATACCTGATATGATTAACATACGGAAGCTGGCTAGAAGAAAATAAGATATACCTGAAGATTTACAATAACAACTTTACCCCCACCACGTATTGCTTTCAAAGGCAAGTTGCATGCAGGAGTTATTTGCAGACTGCATGGAGATTTTTAGCCACATTATTGCAATAAAAAAAATTGAAAATCAAGAAAATAATTTAATGACATGGAAATGAAAATGCATGGCTCATGTATTCACTTCAACATGGAGTATACGTGAAGCTTCATGTTCTTGGTTGAATGTATGTCTACTGTAATACGCTGTTTATATCCATATCCTTGGCTATTAAGTGATGATAAGTTGCATTTTTCTTCTTCGCAATTCCATTTATGTTGCAAAAATTTAGTTTCCCTCCAGAATATCAAGATGCAAATAGAACCCGTAACTAGAGATGGTTCAATTACTAGGATACTCCACTACTCTGCTCTCAAGGTCAAGCACTGTTAGTTTAAATGAAACTAATCTATTTTTGCATATCAATTTCGCTCTCCATTCTACCAAAAGAAGCTGGTTTATGAAAACCACAAGGGATTACCCAAGCAGTCAAGCTTTTCTCACGAAACTGTTAAAGTCAATTTTATTTGGATCTGTTTAAAATGAAGGCTGATTCTCCACAACCCAAAACAATTAAACTTGTACAAGTGTGAACCAATTGGTAGGTGGGGACTAAGATAGAAGTCATTGGAATCAATAACTAATAAAAAAAAAGCTAGAACATAAAGTAAATGAAAACAAAAGTGTAACAGGAATAAATCATAAATCCTGTTACTACCTTGTCCCCAAGCACAACACTATATCTGCCTGTTTGCAGTGCTTCTCTGCAGGATCCATTTCCTTTGGAGGCAATGCATCCTTTATACACAAGGAGATAGAGACATACTTAGAGTTAAGAAAAAGCAGGCATATATGTTAGACAAACAAAAAACAAATGTTCGTTAACATGTCCTTAATTATACACCATGGCACAGTAGTTTTCAGAAACATTAACAGCTAAAATCAATTAGTAGTCAGTGTCATGTTAGGTTAGCTTGGTGACGGACAATTTTGCCCAATAGACAACTTTCAGCAGTTCCTAATATAACACTGCTACTTTTTCAGTTCTTAGTGAGAGTAAGTGTGACTGCATGTAGTTGTAGCGTGTTACTTGTTTTTATAGTACTGAGTCTGCATCAATGTAAAAGAAGACTAGCAAGCTCAGGAAAGCAACAATGACCATTATCTATTGCGTGCAAAAAATGTACATGGTAGCCATGGTGTGCATGTATAGGCAAAAGTAACAAGAAATCAAGAAACCAAATAATGGATGTTGTTGTCTACAATTCAATATTTGAAGGAAAAAGAAGTCATTATTATCAAAAAGCACAATCGCGAGGGAAAAAAATTCTGCAGCTAAAACACCCATGAAAAGGTAGCAACCAAACTTGACATCTGCAAAACTGCAATTCTGATAACAAATTATTGACTCGATATCATATTTTAATACCAAAGAAAACACAAGATTCACTAGACGACAACCATAATATATCATATTAGTTAAACTTCAATCAAATTGCCATCAAGTAAATTAACATTATCTACCTCCCAGTCAAGGACTGTATCCCTGAGTCTTCCTCCACATTTTTCATCTGAACACCGTCGTGATGTCTCCTTTAAACCAATAGTTTCTACCTCAAAGTCACGAAAGTACCTTCAGAGGTTTAAATCATATGATTAGATTATGATAATTTAAAACCATATCTTTAAAAACAAGGATTTGTAGTTGACTGATATAAACCCCCCAAAAAGCAAACCAAGAAGAAAACCATAATTAAAAACATTCACTTGGTGGTTATGCTGCTTCTGCATAACAGGAGCAAGCTGAAAATTCTTTATAAGAAATGAGTTCATTTGAACAAAGTTGAATATTGAAAAAAAGAAGGCATAACTGAAATAACTAAAATAACAAAAACTGGCAATGACTAAATCAGCGGTGACTTAATGCAGAAAAATCAGGACAATTCTAAATAGAAAATTTCCCAAAGTCAATACAGGATGGAAAAGATTAAATATTAGAAATTACAATAGGGCTTTAATTTAAGAGAAAAGAGTTCTTCTTGGTGCTTGCAGCTTGTTCTACTCATACTTGCTGCCATACTGTAAATATTCGTACCTTCATAGAAGATATATGATTGGTCGGAAATTGATCCTCAATTTTTTTATCGCAATTGATCTTTTAAAGTGCGATCTCACCCCATACAAGACATTTCTTTCACATGTTTTTCCTTGATCTCCCTTAAGTCTCATATGGTGTGAGATCATACTTTAAAGATCAATGGAGCAAAAAAATTGAGAAGCTCCATTATGATGATTGGTCATGCTAGACTAATCAACTCCCCCAAAATGACAGCCCATGCAAAAGTAGGGAGCAAAGGGAAGTTAGATCTTACTCAACCCCGCAAGAAGGACATGTTTCCATGAAAGAATTCCCATGCAACTCAGCTAGTTTCTCCCTTGGTATTCCAGATCGAAGATGGAGACCATCAACATTCTATCATAAGAAAATAAAATATCAGAAGGCACCCAATAAAAAACAAAAGCGGAAAAAGTGAACATTTTTTTGCATGTCTAGAGGAAGAAAGTGTATACATAATATCAAAAACAATGACTCTACCTGACTGATAACAAACTTTAAAATACCAGCCTTTTCTAGTTCAACTAGAGCCATATGAGTCAAACTTGGCATCGCTCGATGAAATGGCAGTGATGCTTCAGGCAAGGCTTTACCTTCACGCTGTAATGACATAGAAAATAGGGATAAGAACCCGACATGAAGTCAAATCCCACAATTAAACCAGATAGCAAAGACTATGAAAGAATGTGCATTGCAAATGATAGCAGCATCTGACTTAATTTTTAATAGCTTTGTCCGACAATATCAATTATCACAGTACTTTATGACTCTTCAGTAGAGAAACCTACATTTAACATAAAATTTTGGGTTTGATTTCAATTCAACAAGATATAGTGTAGGAGACATGTTTCCCTTTGGAAATCTCACGTTCAAAACGAATCCAAGTAACTAGGCTAGGAATTAGGATAAATCATGGGAATAAAAACTTAATTTCATCAGAGAATAAGCATTTGCAAGATTCAAAATCATCACCTGAAGCGTCCAAATTCCCTTAGGACCTCTAAAATCGGGTATACCACAAGAAGTTGATATTCCTGCACCCGTAAAGACCACCAAGTGTTTACTCTGCAAGTAGAAAAATGAATATCAAGTTAAAAAAGCATATCACATAAATATAAAAAGATAAAGAGGAAAATATTTTATGTAAACATTAACAAGTAGCTCCAATTGATACCTTTTTAATCATGATGGCAAGTCGCTCTATCTGCAATGAAAGCAAAGTCAGCATATGAAGGATTAATTCTGGCCTTGGGAGGTAAATAGATAATGAAGGAAACGTATCTACTATTTACAATATAATGAAGGAAACTTCTCTCTAGGAAATAAATGGCCGTATTGTATTCTTAGACAATAACAACTAAGCTTTATTGCACTAGATGAATTTGGTTATGGTAGCTAAGACAAGACAAGAAAAATGGATAGAATCATGGAAAATGTCGACATAAATCATGAGAGATGATTGAAGAAAGAGCATGTATGATTCAACCAAATCTCAATTCCCAAAGAAAAGAATCCAATATTGAATAATTATAACAAAAAGAAAAATGGCTCCATATCTGCATAAGCAATTTACTGCACTCTGCACACATACATATGGAGAAACCTAAGCAAATGCCACTAAAAGCCTCAACAAAACTAAATACTACCAATTATAACAAGGCTAGCCACAATTGTCCGTATATTGACAATTTTAAGTTTTAACCTATTCAAACAAATATGCATGTTCAATTACACCTATGCCAATAGCATTAAAAGCGACCCAAAATTGAATTATAACTTGTGATGCATAATATCTCTAGATCCTTAATGAATTACACCTAGCTAATGAATTTTTTATGTCAATTATGTTTGAATCAACAAACCCAATCACCATTTATGCATAATATCTCTAGATCCTTAATCAGGTGCTATTTCTAAAATATAGATAACCATACTAAAGAAAAACTAAATGCCATTGGTTCCTAAGATCCAAAAGTTATGAAAACAACCCTAGCATCCACCATGCCATGGTTGTTTAATAGTACCATTGATACAATCACACAAATAATATCCTTAAGGACAATGTATTTTATGTGAAATTTAAAATCATAATTTGTGATTTAAAACTAGTCAAACCAACTCATAGCGCACTTTGAAAAGGATCAACTGAGCCCTAAGTCCTTCGTAATGATAATCATAGAGCATAATTGAAGATATCAGCAATTTTACGTAAGGCAACACAAAAAAAACAACCACTATCTCTAGCATATTAACCAACGTCTAGCAGAAACTCTTCTAAATTGAGGTGAAAACCTAATCAACATTTCAATTATCAATGTTCCAAAGCATCATTAACTAAAATTCAAAACCATTCCAATAAGACAAAAAGCTCATTGATTCCAATGTATTTCTCGTCATCCTAATCCAGCTCAGCACATATCATAACATGCATGCTGATTATGGGGGAAATTCAGCCTAACCATTAAAACACATGTAAAGATCAACAAGAAAGCTTAATCTTGCAGCATTTCTCGGAGAAAGATCATCCACAAAATGTTTCGTTGCTGAAGAAACAACAAAAGGTTAAGCAACAAGAAACACAAAAACATGGGAGAAAAATAAACAAGTAGAAGGTGAATGGAGAGAGAAAGGAGACGCACTTTTTCTCTCAAAAGGTGAGAAGCATCGAAATACTCAACCATTCCAACGTTGCCGACATCTTCTATGTAGGAAAGCTTCTCTGCGTACCCAAGAGACATGTTGATTGGTGATGACTCAGAGACTGTTCTCAGCGATAGGAATGGCAATGAGTCAGAGCAGCAACTGAGAAACAAAGGCAGAGAGAGATCATCGAGACGGTGACGGTGACGGCGACGCGGGAGGAGGCAGAGACAAGGCAAGGAGAAGGAAAGGGCGGCAAGGCGAGGGTTGAGAGACGGAGAGTGGGGGAAGGGTGAGAAACGAGGGTTGAGAGACAGATATTGGAGAGTGAGATTTTGAGACTGTAGAATCAGGGTTGCAGGAAAAAAATTGCAAGGAAAGGATTGTTGTAATAAATAATTCTATTAATCTTTATAAATTTTTTAATGATCCTTTATATTATAATTAAATTTCTATTAATATACAAGTTATAAAGTGTAAATTTATTATTATACTCCTTCTTTATCATTTACATACAGAGGTGTTCGCTGTTAGAATATAATTATGATCAATTAAGATCAATTAGAATTATTTAGTATATTTAAATATTTAGTATAGAATATTACATTTTTATTATTACGATTCTCTCAACCCCTATAAATACCTTTTTATATTGTATCATTTCGAAATAATTTGAATAGACAATTTGATTATACTCAATAATACATAAATCCTTTTTTCAGTTTAGTCTCTCGTTTCTAACCTTGACAGTGCAATTTGGATCGGTGTTGAGTCAAAAACCTGTCTGATCTGAATATTAATTTGAGGAGTGCTACACATACAAGTCATTTTTGTTTACAAGTCTTACAAGTTGGGCCTAACACGTGCATTACAGAAGAAGAAGCAGAAGAAGAGGAAGAAGAAGAAGCGTGAATATAAATGACTTGTATGATTTGTATGGAAAAGCGTTCTCTCTTTGCCTTCGATCTCTTTTTTTCGATTTTCATGGTTTCTGAAATCAAGCTTTGAAATTGTTTTGAAGATGATGGAACTTCAGAAATACACCCAAACGATTACAAAAATACACCAAAACGATTATAGAAATACATCCAAAGGATTACAGAAATACACCCAAACAGTTATAGAAATACACCTAAAGGATTACAGAAATACACCCAATATAGGAAGAGACAGTATATTTCTTCTTGAAATCAATACACCCAAAGGATTATAAAAATACACCCAAAGAATTTAAGAAATACACTCAAAATTTGTTGAAGTACACCTTATGCATAATTCAGAACTCTTTCTCTTTTTCCTCCTCATCTTTTGCTACTGCTGCTTCTTCTTCAAAAACGATTTCAGAGCTTGATGTCAAAAAACAATGGAAACCAAGAATAACGAAGAAAGAAAATAAAGAGAAAAGCACGTAAATGAAGAAGAAGAACAGGAAGAAGAAGAAGAGTGTAGCAAGAAGAAGAAGGAGAAAGAGAAGGCAAGAAACGTACCTTGAATAATGTTTCTTCGTTTTTTCTGGTGATTTTGATGAAGGAGAAAGAGAAAACGAAAAGAGGAGAAGAAATTTCAATAAAAAAAAGAGGGAGGAAGAGAAGAAAAAGAGACACAGAGAAAGAAGAAGAAGAAGAGGAAGAGGAAGAGGAAGAGGAAGCACGGAGAAAGAAGAAGAAGAAAAAGAGGCACAAAAAAACGTAAAACGGCGTGTTTATAAATGACTTGTATGACTTGTATGGAAAATCACTTGTACGTGGAGAATTACTCTATTAATTTTACTTGCAGTATGATTTGAATTGAATGATTTTTTAAAAAAATTCGATCCAATTTCAAGCAGTTTAGATTGGATTAGATTTATAATTTTGTAAATTAAAAAATTAAATATATATAACAAGTCCCAATATCAAATTTTAAATAACCAGTAATAACATAACAAGTCTTAATAATATCTTAAAAACCAACCACGATAACATAACAATAGAAATAAATAAATCACATTTTGAACATAAAATATTTATTAAATAATAATAATAATACATAAATAATTAATTATAGATATAATAATAAAATAATAACATTATAGCACATTGTGCGGTTTGGATTGGATTGGATCAGTTATGAAAAAGTAAATCCGAAATTCGATCCGATCCAGTGGTTTGTAAAAAAAATAAAATCAAATTAAATCCAATAATACGGTTTTAATCAATTTTCAGTTTAAATTAGATTGAATGAGCGGTTTGGTTTGGATCCGTTTGAATTTAAATACTTCTATTTACATATGATTTATACTCTCTTAAATTTATTTTTTCTTTACATTTTTTATCTTCTATATGCTTTTCAAATTGCATAGTTTAAAGTCACCTTCTTTTAAGAATTTCAAATTCGAGAAGGCTCAACAAAAAAAAAAATAATACCTATATTTCTGTGAGAAGATGAATATTATTCTTTTTTCTTCAACAATAACAAACTATAGTAGGAAGTATATTGTTTATAGCAGAATGTCAAAATGCAACTTCCTTCAATAGATTAATGATGATGAAGATACAAAGAATAATTAATCCAAACAAAAGAAAAAGAGAATTTGATGCTTTTGTGGAGATACGCACGTTCTTCGAAATTCTAATATGACAAGAAATTTAAATAGAAGATTTATTTCGTATCTTAATAAGAGATGTAAATTTTTTTAGTGGATTGATAAAAAAGAAGACAAGATTGATTCATATGCTTCTTTTCCATTCTTTTACGTAAATTACTTTCACAGTGGAGATCTCTTCAAAATAGTTCCACCTCAAAAAACCTTTTAAAAAATTGGCATGTAAGTGTCTCAAACATAACATATGTTCAATTGCGGACACCATTTTCTTTTCGGGGAGTGTTAGGTAAACAATGATCATTTTTAATAATATCAACAATTATCAATCAATAAAAATACATTACACTTTAATTTAATGCTATTAATTAAATTTAAGATTAATTTACTCTTTTAATTCTATTAATTCACATTATTCACGTATTGTTCAAAAATATTATTAGTTACTTATACTTTTTCTTTTCTTAAATACTTGAATAAATCCTAAAAAAAAAGAGTTTGATCAATATCAAACATAATATTAAGAGATAGTTACCACAATAATGCATTACTTACACATTTTATTGATCAAACATAATTTTTTTATGAAACAAAAAGCTCAACACAACAAAGCATAATATTAAAGAAAAAGTATTAAGAGAGTGTTATAGGACTAGCAAGTTTTGTGATTTGTAGTCATCAATTAACTATTATTAGTATTTTTAATGGTGTGAGATTATATCTAATTATGTAAGATTACTCATTTTTCTTTTACTAGTTAAGTGATGGCCAAATTTTAATAAAATTGGTGACCTCCTAAACTTTCTCAAAGTATTAGACAGATAAAATAAACTAATATCTAACCATCTTCGAAAATGCTATCAACAATCCAAAAGATCAAATATCACTCTACTCTTTATAATTTTTAATCGAACTGTTGACTACTTTTACAATACCTCTTAACACACTAGTACCTTTCCTTTCTTACAATATCATCTTGGTAATTCAAGAACACATCAAAGAACCAACTCCTGTTGTCCTTAGTTCTACTTCTATTGCAGTAACAACAATTGAAAAGCAATCGTCAAATTTCTCCTAATAGTAACTTGCTAAAAATCTTTGCTTCACTACATCAAGACATATGTACATCCTCGTAAACTTTTGTTGGTGCTCTACACTTTATCTTATTATTCTTCCCACATCTATATCTGTGACATATAATGTTGCATGCTCCTTAATAGTTTTCTTAAACTCGATAATTGACCTTAATTCTAATTCCATGAGAAACTAATAGTCTTTATTTATCTCTGCCTTATTATTTTTAGAGTACCTTCTGTTTTTTATCATGTTATCAAAATTACTCTCATAACTATTGATTTTTTCAGTTTATAATATCTCTCAAAAATGTCTCTAACTTCTTTATACTAACTTGATTTATATTAATATTTTTTGTATTTAGTTAATATATGTTTTCAGGACACAAGTTAAAATTATCAATTAAAAAAATTTATATAAAAAATATGTAAATTTTAAATTTCTAATACATTTGATATTCATTTATTAAAATAAAAAATTTAAAAATATCTATTAATAATAATTTTTACTTATATCTTTAAAATATATGTTAGTTAAACCATAACAATACAAATTATCTATAACAATATATAATGACAAATATAAATTTTGATGTTCAAATTTATTTTTTAATATTGTCCGTAATAAAAAGCAGTTATTATTATTATTATCATTTTTAAAACACGGATGCTCGTTTTTCTCTCTCCATGTACATTCTACCGTTACTCCAAAAGAAAAAAAAAAAAAAAACTTTCATCGCTTTCACTTTACAATCAATCTGCCATAATAACAACTCATCTTCTCCTACCTCATTTTCATCTATACATTCCTTATTTCAAATTAAAAAAACTTCTACCATTTTTTTATACATAATGTCGAAACTCACAACTTATGGCTGCCAAAATGCTTGATGCTGACATCTTTCAAATTGCAGCTTTGGTCGATTACATCTTGACACATCTTCTACATATTCATTCTAAACAAAATCTTCTGAATCATTACTTATGTATATGGTCAACTAAATTTCATGCTAACTATCGCACATATGTTGAGAGCATTTCAAAGTAGATAGCATATTAAGTTTGAGTATATAGTAGAAGAGAGAAACAAAATATTCAATAAAAAAAAGCTGCACCACATTGCTAGGTTTTGAATTCGGCGGAAGTTAAACCAGGCCGAGCTAGATGAAATATTTGAGGGGGACAAAAAATATTTACACAATAAAATAAGATTAAAATAAAATTTTAAGGGGGCTAAACTAAAATTTATATATAATTTACATGTAAAAAATTAAAATTAGGGGGGATGATTGTCCTCCTTTCTATGTATGTAGTTTCGCTCCTAAGTTAAACAGTATTTTATAGAAAATAAAGTATGAAATTATCTTATTTCAATTTTAGTAAGTTGTATTTGGATATAAAATTCGCAAGGAAGAGTGTTTTAGGAAATAAAATTTGTATAATTGAAAAGTACATAACAAAATTAATGCTCAAAATACATTTAAAGATATAATTTATTAAATTTTTTTAATCTGTTTTAGATTGGGATAATATTTATTTTTTTTAGATATGACAATAAAATATTCCATTATTGATTATTAACTATATTGAGTTTTAGTTTTTCTTTCATTTTCATTGCAATTACTTTTCTATTTTTATGCTTCAATAAATCCATTCACAATTATTGAATATATTTCATGCATAACTTTCACGTGTTGCCTTTTTTTTTCTATTATATTCTCTAATCTATTCTTTTAGTCTTTTTTGTAAAATATTTTTTCAACATTTTTTCAACCATACCACATTCTTGAACCCACGATATAAAGAGAAGTAAAATATGGTAAATATTATGTTATTTGTATCATGGTTATGTTTATAACATTATGTGTAAAGATAGTCTTATCTTCCTTTGGTATTAATTCAATCATTTTTTCAATTAAATATTTGTTTCATAGTCAGATGTGATATATTTGTTATAAAAAATTCTTAATTTAAAAAACGAGTCTATGTATTTTTGTTTTTACTTTTTCAATTATATTGTGAGAAGATAAATTAAATTTATCCCTTACAATAATATTATTTTGTTTTGCACATATCACTGATAACGTAATAAGGTAAGAAGATCTATATTAAATTTATTTTCTAAATAATCTAATTAACACAATTTTATAACGATTAATTTTTAAAAAAAATATATATTTATTTTTATAGCGTAACATTAATATTTTTCATAATTTAAAAGTATTTATTATGCACTATTAAGTATTAATTATAATAATGGTATAGCTAAAACAGTAATATTCATATAATAATACTTTTTTAAGATTCTGATAGGAGAAAACAGTAATATTATGCACTATTAAGGATTAATTATAATAATGGTATAACTAAAACAGCCTGCATTTATATTAATCAGAACTCTGATAGGAGAAAAGCATTTAGAACATCTGGTTGTATTAGAGGGCAGCTTCAATTCGCAATTAGAGCGAGCAGTATTCGAAAGGTATTAATCTTTTCTATCGGTACGAATGTTTTATCATAGTCTTTCTCATACTTATGGGTGTAATCCTTAGCAACTAACCGGAGAGGCTCGTATCCCTCTCTTTCTATTAGTTCCATGCGTAATTTGGATTTTGACGCCATACATACACTAGAGTTTTCTAAATATGCGAATATAGGTATTAGGTACATGAACAGTAGAAAATATGTTTTCTTAATTTTGTATTGACAGATCAATGAGCGACAATTTATTATTGTTATAGGTGTTGCTGATCCTGAGGATGGGAAGTTTCGGTTCAGAATGGAATATAATTTTAGAAAATCAATCATTGTAGCAATTCGGAATTACATACACTATCTCCAAAGAAGTCGATTACGTTGTTTACGAATCCAAGCCACAGATGTTTTATATATGCAAGATGCAAGACTTATGGACGTGGGTGTGATTGGTTTATCTGAGCCAGCTTGATACAGAAGAAAGCTTGCTGGGAGATTCGGAGATACAACGGAAGGCACACGTGTTCCATAGGAATGATCTCACAAGATCATTTCAAGTTGGACTCAGACACGGTTGCTGAGGCTATGAAGCCGTTGGTTAAATCTGGCTCATCCATAAAAGGTGAAATCTATAATTGTGGAAGTCCAGGCAAGATTTAACTTACCATTAGTTACCGAAAGGTTTGGTTGGCAAAGCAGAAGTAGATAGCAAAAGTCTTCGGTGGATGGAAAGAATCTTACGGAGCTTTGTCATTGTGGTTCTTTGTAATGGTTCAAAAGATGCCTAGTTCACAAGTCCAGATAGAAACACGACTCCTATATAACGGGAGTGAAGAGGTGACTGGTGTCAGAGTACTTCATCGGGTATTCTGGAATTTCAATCCATGCATTAGAGCCTTCAAATATTGCAAGCTGCTGGTTCAAGTTGACAGCACCTACCTATACAAAAAATATAAAGGTTGCCTTTTGGTTGCAGTTGCACAAGACGGGAATAAAAACATTGTGCTGATTGCCTTTGCCATCGTAGAGGGTGAGACCACTGATGCGTGGCACTTTTTTCTTAATAATTTATGAAGGCATGTTGTAAGAAGAGACAACGTGGGTATAATCTCCGATCGTCATGAGTCAATTCGGGCAGCAGTAAACTGTAGTGGAAGAGATTGGAAACCTCCAAGAGCATGGTGGATGTTTTGTATTCGGCATATTGGTAGAAACTTCTGAAGGAAATTCAAGGTCCCATATTTGCAAGTTTGTGGTCAACATTGTGTATTCAAGGACGGTGGAGGAGTACAACGTCAATTACAAGAGGTTGCAAGAATGAGGCGAAGCATATGCCCGTTGGTGCGACAACATCAACCTACCTCAGTGGGTGTCGGCATTTAACGAGGAATATCGATGGGGTCACATGACGACAAACCTTGTCGAGTGCATTGATTCAATATTAAAGGGTGCCCGAAATCTGCCTGTCTTGGCGCTCGTCCGAGCAACATATTATCGATTGAATGAGCTATTTATGCGGAAGAGTTCCGAGACTTATCAGTGCAAGCGTGCTGGATTTACTTACTATGAGTTTGCCACTCATCAGATAGAGTCAAATATGCAGCATGCAGAAAACATAGCCGTGCACTGGTTTGATCGAAGAAATGAGGTGTTTGAGGTGCGTGAAATGCCAAGCAGATGAGTGTTAGTAGTTGATCTTACACGACGAAAATGCGACTGTGGGCATTTTCAGGTGGAGCGACCTCCATGTCGCCATGTTATTGCGTGTTGTGCTAACCAGCGCCTTGATTTGCAGGTGTATGTCAGTGATGTGTACAAAATGTTGCAAATTTGCAAGGTCTACCGAATTGAGTTTGTCCCAGTGAGAGACACGACGACATGGCCTGATTACCCGGGACCGACGATGGTCGCGAATCCTGCCCTGAGACGAATGTCAAAAGGTCCTCCCAAATCAACTCGCTATTTGAATGAAATGGATTCACAGGAAATGCGTGGTCCACGGGTATGCCGTTTTTACAGGAGGCAGGGTCATAGTCGTAGTAGATGTCCGCAATGTACTGGATCAAGTGGGGGTTGGTGGCAGTGGTGGTTTATAAGGTTAATGTATTTCTAAGTTAATGTATTTCCAAGTTAACGTGGTTTTAAGTTAACGTGGTTTTAAGTTAATGTATTTCCAAGTTAACGTATTTTTAAGTTAATGTATTTCTAAGTTTGCTTCGACTGACTATTAATTACAACTAATAGAAATATTAAATGATACTGAGTTCGAATGAACTAAACATGATTGCAACTAACACTAGCGATTAGATAATACTGAGTTCAACTCAACTGAAGACGCATACATCAAATACAAAGATTAGATAGACTAATTTCAACTCAATTGAAGAGGCATACAACTAATACAAAGATTAAATAGACTAAGTTCGACTAATCAACTCACGGCTTCCTCTTAAAAAATACCATCGTCTTGGTCACTATCTTGTTAACACTTGACAGAGTAAACCTGTTCGGTGGACGGACATCTGTCGTAGGTTGTACTGATGACCAACTCCCTGTTCCTCTACTGAACCTGACCCACCTGCGACTGGCAGAGCTGAAGAACCAGGGATATACTCGTCAACAACCTCCTATTGTGTCGGTGTATTCAAGTCAAGACTGCTTGGAGTATCAGTTGGCACATTCATACGACCTAAATCAATCTCAAGATGCAGATCAATGCAACCACTCGCTCGACTATCGGGTGTAGGGGTACGATTTTCGACGAGAGGATCCGTCCAATGATGCCTGGTGTGACTACGACGACTGCTGAGGTGGCGCTGCATCAAAGACATCCTTAAGAGGAGCACCACCATCAAGGAAATGACGGATGATCGTATCATCCGTATACTGCTCAACCTATGGTGAAAATGCGGGAAAGTCTGCATACTGAAATCACAGATGCACATGTTTGTGCTAAGGCAGACTATGGTGGCTGTGATGGTTGTGGTGGCTATGGTAGCTCTGATGGCTCTGGTAGCTGTCCTGACTGTGATGGTTGGGCTGTGGTGGCTGAGGCAGTGGCGGGAGATAATAAAGAAATGGCTGAAACACTACATATGACTGTTGGGGTGAGTGCTGAGGTGGTTGCTAAGGAATGAACTTCGACAACCTCAAGTACATCCAGAATGAATTAATGTACCAACAATGGTAATCTGCAGACGGGCTAAAGTCGGCGATTGGTTGCAAATTCCTATCTCACAACCGACTGTTGCGGTGGTTCCCCCATTGCTGAATCCAATCGTCTAGTATCGTGCTCCAATCATGGCACTGTACTCCCCGAAGAATGTAACAATGCTGGTCAAGAGGGATGTCCTGTGCCGTCAGAGGGGGGACAATGTATACCCGTACTGGCGGACCACTCGATCCACATGATGCTATTCAACACACTCGAACGAAACCAACGACCCTACCGTGTCACACACATCAAGGTGGTGGTGTAACTCGGCCGGGATGATGATGCCGAGATATGACCAAAACATAACTGCAAAACATTGCATGGGCTAAGTTAGATTATTAATACCGTAAATTATTCTTAAGACAAATACTGACCTCTTTCATGTAGTCTATGTCATGCCTAATAGACACTACTCTCCTCGACATCCACGCCTTGGTTCGTGGATGATGACTCCACCTGCAATACACAACGTTATAACAGAGTTTAAATTACGTCTTACAGTAAAACATAAATAAAATACAACACAAATTCTAATAAACTATGTACTGTTACGGTGTTACCTGTGTGCAACCAGTATCTCAGCAGGTGCAAGATGATGTCTCGAAATGGGGACAAGAAAGGCATTCGCTCCCACGCCTAAACAAACAACAAATCAAGCGGGTCGTCCATCTCCTTGAAATCGTACCGTGATGCATGACACAATACCCTGTAAAGATGTACGAGAGTTGCTGACCCCCAACTGTAAGTGCCGAGCTGCTCTTTGGAGTAGTGGCAGATACTTCGCGTGGGCATACGCCGTCAACTTATCCGTGAAGAGGGTGGTTCCCAGCAGACAGAAGGTGTGACACCTAACTATCGTTGAACAGACTCCCAAGTGTCTAGAGGCTGTGTGTCTCTGATATGGCGAACCCAGGACAGCTTTATGTAACTTTTAGATGAACTACTCAGGATAGGTTCACTGCCAAAAATCTCCATGCTATGGTTGACCAAGAGTCTTGACTGCTATCAGTCCAACCGGTCACAACCTCTCCATCAATCGGTAGGCCAAATATGTGTAACACGTCCTCCAGTGTCACTGTAACCTCACCGGCTGACAATACGAAGGAATGAGTCTTCGGCCTCCACCTTTCCACAAGAACAGATAGCTAGCCAGAATGCCCTTTGATCTATCCCACTCTCGATACATGGTAAAATTCCGTTGTTCGTAAAGCCTGCTCAACCGTCAGGTGCCACTATTCCTGCAGATCAAGCTTACGGGACAGAATATTCCTTTTAGCCTAGGTACAAGACAATCAAAATACAAATTATAAATTATTAAAAATTAAAAAATACATATTACAACTAAATAAAATTAACATTACAACATAAAATAATAATATAAAATTCGAAACTTAATATTATTAATTTCCAAAAAAATCAAAGAATTAATATAATTATTTTATTTTCGAAATATCACAAAATATTATTAATTATATTAACAGAAATAACAAACTTACATAATTAGGATGTCCCAAATAGTTGATAATATGATCTTCTAGAGACGTATAATCACGTACCATTTTAGACGTACTAAAATCACTTTCAGTTAAAATCAACTTACTTACTCTCCAAACCTAATCCCAAACCATTGCACTCAACCCTCTCCAAACTCTTCAAAACCCTTGCACCAACCTTCACTAACTCTCCAAAACCATTTACCACCAACCTTCACTCACTTTCCAAAACCCTTTACCACCCAACCTTCACTCATACACAACTAAACCCCAACCCTGCCTCAAACACCTTGAAACCCTCCCTCAAACACCTGCTCCCAACCCTCACTCATACAATGTCACAACCAAACCCCCAACACCCTTTTATACACCCCTAAACTCATCATGCCTTTACCAACCCACGACACCTATTTACTCCTCTCACTTCTCGTTGCATGGCATGCCCCTTACATCGAAATACCTCGGGAACCAACGTTCAACATGCAACTCGCGTGCTGCTGAGAGGCCACCACATGGCCTGGAGACATTGTGCTGCACGGTCAACACGCGACCTGCGTGCTGCTAGGGAGCAACCACGTGGAATCACGCAACCTGCGTGTTGCTGTGATGCTGCCACGTGTCGAATCCCTGAGAAGAATCTCTGCTAAAGTGGTCTTGGAAATTTGCGCAGAATCTCGATAACAGTAATACACAGGGTGCGTGTTGAACTATATCTCGACACGTGACGAATTTTTACTGTGAATTTCTGTTAAGTTGTTTCGAATTTCTGCTAAAGATAACACGCAGGTTGCGTGTTATAAGTGCAATTCTGATACATTTATATTTTTGTAAAGCACTCTAAATACTAATATTTAACAAATATTCCTTTCTTTTTCATATTTAAAATAATTTCTGAAAAAATGTGTGTAACATTGTTACTACGCTACAATATTCCTAGCTTAACCTAGCACGTATATTTTAATCTCCTTTGTTGAAAGATAAGCAATTGTTGTTTCTTGTTAGTTTTTACATCACGTAGCATTATACTTTGGAATTATGAAGAAGAAAGAACAAAGAACAAAGGAATACCCACAAGTTATTATGAAAGTGAAGCAACCGATGCAAACAGAATTAACAAGTCAGATCCATGAACGTGAAACAGTGTTTTAGAAGGGAAGGAAATATTGTCGGTGGAGCACGTTCTACCAACGTCAGATGCACTTTCATCCACCGTCCACGTGGAAGTCCCTGCACCGTTCAAGCTAGGTTAATCTAAATCACAGCCACACTAAACTTGTGTTGTTTGTTCCACAACCAAAATTAACCGATACACCAAACTTCAGCTTAAATTACAATAAAAAAATATAAGGTAACAATAAAAATATTAAATAATATAAATAATAGATATATTGAATATTTATTTTATTAGTGTATGAATAATTATTTTAATATTAAAATTTAAAAAATTAATTTAAAAGTATAATATATTTTTATTTGATTATTAGTTATTTATATTGTTTAATAAAATTATTATCCTTGTCATTCTCTAATTACAATTTACAAATCAGTATGGGTGAGCTTTCACTGGTCAACGATCCACGTGGAATGTCTTTGACGGTCGTGATTACAATATTAAATACAAGTCCTTCTAATTAATGCGGTAATTGGCACCATGGCAGCTACCTAGTAGCTTAGCTTGTGCGGACCACCTTGTCGTTCCCAGAAAAGGGAGCTTTCCACTTTACAACGTGCAAGTGTGCAACTATGTGAAATTGCGAATACCATTCTGTGCTTCTTGTGGTATATAGATTACCTTATTTGGTCAAAATTATATTCATTTCAGTATTTGACATCATTGATGAACACGGTATGCATTTTCTTTAGTTTTTTTTTAAAAAGTTAGTTTTATAATAAATTTAGCAAAATACTAAAAGACCTACCGAATTTATTATTTTTATCAATAATTAGTTAATAATATTTAAAAATATAGATTAAAAATATGTTATTAGATTATTAAACTAAACAAATTAAACTAATAATTAAAATATTAGTAAAAAATAATAAATTCTGTTATCTCTTAAATTTTTTCATAAATAATTTATATATCTTTCAGAAAAATAAGATATTAAATAAGGTTTTTTTTAAAAAATTTGTGACAAATTTATCGGTCCTGATGAAAAATATCAAATAAATCTATTATAAATATTTAAAAAATCAATTCTTCTAATTATATTTTTTATCTTTTTAAATTACTCTCAAGCCTTATTTGTCATATTAACATTTTTTAATATTTTTTATATCCATAAAGATTGTAGATAATTTTAAAAGTAAATAAGAAATATAATTAAGAGAGAGTGATATTATCAATTTGGGAGTGGTATTATTATTTTTATTTTTAAAAACTTTCTTAATATTTTATTTAAAAAACTATAAATTTATTATGAAATTTATCAAAACCTATTTGTTTTATTTTTTAACAATGTTTGGATTTAGTACTTTATACCATAGACGTAATATATATTTTGCAATTGTAAAACAGGTAATTATTAATAAAAGAAAAAACTAATTATCATATACAATTAATGCAAAAAACAAATATCAGATAATTAATTGTGTATTATTATATTAATAAAAATAATTAAATTTTAAATTTATTAATTAAAAATTTATATAAATTATAAATATAATTAAATAATTATATAAAATTTTGTAACCTATTAATATATTAAAATTAAATTTATTAAAGAATAAAAACATGTATATAGTATATAACCAAAATCTAGGTGAATGTTACAATACTCCCCTAAAGTTTGGAGTTTTGAAACTCCTTTAAATTATTAACATTGTAATGTAGGTTGGCGCAATATCCTAGAGAATTCCATTAACGAAGGTTTTAACGTATATTGACAAAATTATTAATTAATTAATATATTTTTTTTTGTAAAACTACCAATACATTAATTATAACTTTTAAAATATATTTTTAATAAAATAGCAATTATGATTATTACAGAATTTTTTTTGATGACTTACTATTGAAAATTTAATATATTCTATTGGTATATAAGTTATTAAAATTATTAAATTCATTTATAAATTCTAATTAATTAATAATTTTTATTTTTATTTATTTTAATTGTTTATTTGATATTATAATTTATCTCATAAAATTTGAAATTTTTAAATAAATAATTTAATTATTTTAATTATCAAAATAAATAATTTATAGCGTACTTACCAATCTACACTATGTTTATTTATTTCGTTTACATATGTATATTTTTGTCAATTTTTATATATCCTTATTTACACATAAAAAATTATCTCGTTTATAGTATAAACAAGATATATGTATTTATAAATAATTAAATATAATTTTTAAAAATAATAAAAAATATTAATAATTTAAATTGAATTAAACTTTGTAACAAATTTTGTACAACCAACTTAAATAGAAAAAATTTTATATTCTATGCCAATAGAGTCGCGATCTTCATTAACTGTGTCATCAAATAAATCACCTATATTTAAATTATATTTCAAAATTTTATACACTCTCATATGACAAACAAAATTTGAAATATATATAATTTAAATTTTAAAATTAATATTCAAGAGAGTACATAAAAAATTTAAAAATTTTGTCATTTAAAAATTTGAAATATTATCTGAATTGCACTTATGTGCTTTTACAGTAGACGTGTTAACGTGTCCATATTTTCTATTATTTAAAATGGACGGTTTATCTTTTCTATTATTTGAAACATTCCATTTTTACAAGATCTAATTTAAATTATTAATATTTTTTATTATTTTTAAAAATTATATTTAATTATTTATAAATACATATATATCGTTTTATACTATAAATGAGATAATTTTTTATGTGTAAATAAGACATATGAAAATTAAAAAAATACACATATGTAAACGAAATAAATAAATATAGTATAAATTGGTAAGTACGCTACAAATTATTTATTTTGGTAATTAAAATAATTAAATTATTATTTAAAAAAATTTAAATTTTATGAGATAAGTTATAATATCAAACAAATAATTAAAATAAATAAAAATAAAAATAAAAATTATTAATTAATTAGAATTTATAAACGAATTTAATAATTTTAATAATTTATATACTAATAGAGTATATTAAATTGTTATTTTATTAAAAATATATTTTAAAAATTATAATTAATGTATTGGTAGTTTTACAAAAAAAATATATTAATTAATTAATAATTTTGTTAATATACATTAAAAGTTTTATTAATGGAATTATCTAGGATATTGTGCCAACGTACATTATAATGTTAATAATGCAAAGGAGTTTTAAAACTCCAAACATTAGGAGAGAATGAATTTGTGTTTCGGAGATGGAGAATGAATTTTCTCTTTTTTTTTTTAATTATTTGATAAAATATAATTTTTTGTCTTATATTTTTTAAATAAAATTAAAAAAATAAAAAAATATGTGAGAAAATATATTAAATAATCACAATCTATCAAATAATTGAAAAAAAATGTTTTTGAGAAGATCCATTTTTTTCAGGAATCAATCGAAAAGGCTGGAAGGTGATTTTACGTCTGTTCCGAATAGTGATAAAATACTTATAAAAAATTTTAATGTATAAATTAGTAAGAATTTTAGATAAAATTTATAAAAAAAATATAAAAAATATAAATCTAATAAAATATTTATAGAGATAAGTGAGTGTTTTACTTTTGAATTTCTTTACTTATAATGACAAAAAAAAATTTCTTAAATAATAGAAAAATTATTTTATGTAAAGATAGTTTGTTAATATATAGATAACATTTAAAATATTGAAGTATCAAGATATTTAACGCACAAATTGAGTCGAATACTAATTGTGTTGTCCATGTCTTAAATATGTCAAATATGTCAACTCACTTAACTTCTTAAATCAATCCTAATAACTTTTAAATTAACTATGTTATATATATATATATATATATATATATATATAAATAAATTAAATTATATATATTTACTCATAAATATATTATGATTAATTTTGATTATTGATTTTGTTATTTTAATATACTAATTTTTTTTCTCAATTAATATTCTATCAAACTCACATAGCACCGCCCCCTATGCCACATACTTATAATTTATAACAAATCATTTCTTGACAATGGCATAAACCGTAATAATCTCCAATTCAAGCCCATTTACTATGAGTAGTGCTAGAGAGTCAATGGCCTAAACGTACAATGTGTACAATGGGTTAAATCTTTGGTTTATGAATAAAATAAACATCACCTATACTATTCAGAATAACCATCCAGATAATAAACATCTCATGTTATAAAAAACTAATTTTGGATTCACATTGACCTTTCGGATCTGGAACTCTAATACCATGTCCTAAAACCACTCATTCCAAAAGCATAACCTGATAGGACAATGTAACAGTAATAATCATATCTCTAATACTTTCTAAACTTTCATTGTACACATTGTACGCCTATACTTTCTCATTTACTATTCACTCCTTATTACTATTTCTTTGTCTCTCTGTCCTTACTTCTCAGTCTAAGTGTTCACTTTCCACCCGAGTCTGCAGATCTCATTCTCCGTCTTAACTTCGGAGTTCGGAACCTTTCAGAAATGCAGCGGCTCCGGCTTGCGAATCTAGCGGCCCTTGCGGTCACGCTACTCCTCTTAGCCACCGCCACAACCCATGCACACAACATAACCCGCATTCTGGAGAAGCACCCCGACTTCTCCACCTTCAACAAGTACCTAACACTAACTCACCTTGCGCCGGAGATCAACCAGCGAACCACCATAACAGTGTGCGCCATTGATAACGGTGCCATGAACGAGCTGCTATCAAAGCACCCTTCCATCAACACTCTGAAGAACATCCTGTCCCTCCACGTCCTCCTCGACTACTTTGGCGCCAAGAAGCTCCACCAGATCACCAACGGCACCGCCCTTGCCGCCACTATGTTTCAGGCCACAGGAACCGCCCCCGGCTCCATGGGATTCGTCAACATCACCGACCTCCGAGGCGGAAAGGTGGGCTTCGGCGCCGAGAATAACGGCGGGGCCCTCTCCGCATTCTTCGTGAAATCGTTGGAGGAAATCCCTTACAACATATCCATAATACAGATCAGCAAGCCACTCCCCTCGGCCGCAGCGGAAGCCCCTACACCCGCACCCAGCCAGCAAAATCTCACCTCCATAATGTCCCGCCATGGCTGCAAGGTCTTCGCCGACACCCTCTCTGCCTCCCCCGACGCTATGTCCACCTTTTCTGACAATGTGGATGGCGGACTCACCGTCTTCTGCCCCATGGATGACGCCTTTAAGGTAATCACCATTAATTAGTTAGTTAGTTACATCCTAACTGTCAATTTGGACAAATTAGTTAGTTACATTGTTGTAACCGTTTTGTTGGGTTCTGAAGGCATTCCTACCCAAGTATAAGAACCTAACTGCAGCTGGGAAGGCGTCGTTGCTGGAGTACCATGCTACGCCTGTTTATGAGAGCATGGCTATGTTGAAGTCAAACAATGGTTTGATGAACACGCTTGCTACCGATGGAGCCAGCAAGTTTGACTTCACCGTGCAGAATGACGGTGATCAAGTCACGCTCAAGACCAAGATTGTTACTGCCAAGATCACTGGCACGCTCATTGACGAGGACCCGCTCGCGATCTACACCATTGATAAGGTTCTGCTTCCCATGGAGCTTTTCAAGGCCCCGGCTCCGTCTCCTGCGCCGGCTCCCGCACCGGAGCCAGCCACCGCGGACGCTCCTTCATCGCCGAAGAAAGGAGGAAAGAAGAAGAAGCAGAAGGCGGCCGACGCGCCGGCAGATGAGGAAACAGCGCCTGCGGATTCGCCCAGTGACGCCGCCGATGAGAGTGCTGACGACGGTAATGGCGCTGTTAGGTTTAACGGCGCGAGGTACGTTAACGTCATCTTCGTGGTTGTGGCTTTGTGCTTTGGGTTTTCGTTGCTGTAAACTGTGACCTCTGTAACAAAAAGAGAAAGAAAAGCTAATTACTTAAATTATAAGGCTCTGTTGCTGTTACTGTTGCCGTTGTTTTAGCTAGGAGTTAAAGGGAATTTGAAATGTGTTTCCTTTAGCATTTTTCTTTGACTGTTTGTATTTTTAGTTGATTAACTATTTTGTTGACGATGTAATTTAATTTTGGCGGTGAGTGATTGTAATGTAATTGTAAAGCTGCAAAGCTGAAAATTGAAAATTGAGTTTGCCTTACTATCCTTTTCCCCTTCAATTATTGCGTACTTTTGTTTCTATGAAGCACCATTAGGTTTGTTATATGATGATTATGATAGATTTGGTTAAAATCATGAGATTATCAATGTGTCTATGTCGGTCCTATCTCTACAATTAGTTCCGGAAATATTCATGTGAGGCTGATGAATGTGCTAAGCGGTTAAAGGACTACAGGATAAGAGTAAACTCTTATTTTCGCGACACTTTTAGGGGGATCTATAACAAGTGAACTACCTTGATCAGCTGTGCAACTAAAAGCAAGAAACCTCACTAACTTTGAAATCTAGATTCTCCTCTACTTTTTCAACGTCTCTGTTGCTGTTTTCGGATTTTAATTGTCTTTTTTTGGGATCTGTTAATAATTTCACTAACCTTCCAGAAATCTTTTGTTATCGGAGTATGCCAAACCACATGGGATCATCATTTGTGCCTCTTAACTTGCATAATATCCCAAAAAAAAAAAGAAAATTATGCACCATTGTGGACTTTAAACAGGATCTAGTGCTTTCAAGCTATCAATGTGCAACAGTGCAAGTTCCCTAAATATCAATTTACTCATCTACATCATAGTTCATTGATGGCAAATTTGCAAGTGCAAATTGACTAAAATAAAGATATCATTCAATAACCAAGTTGGGTTATGTTCCTGTATCAGCTCTCGATCCGAGGTTTAGGTTGGTGACAGTTACTAGAGTACTTGTGGTATTCTTCAGCTGAGGGTAGTGCTATCGGTTCCAATCTCGTCCGAGCAGTATGGAGCACCTGTACAAGAGATTCCGATGGTTAAGTCAGTTTCTGTACAGGAATACTAATAATATCTTAATAACTATCATAATAATAGATTGAATTCTGTGTGTGCTTGAGACTATTTGTGTAGGTGTAGCGCTATTTAAGATGAAGAGGTATGTTAGACGGTTCGAAATTCTCAACCTCGTATTCGAACTTAAGCATGGATATTTATTTTGAAGCTAACTGGCCTGATCTTTGACCTAGTATCTCACGTTCTGTTTGTTGGATGTAGTCTTTTTAAGGTATAACGTCGAGCCCATTTTGTGGGTACGGATCACAGTCCCAAACTTAATTTGCTTTGGTTGGAAGCAAGTTAATGTTAGTGTCCACCGTCGTTATACCTTGTTTGACCTATGTCTGAACCCACAAGGTTAACTTGTTGCCAAATTCCAGGCTAAGAATGTTTAGGAAATAAAACTCGTGAAATGGAAAACAAGGAAAATAAAATAAAAAATAAAAAGGTAAAAGGAAATGAGGAAAATTAAGGGTTGCATTTATTGTCATTTGGGTATTTGAAAAGATGTTTGGAAATAAATGTTAGTGGGTCCTACATTCGAGGTAATGATGCGTTGGTCATGTGAATAGTTTATCAATCCGACGATTGGGGATTGACTGTGAATTTGATCGTGTGATAGTGTTTATTCCGTTGGTAAATTTTGTGGTGTGTGGGGAAGTTTACTTCTTCAGGGGAGGATGACTTCGAGAGGTTAGTGTTCTTCGTTTTCACCTTTCTTCTTTATTGGTTTGTGATGATGAAGCCAGAAGACAAAGTTGTCGAGGTCAAGGATGACCTTTACGAATGGGTTCATGCGGACGTTAAGTGTCGCGCGTCTCTTTTCAAAATCCAAAGATGCTAGCTTCACTTAACGTTTGTGACTGGGTTCATAAAGGTCCTCATCGTGGTGTTGAGTTGATTGCATGTAATGGGGAAGAGAGGGTCTGCGAGAGGAGGGGAGATTAGGCGTATTTTTACGCTTATACTGCGCCTCTTCTCAGCTTCATCCCAACTCTTGGGCTTTTCTTCGCGGTTTTAAAATTCTGATGGCGTTTTTGGACCATACGCCCTCTCTTAACTTGTTTTTCTCGCTTTTTCAATCAAAGGGAGTGCGTAAGGGACTCTGGATAAATTTGAGCAACTATCCGGGGCGTTCCTTATTCGCTTTGTTTAAGTCCTCTTTTAAAAGCTTTAAAGAGATGTTTGTGAAAATTTGTTCCTCTGAGACTGAGTATCCTTTTTTCCTTGATGAGGAGTTGTGTGAGAGATTTTTCCTTTATTGGTGTCCTAAGCCTATGCAGGTTCTTGATGCCTTGGGGAGGTCAGAGGAGGAGGATTTTGTTCTGGAGTATTCTATTTAATGTTTTTCTTCTGGTAAGTTGTTGTCTACTGCTGAGCTTCTTCAGCGTGAAAATAATCCTGATGGGTTGGCCGAATATATTGGTGAGTTGCTTTTGGAGGGTTTTCGCTGTTTTGACTATTGCTGTTTATATTTACCGAGCTTTTGTTGCATGCTTTCGTTGTCAGGTGGGAGGGTTCCGAGCTTGTCCTCGGCGAAGATGCGGACTTTCTTAGAGAAAAAAACGGGAGGGAAAGGGAGCATCAGTTAGCAATGTTTTAAAGGAAGTGGCTGCCGAAGGAGCGCAGTCTAGTGCGGTTCATCGGGGTGAGAAGAGGAAGAGTCCAGATCCTGAGGATTTGCTTGAGGTTCTTTCCGGATTTGATTTCGCTAGTGGTGGCCGGGTTAGGGGTAACTTGAAGAACCAAATGTGTTTGCATGGCTTTGTTACTGGTGGGAGTTCGGACTCAGTTTGGAGCGACCGTTTCCCTTATGCCGCGCTTTCTAAGAAAGTTGCTCAGAGTTCTTCTGACTTTTAGCTTTTGAATGGTGCTGGGAAGGAAACAGTTGGCCAATATGTTCAGGTAGGGTTTTGTGGTTTTGTTTTGCCTTGTTTGCTTGGGATCTGACTTATAAATAACTGATGATTTTCGTAGGTTGTAGCTGCCAGGCTCCTATACGTTGGTCGGGGCCTGGAGCTATCTGGCGCTTAGGAGAAGAAGGAAGCCAGGAAGATAGCAGATCTTGAAAAATAACTGAATGAGAGGGATGGTGTTATTATGGATCTGATGAAAAAGATGAAAGACTTGGAGGGTGAGATAGGGACTCTGTAGGACCAAGTTTGTACTCTTCAACAGAAATAAAAAGAATCTGATGTTGAAAAATGAAATTTGACTGCTCGGATTCAGGAGCTTGAAGATGGTGGTTTAGAGATGTTCGCTGCCGGATTTGACCGAGCAGTTAGTCAGGTTCATGTGTTCGCCCCTGAATTCGACGTTAGTCAATTTGACGTTATCAAGATTGTGATCGGGGGAAAACTGGTCGACGATGAGCCTGGAGATGAAGTCCAGGATGAGAATGCTAATGTAGGAGAGAAATGAGTTTGTGACTTTTATTTTGTATTTTGGCGGATTGTGTCCGTCCAAAGTCTACTGTGTCCGTCCAAAGTCTACATAGAAATATAGAATTTAAAATATTAAAAATGCCTAAATACATCAAAAGTATGATCTACAATCTAGACCAAAGGTAAAAATAATTCATGAATAACATAACTTTGCTCTATTTCTGAACAATCAGTATGGTTTAATAAATTTTGCATTAGTTTTGTCTTTTTGATTTTTTCACTGCTTTTGGAGCTGCAACCAATACAAACCACAACAGAATCTTTAAGCAATCTTAATCTTGAATCTTGGATCAGGCACAACTTTGTTCTTCAGCAAGGTTGCCAAAACACTGTCACAAGAAAGATAATGGAAAATGAATGAAACTCACTTAAATCAACTCATGTCCAAAATAATTGTGTTTTTGTTTGAAAGCTAAGTAAATGCAATTCTTGGAAGGGTGTAGACAAAATGTAGACCTCTATAATAGCTTTGAGTCTGGAAAGTTCTGCTTTAACCTCCTCCATAGAACTGTAAGCGTTTTTCTCATTTTGTTGGTCTATATACCATTGAATCAAATCTCGTTGCCTTGTTTCAGCCAACTCAGTTCCTGCAACATTCATAAGTAGCATAAATTTCAGTTTTCAATATAATATACTGTTACATTGGACACCATATAAAGGCTAGTTATATTCATAGCAAAAGTTTCTTTGTACAAATAACTATTAGATGTAGAGCAGACAAAGGCATTCAGAGCTTAAGAACTTGATTGAAAGGTATACAGTTCCTTTACCGAGCCTAATCAATTGAAGTAAATATTCAATAACAAATAGCAAACATTTCAAGTGGCACCTTGTTGCAGAACAGTTTCTTCCTGCTGTCTAAGATGCATGATGAGTGCCCTAGTCACTCTCTGAAAGTATTCATCACTTATAATTAGTTTCTTCGGCTGGGGGTTAGATCCATTTGCTGCATTTTCTGCACGAGTTGAGGCAATAATTTAAGCTTAAAGGCTCTTATAACGATAGAAGTCAAGGTAAAATTATTAGTGACATCTCACCATTTGTTCCAGCAGCTTGCTGGGTTCCCTCTTGACTACAGATTCTCTTTTAATATCAGCCCCGTCATCTCTATCGTTATCGTTTTTATCACCATCGTCACCCTGGTTCTCTTCTTAAAACTCAGATAGATCAATGTCACCAGACTCCACACTAGAAGGAGGAAAAAGGTAAAAATAATAAAAAAAATGCAGTTAGCAGAAAAAAGCAAGCTCATAAAATAAAGCTGCTTATTATGGTCCATTTTCTACATAATTTTGATTCATTGGTGTGTATGTTTGTCCACCCAAACTCTTTAATGTGTATTTTTGTTCATTTACTCTTTATAATATAGGGACAAGTAAGATTCAGCCAATAAGTGCACTTTATTGGATGCTGAATTATATTTGAAAACAAAAAAAGAGTTTGCTAGTAAAATTCATAACAAAATGTTATTTATACAATGTTATTTTTTCATGCATCATTATATCATCATCATAAAAATAAAGCAGATTCTAAAAGCTTATATTTCATTATGGCAGCACCAATTCATATGCTCTACCTTGGATGTGAGCTCTGTGCAATAAAGGAGCTTCCGTCGAAGGCAGCTGAATTGCTACATCTAAGGTACCTTAGCCAGTCTTTCAATCATGAGCTAAAGAAGTTGCTTTCTGCTATTGCTAAAAATTTGCTTTTCTTTTCGTATTTCTTTAAGGAAACAAAACATTTAATTAAAAAAATATTTAGTCTATTTGATTAAAATATTTTGGTTTTAATTTATTTTTATAAGGGCATCACAGACCTATTATTGTCTTAGAAAGTATATGGGAGACTGTATTAGCGTGGGTGAGCCACAAGATTTTGTTTAGAAAATCGTTACAAGTCAGACCCAAACGAAGAGAGTCTAGATTTGTGGAACATCCCCTTCAACAACGTCATCATGGATATCTCTAAATCCAAAGAGTACAAACCACAAAACAAGCAACTCCCAAATCCATAGATATCATGCATATCCTTAGAGGACTAGTATTTCCTATCACATGCAGGGTGTAAACAACAGTAAAGTACCTTGCTCTGTGCAGTAATTTCTGCAGTTAGACTATGACTTTCCTACAAGATCTTTTCTTAAACTTTCTTTCATTATCGTGCTCAAAGCTTTCCTCTAAACCATGTTTCCTGTGAACGCTTGCTGTATTGTCTAATTCAAGTTGAACAAAGTTCTGAAAATAAACATAATTAGGTTCAAGGTGCATTAATTATTAGGTATCATAAAAATAGAAATAAGAATGTGTCTTCAGAATGGTACTGCACCTTATTCCCTTGTGCAGCTCCTTGTTCATTAGCTTGGGCTTTTGGATCCAACAACAAGTTCTACAGACCTACGTGGGCAAGTTCATTGAAAACCAAATGCATAGATAGACGTTCAATTCAAGATCATTAACAAAGTTAGCAAAGAGCAATATGTTCTTATTGCAGTAAATTGTGAATTTGCCAAAAGTTTTGCATAAAGGTTCCTATAAGAAACAACCAAGTTAGGAAATAAGTTGTATGTTTTGGTAGATCAATCAAACTGAATGACGAAAAAAAAAAAGAGAAAACCTTGTGATAGGCCGTGAAATGTGCTTGCCATCAGTAGTTTTAAGTACTTCAAGGTTACCAATATCTCCAAGAACTTGACGATTTTCTAATCCCCTCTCATCTGTTTTTGATTTGTCTCTCCCTTTTCCTATTTCCAATAAGTACTGTTAGTTTTTATTTATTGATAAGTGAGTATACAGCAATATACATGGAAAGAAGAGTAAATGAATTTTTGTTTATTGATACATAAATACAATGAGTACTAAGGATATTGGAATATATATTATTTAATTTTTTTATTTATATTATGATCAAAATAAAATTATGAAACAAAAATAAGGAAGTACTGTTAGTTTTTATTTATTGATAAGTGAGTACATAGCAATATGGATGGAAAGAAGAGTAAATGAATTTTTGTTTATTGATACATAAATTCGATGAGTACTAAGGATATTGGAATACCAGAGTTCAGAGCTAGAGAAAGTAAGAGACCGTTTCTAAAACATATGGTGGGTCCATAAATTTTAAGTTGTATCCACAAATATATAATATATAAAAATAATATAAAATTAAAATATATACAATTAAATAATATAAAAGTATTAAATATTAAAAATTTATTTATTATTAATATATCAATATTAATAAGTATTAATGTAATTATTAATTAGGTTTATGTCAACATAGTCACGATGATCCATGTTTCATTAGCAATGCTAACCAAAGATGGATCCGAGTGAAAAAAGGAATGGGAGAGAGGCGAGGAAATCACAGTGAACCGCTATAGACATCATACAATAGATGGCTCGCAGCACCACCTACTAACCTCTCTCTATGGATCATCGTGGACTTGCACACGTGCCATGCATCACTGTTTCTTTGTTTTTTCCACACATGAGGGGAAACAGCGGACAAAGACCTTCCATCAGTAGATTTCCCTATCATGAATAAGGGCGGTTTAGGGTTTATAAAGTCACGCGTAAATCCCATCCCACATTCCCTATACATTGACCAACAAGTTATTGAATTCAACATTTAAACAAGTAAAGATTTTGTATGGTAATCAATGTGGGACGTGTTTGTATCTTTTGTGGGTCTTTAGTGCTAGTTTGTTGTCCTCTCACGCGACTTATGAATGATGTGTCTTTGAAAGGTAAGAGACGAACATATTTTTTTTATCTATATTTTTAATTATTTAAAATTAAAAATGAAAGTTAATTAAATTTTGATATATGATAAATTTAAAATGATAATATTTATGAAAAATTAAAATATTTAAGATTTTTAAGTTAAAGGTTAATTTCTTTGTGTATTTTTAATAATTTATAAAAATATTTTAATATAAAAAATGATATAATATATTTATTTTAAAAATTTATATAGTGATAAAAATAATAAATAATATAATTTATATGTCGTATTTTTATTTATCCTTATTTTTCTCATACTAGTATTAGTATGTGCAAATTTATTCTCATATCGGATCAAATATCCTTAATTATTATATTATTATAAAATTATTTTTTAAATATAAAATAAAATAAAATTATACAAAGGACAAACCTGCTAATACATGGGGAGATACAACAATATATGAAAAAAGCAATCTGTGAATAGTTATTTTTATTATTATAAAATTATTTTTATTTGAATTTGAGTCAGTTATTTTCCTACTCTATATATTATTTGTACTCTCTTATATTATTATTATTTTATTTTCATGGTTATACTTTTACGTTTTTTATTCCATTTATTATAAAATCCTCAAGAGATCAAGCAGTTCATTCATAGCCTTAACCCTCCGAGAATGGTGGATTTGGAGTCAAGATGGAGATGGTGACCTGCAGGGACAAGGGATTGTAATGCTAGAGAGGGTTATCATTGGTTTTTGAAGAATAAATTAAATTGGGATAGCAACAACAACTGGAGGTGGTTTTGGCATTTTAATATTCCAAAGAAGATCAAGCTGATGATGTGGCTGAGTTTACGTAATGTCCTTCTAACGGAAGCTTTTCGTATCAAACGTTATTTATCTAGATCGGACTTATCCACAAAATGTCACGAGGATCAGAAAATAATAGAGCATTGTCTTAGAAATTGTGTGAAACCTAAAGTCATTTGATAAATATTGGATCCTTTGTTTATTGACCAGTTGAAGGTACCACTCTTGAGAGTTGGTTTCGGAAGGTCATGGCTGGTAGGCCGAGACTTTGGTGGATGTGAAAACATAAGTATAATGATATTTTTAACAGTGAAAATAAATAGTCTGATTATAAGGTGGTTGTTCTAAGGCTTATAACCACTAATGACTTAATAATGCATGAAAAAAGAAGTGATCCTTTTAGCACCTTCAAGAGTCGACTGTGTTGGATACTTCCAACATGTAATAGTTTTAAAGTTAATTGTAATTTTATTTTTTAATTTGAGTTTGGCTGGAATTGGACGTGTCATTAGAGATTCAAATGTTTGTTGGTTTTAGGTTATTCTGGTAGCTCTCACCTTTCGCTTATTGTTAGCTCTCTCCCTTGACTTATTATTAGACGTGAGCTTTTTGCCGTTGGAGGAGATTTTAACTTGAAATTGTGGTTTGAGAGATATTGTGATATTCTTAACAAGATTCAAAAACTTTTGTCAAGACCTTGATTTGTACAATTTGAATGGATAGCTCAAAAAACCAACAGAATCGTGGATTGACTACGAGATATGGAGCTAGAATCAACCCTACGCATGTCTTGGTCTGCGCCTTGTAATGACCTCCAACAATTCATCCTTGATGATCTAGGATAGGTGTTTTGGTTTGTTTTTTTTTTTCTTGCTTGTTTTGACACTAAAAAAAAAAGTTAAATAACCGATGAAATTTTTAATTTTATTTTTGAATAATTTATTATTTTTTAAATTTTTTATATCAAAATTTACTTTATTTTTCGATCATTTATTATTTCTATACATACGGTACTATTACTACTACTACTACTTTGGTTTCCAAAAAATTGGATCCGTCCCTGGGACTTACAGAATCCCCTATACAACAATATCATCGGATAAAATAGAACTGAGCGAAGGGAGGTGTGTTTGTTGCTTTTGGTGCTGGCTTAGATGCTTCTGGAGTTCCAAAGACATTCCAAAACCGCAGAGTCTCGTCCCCTGCTGCAGAGGCCACAGTACACCCATCAGGACTCTGAGTCATGTAAAGCACCCTTGACGTGTGTCCAGTGAGTTCAGCCATCTTCACCATAGAAGGGTATTTCCAAACGATGAGCTGGTTCTGTGAGAAACCGTGCGAGCTAAGCAACTCACGCTCGTTCTTACTCCACAACAGAGCACACACCTGAGAGCCTGCGTTAACAGTATTCAAGCAAGCACCGGTGTGTGTGTTCCAGAACTTAATGCATTGATCAGCCCCACCTCCACCAGAGGCTAGCAGGTTTGCCTGGAATGGACACCAAGCCAGTGCCTTCACCGCAGCCCTGTGCTCGTCAAGCCTGTGAAGCCATCGCGTCGGTGAATTGGATGACGCCATGGACCTGTCCCATATATGAACCAGATTATCGTTGCCCCCACTTGCCAATTGTTGTCCCGAGGGAGACCACTTGAGACCACACAACTCCTGATGATGCCCCCTGTAGGTGTCAACAATATGAGACCTCACCCTAACATCATTGTTCACGATTTTACCATCCATGCCTCCTGTTGTGAGGATATGATTGTTCCAAGCTAGTGAACCCACTCTTGATTGGTGTACACCCCTCAGTGTTCTCAACTGCATTCACCATATAATAAACCCAAAAAAACCATTATCAGAATTGCCACATGACTAAAAAGCAAAAATTTTCAGTTTGATTATGATACTTACCAGCCTACAAGCAGTAGAATCCCAAAGCTGTACATGGGAATTGTTCAAACCAATGGCTAAATGTCTTCCATCAGGAGCCCAGCTAACACTCGTTACAGGACCCTCATCATCATCAACTGTCACGAGTTCCAAAGTGGAACTATCGGAGGCATTCCAAAGATAAACTGTGCTTCCTAGAGCAATGCTGAGGACATTGCTGCTACCCCAGTCCAACAGATTCAAGTAGAAATCATCAAGTATATCAGGAGCATCCAATGTCCTCTCAGAACTCTAAGAATCATTTTCACAAACGGTTAGAACACAATTCAAAACATCACTCTTGAAAGAATGCATATGATATGAATCCAAAAATGTATAGTTACCTGAGGGATGTAACGCTTGGGCTTGGAGGATTTTGATTGAGGAGGTGGTGGGGAGAGGAAATTCTTAGGGATTCGTTCAACAGGGGCAGGGGGCTTGTTCTTGAATTCCAAGATTCTTGTGCGGTTCATGTTGAAAGCCTCCGCCAGTTGCTTCTGGTAGGCTTGTCGTGCCGGCGAGCTTGCCATCGGGTTTTCTTTCTCTTTCTTTCCCTCCGTTAGCATGTAGTGCGCATAACTGAAATCCATGGCTGACCTGTTTGGGATGAACCTGTCCAACTGTTGAAGAATTCTTGCATTAGGAAAATAGAAAACCCGAAATTAAACAAGAAAACCCTAGTTTTTATTCTAGTAAAATCAAGAAAATAGAATGCGAAATTGTAAAGCGAAAGAGCGATTACGTTTTCTTGAGAAGCTTTCCTGTGGATGAAACGGCGATCTTGGAGAGGGCATCGAGATTTTGTCTTCATAGAAGAACTCCAGGTTCCGGCATCCATGGCCGGAAAGAAAAGGAGGAGATGATGATGACGATGATGCGATGATGACGATGATGAAAGAACGAAGACCCTAGAAAAGAAAAAGCAGAAAAAATAAAGTGAATACAAAGAAACCAAGAACGAAAACAAACAGAGAGAGAAGAGAGAAAGAGTAAATAGTGCGGCGGTTGAGAAGTTTAGAGAACGAGGCTGAGTGAGAGCTTGAAGATCACAGAGAGAGTGAGAACTGAGAGAGACGTTAAATCGAAGAAGAAATATGAATATGATGGTTTGTTGCGTTGAGTCGTTTTATATGGAAGTAGCCGTTGGAGGCTTCTTCTTCCGCTTCTTCCTTATTATTTTTTGGTTGTTGGAGGCTTGCTTAACAAAGAGACTATGGGCTTTGGCGGCCCAATTTAATTTAAAAAAAAACATATTAGTATATCTCTCTTTTTTTTAGTATGTCTCTCTTTTTTTTTTAATTTAATTTAAAAAATATCTTTTTATAATTATATAAAACTGATATTTAATGTATAATCATACTAATTATTAATTATTAATATTTTTAATTATTTTAATTATATTAATTATCACTAATTCTAATTTTCAATTTTTACAATATAATTTTGAATCAAAGATAATTAATAGCAAATTGATATATATATATATATATATATATATATATAATTAAATATAAATTTATTATTCTAATTATCATAAATATGATATATACGTTAATAATGACAAATTGATACTGATATCTCCATAATAATTTTAAGTGCCATAAATATATATGATACTAATGTTAATAATGATAAATTGATATTGATCAATAATAAAAAATTAAACATAATTTATAATTCTAATTGCTACAAATATAATACAAATATTAATAGTGATAAATTGATATTAATATTAATAATTAATAATTAATTCTTATAATTAATTTTGTGTTACTAATGGTTATATATAATATTTTTTTTATAGTTTATGAGTCTAAATTTGAGAACCAAAACATTTTTTAATTTATTATTTTTTTTTTACTATTTCATAGAATAAGGATATATTTTTTATTTTTATCGAAATTAATTTTTTTTAAGGTATAAGTTATAATTTTTTATAATATTTTTTTATATAGTTATTTTATTATTATTCTTTTGATAATTTAATGATTATTTTTACTTAATTTTATTTTTTTATCTAATGTTACAGTGCAATTATCTTTTATTACAATCATTTATAATGCACCACATCCATCAAATATCACCTCAAATGTATTCACTAATTCGGCGTATTATTGAATTTTTTTTAACTTACGTATGCATTTATGTAGGTACAAAATATACCTTACAGTTGTTAATGAGATTGATGTTGTCTCTTTCATAGTGTTTGAGCATGAGGCTAAGAGTTTTTCGAAAAAAAGCTGTAATAAAATGTGTGTTCTATATTTGAAAAGGTTTGTATTTAAATTAAATTTAAGAATAGTCAAATATTATATTTTATATTACTGTAATGATTAATATAAATGTTCTATTTTGTTGTAGGAGTTGAGTGCAAATACTTTTTCTGAAGATATATATGTATTTAGAGACAAACACATGCTTTTTAAAGTGAATATCAAAGTTCAAAATATTAATTCTTATCAATCATGCACATATCATGTGAGTAGGATGTCGCAAGATGAGAAATTAATTTTGACATTCAAAAAAAAAAAAATACAAGAATGAATCGGTAAGTAGAAATGTAGAATTTAAATTCTAGCAAAATATTCAATTTTAGCGCATATCATCGGACAATGTATTTTTGTTTTTTTTTTTAACGTCACGTATTTGGAGAATAATTCTAATTTGATAAGTTTTGGTGACACGTTTAATACATCAAAAATATAAATTAATATTTTTAGACGCGATTAATACTTTTAGATATATTAATAAATTTGACTCTTTTAGTTGGTTTCTCATATACTATTTTGAATTAAACATCATACTTATAAATATTTATTTTAAATGAATATTTTCGTAGTTAATAAAAAATTTCAGTGACTTAGAAATTTTTTAGGTTCCAAAAAATAGCTGTATCTTGTGTAAAACACAACATTAAAAAAGAAATAGAGCGATCTGTGACATCTAATATCAAAATAAAAAAATTAGTTAAAGAAGACGGTAAAAATAATAGAATTGTTATACCTATAAAAATGACTATATTTTGAATGATGGAATTTGTGATGATAAAAAATTTTTCATATAATTTATATAAAGCACTATTAGCTAGCTATTCTTATTATAGGCTATTTTAAACTCTTTAATTTTAATTTAGTTGGTTTATTTTTTTTTGGAATATTAAATATAATTCGCTGTTAGTTTTTTATTTGCTAAACACTATAAAATTTGATCATTGTTCTTTTTATTTATGATATATATTGTTCTATTAAATTATATTATTTGTGTGTGTCATGAAATCACTTATCCCAAAAATTTAAGTTGATAGGAGAAGGTAACACTATAAGTTATATTTCTAATATTCTCCCTTAAGTAAGGGTCTCTCTTTTGAGTTTGCTTGATTTGTTATCTTTTTCATTTTTTTGGGGTTCATCAAGGATCGAACTCTTGACCTTTCGGATATAGAGCTCTGATACCATGTCATGAAACTACTCATCCTAAAAATTTAAACTGATAAGAGAAGATAATACTAATGATTATATCTCTAATAGTGTGGTTTAAAAAATTATTATAATATATTAATAATTAAGTTATTTTCTAGCAAATCACATATATATAACACGCTGCAAAACATATTATATGCATGTGACAAAAAGGAGTCGTTCACACTGAAACTTGTTTAGCTGTGGGACCGTGTTCGACAGATGTTTCCTATAGATGATTGAGAAACTCTCCGACAATATGTCAAGTGCTATATTATGTTACTGATCGGAAGATATTTGATGACGGACAAGTCGAACAACTTGGTCTACTTGCGTTGGCTCCCACTCCTGGAGGACTTCGGGTGGTGTCGGGCGTTGTCTTGGGGCTCAGCCGTGCTTACCTAGACGTACCAGTCACTGTGTTTGGCGGCATACCGAGGCGTCACGGACATCGCCGGCTGCACTCTGTTGGTGATGTCCTAAATCTACCAGAGATTTTCTCGGTGGTGTCTAGCAAATAAACGGATCTACCAGTATCCTATGGTTGCGAGGTAACAAATATTTATTTATGTATTTAGTTATCAATTTGTAACTTCCTATGACCTGTTGCATAACGAACTGCTTTTATTCTTTTAGTTGGTGTCAGGTTGGTTGGATTGCAGCAGTAGAGCAGAGATCAGCATGAGGTCAGGGTCTTGCGATGGCGTCTATTGATCGACCAGTTTACGATTCGATGAGGTTAGTACCATGTTTACGACCACCACGTTTTCATTTTAGTAATTTATGTTGCCTTATTTTTGTCGTCCTGACTATTAGCTCTGTTACGGTTCTTTCAGTTTTGTATGGAGACCATACGACGACCCTGTTCTGTAGGTTTTGTGCCCTCCTTGGTTCTTCGAGGAAGAGGAGTGGAGGACATAGATGTCAGTCGTCTCCATTGTCTGCTTTAATATTGTGCAGTTTCACCAGGTCAACTGGATGAAGAGGCAGTTCAATGGAGAGCAGCAGGTCCCTGACCCTCCAGTGAACCTTGACAGGTATATGTGATGTCTTATTTATCTTTGCTTACTTGAGTTTAGATTTCAGTTGTGTTAAAACCATCACATGTGTGTCTGTCAACCACATCATATTATGTACTTATTGTTTTTTCTTATAAGTTCCTCACATCCTCTGGTCGGGGTGAAGATGTTTGGTGGCCTGATCGACATTCTGATTGGTACGAAGGCTGGCGTAAGCATTTTGATCTTGGTCGCAGGATCTCCATACAGCATACATTTGACAGCAGGCTGACCCGGGAGTACTATGTTTAGTGGCGTGAGGCTTGCCGTGTTAGGCATCTGTTAGGCTAGGAGGTTCTGGAGGACTCGAGACTCGCTGAGTTACCCCCCGACGTACAGCCCACTGCCAGCCAGCCGAGAGACGATCTCCACCTTCCCTTGGGCGTGCCGGACCAGCGTAGGCGTGCGGCGGAGGTTAGGACGGATACCCGGCGACCTGCTAAGAGGGACAAAGGCGCTAGAGAGTGTAGACCTGGCGAGCCGATTAGGAAGGAGATGGTTAGGCCTCGTCGGATGTGGCTGGACACAGAGTCCGACGAGGAGGCGGAGTTCGACTACCAGGAAGATTACGGAGACATCCCATCAGACAGAGAGGTTTCACCTCCTGGTCCGCCTCTTCCACCTCCTCCACCCCGACCCACGCACCGCGTCCAGCATCTGGTTCCAGAGGATCTCAGCATTAGGCAGTTTGGAACACATCACCACCAGATTGGCATGATGCAGGTCCATCCAGCAACATTGATGCATTCTGACAGATATATCGTCATATGACCAAACCGCCTCCCACTGTCGCAATGTTGCAGCCAAATCTCTTTGTTGAAACGACCAGCCCAGTCTGCCATCACCGGTGAAACTCCTCTCAAGGCATCTATGTACCACTCATACCCAGCCTTACTTGGACCGTAAGCAGCGTTTATAAGGTACCTCTTGCCCTCGGCTGACTTAAAACGAGTCATGAAGTTCGTCGCCATGTGTCTGATACAGTAAGCATGGAACGCTCTCTGGGGATGCCAACCACTGTCAGTCTGTCATCGGCACTGAGGGCGGCCTTGATGGCCTGCGATCTATTGGAGATAACCAGTTGGCCGTCTTGTGGGGTGACATGACGTCTCAGATTAGTAAGGAAGAACGACCATGACTCGATACTCTCGGACTCGACAATGGCAAAAGCAATAGACAGGATGTTGCTGTTGCCGTCTTGTGCCACCGCAATAAGCAACACTCTACCGTATCTGCCATACAGATGTGTGCCATCGACGGAAACAAATGGCTTGCAATGCTTGAAAGTCTCAACACAAGATGGAAAAGCCCAAAATACTTTGTCGAGCATGCTATAGTCGCGGACCAGAAGGTGTCCATCGTAGTATGGTCTGGCCCGTAGCTCACAGATGGTGCCAGGAAAATAGCTCTGTTGTGCCTGAAGCAGTTTTGGCACCTTGTTGTATGACTCCTCCCAATCCTCGTAGATCTGTGTAATTGCCTTTTACTTCGTCATCCACACCTTTCTGTAGGAGTGTTTAAAGTGATAGCTCGCTCGAACTGCACCTTACAGGACTGGGATGCTGACGGAGGGGTTGGACTGTATCAACGGTAGTATGACCTTGCATATGAGACTGCTATCCAATTGTTGATGGCCCTGGAACATGGTGAGTGCTAAACAACTGTGCGTTCCACCAACCCTCCGGACCTCCCTAACGCAATAAAGCATTGGCTCAACCATATTTCAAAACTACTAAATATATTGCACAGAAGTACTCAAAAACTCAATTAAATTTGAACTCACCAGTATCCAAGGTTCTGTCGAAGGGTATCATGGAGACTCCATTGACACCCATTCCCAGCTTGATGGCATTGTACATGATACTTTAATCGGTCCGACTCGATCACCCGGTACTCAGCAGACCTGCGAATACTGTAGTTCTTCACATCCTGCAACACTGCATCTCGGTATTTGAACATGTGGCCGACCCAAAACTTTACCCCACCGTTTAGGTTGTAATCCTCTTCCCCCGTGTTGGAATATAGAGTACTATCATGCATGGCATCCAGATCTAGACTGTGATAGTGACTTGATACTGTCGATAACACCAAAATTGGGTGGGGTGAAGGCAAGACATGGCGCGCCGCAGTCTCAGTGGGTGTCTCCGGTATAAACTCCTCTTACTCGCCCCCATCAAAAGAATCACTGTTGGCACTATCCCCCATGTATTCTTCTTCTGACTCTTCGTCACCGTCCTCCACCTCTTCGACTGGAATGGCGACATGAATTGGTGGTGGTGCGAGAGGTCGGCCGTCTTCTACGTAGGTTGAGTGTAAAAAACTACTACGACCGACATCTCCAACCTCGGCGGAAAGCTTCATCACTTATTCCGCCATGATTCTCTCATGGATGTCGAACATGATCCGCACATGCTTGGCCCTTAGAAGTCAAAATAGTCAAAATCAAAAACTCCATTACCCATGGGTGCCAGCAACCTATACCCCCATCCTTCTGACATCCCTTGTTTCTGTACCACCAAGATTGTTCAATATCAAACTTTTCAACTCTGACAACATACTTACACGCTGAGTCTGCAACAGTATTGAATTGTCATACTAAAAAATCATTCTATTGTCGTTATTTCTTATATGACAATTGGGATAAACATACGTAACTATGTACACGTTGTTACTGGCCATTGTTGCCTTGTATTTATTTCAGTAATAATTTTTTAAATTATTTATTTCAGTAATTATTATAATTAATTTATTTATTAAAATAAAAATCCAATTATTACTATAGTGAATCGTGTAAGTTATTGCATTCTTTAAATAACGAATATACATCCAAATTAATTTTTAAAAAAATTTAACTTAAATATTATAATTTTAATAAATTTTATATTTATAAAAAAATTTCAAAATTATTTTTCGTTGGACACACTAATTCTTTTGTTATTTTGAAGGGAACCATTTATCTTATATTAATATTATTTTAAAACCTAATTATTTTATAATAACTTTTGTTAAGAGTTTATTTATCCAACATCGCAAATAAAAATTTTTAACTGAAAATGATAAAGAAATTAATTTTTTTGACGAAAATAATTTTTGTAAAAAAATAAATATTTGTTGGACTAGCATAACTAATATAATTTTTTTTGGGAATTAATTTAAATGTTTGATCATAAATAATTGAGTGATTTTTAACTTGTGTCACGTATAGCTAGTGAGCAGTGACATAAGTACTCGCAAGTCTAAAATCTTTTTTGCACTCATTTTGTTGACTTGTGGTGGCATACTACCTGATCCCACCTTGATCCCTTTAATTGCCACTCCGTTATTTCGTTGACCTCTCGGTGGCGCCATCTCCAACAACATCCCTTCTCACTTCTCATGTCTGCTTGTTCTACCGTCAACTTCAGATCAAACTTTTAAAATAAAACGTTGTTGATAAAATAAAAAATTAGTTATTATTAAATTAAGATAATAGAAATACATTTTATATAAATTATAAAATTAATAATAAATAATTATTTATTTTATTATTTTATTAATTTTTTTATTTTAAAAAATCTAAATTTATTAACTTCTTGGTTTAATTTGTTATCTTCAATTTATATATTTTATCTAGATTATATATGAAATACTACGTGCAATTATTATTATACATTAGTGTGATACTGTAATGCTAAAGTCAATTCACCCGTAATTTGGCTACAATCTATAAATCCCATTAAAATTAAAGAAAACATAGGGAAATCAACTATTTTAATAATCAATTTCAGCCAGTATTTTCTATAAGCTAGAACCACTAATATAAAGCCTATAATACAATACTTGAAGCACACCACTAATACAAAGCCTATAATTCTATAACCAATTAACCATAAATGACGATTTCAGAAACCTTCTTCGCTTGTCTTCATTTTTAATTTTTATAGCCTCTTCTCCATTTCCCACATTGTACCAACTCCTTTAACCTCTTACATCATTAGCCATCACAACCAAACAACATCAACGTTTTTTACATGTTATATATATAAAATATCAAATTTGAATTCAACCCTAAATAATTAAATTATAAAAAATATTTCATATCCGCTAAAATTAGCGTACTATATATATTTATATTATATACATATTTATTTATTTACATATTTTAATTATGTAATCAATTATAAAAATAATTAAATCTGCAATAGATCAATAATTTTATTTATAGCATGATAAAAAAATTATAAGATACCAAGTATATAAAATACATACAAAGATGGTTTGAACCACAAATGATGAAATGATAGATATCTTCTGATGATAAAGTAGTTAGCGTCAAACTTAGAGTAAGAAATGCTTCTAATTTAAGAAGTGATTCAAAGCCTACCTTGTCCCACAAGTTTGGTAAACTTGTTCATACTGCAAATTATAGCAAAATTGGAGTGGAACCATACGTCACCACGCACTCCAACTTCAAAATTTTTGGTATATAAACCAATCCAATTAAGGCCTCGTCCACTATACTAGCCACTTATAACTTTGAGCTTCCACTACTACCTCTTATATATTATGTATCTTTCTAGCTACCTCTCATAAGAGGAATTCTAATTCATTCATTTAGGTTTACAATAATCAGTCCTCATTTTTCTCTCTCACCCATTTTTTCCTCCTTTCTCCTTAGCAAGGTAATCTTCTATTTGTTATTCTAGTATTAATTTTTTAATTTTTAAAATGCATGCTGGTAGTAATTCGTTATTGGTAGATAAGTGTAGTGACCAAGTATTTTACATCACAAGTTCACATGGCTTGGATGATAAGTTATTTATATATGCTGCTGCATGCATTATTTTGGGATTTACAATCTTGCCTCAGTATAGAAAGATTCATTTGTATTTTCTCTTGTTTGTAAATAGTTATTTTTTTAAATTGAAATTTTGTTCAACAATAATTTTCATTTTAAAATTTTAATATTGTCTCTTTTTTTTTATAATTTTATCCTTATTTTATGAGATTTTTAATTTTTTACTGTGTTAATTATTTCACAATTTACTAACAATAGTCTTTGTAAAAAAATCTATTATATTTAGAGTTATATAATAATAATAATAATAATAATAATAATAATAATTTTTTATTCTGTATGCTAAAACTTTAAAGAATAAATTATTATTTGTAGACGCTGACAAATATATCCATATAAGAATAAAACAATAATTGTACCTATAGAAGATAGCTTAACGGATTAATTGTGTAACCAATGTTCAGGTACTCTTGACACACAGAAACCATCTTTCGTGGTTATAATTGTCGTTTTATTTTTATATGGTTATATTTGTCCGCATCTGTATCTTTTTTGGATACAAATAGTAATTTATTCAATTTTAAAAGACAGTGATCCATGAACAAATTAAAAAAGAATGTAATTAATTATACCAAAAAGTTTGCCTAACAAGCTTTAATTTGTTGGAGGAGCCCCCTATGTCAGATCTTGAATTGAAACCTTATTTTATTTGTTGTTACTTTAATATTGCCGTAGTGAAAGAGGAAATTAATTTCAAGATAAAAAATTGATGTGTCTGTGAATTATTTACTGACACAAACAGTTAAATCTTTGTATAATTGCTGAATTTCTTGAAACTCCTTTTTGACTTTTCAACGTTTAATAACCTTTTGTGACATATGAAGTGAAATAGACTGGAGTCAAATTGTTGAATATTTGACTTACTTGGATGCAGCAGTATAGTACAAAGCTCCATGTCTGTCTCAACTATTCCAGCACCAAAATTAGGGGAGAGATTGTGTGAAAATGGATTTGAACATCCCAAAATTCTTCCTGCCATTGATGATGCCCATGGAGGAGTTATTGTTGACTTGAATGAGCCTATGGACCCACAACATTTTGCTACATTGCTTAGGTCTTCACTTCTACATTGGAACCTTAAGGTAATACTAATTATTTATTATTTATTATGCTGCACATACACAGCTCTATAATGATGTCTGTGATATAGTATCCTTTTCTTTAAAAAAAAAAAAAAATCAAAATGTCAAATTGTTATCATCGTTACTTTTATTTTGGTGTACAATGAGATTCAACCCAAGACTTAGAGGAAAGAGAAACTTGCGCGTTAACCCTTTTTTTTTGCATATAAACTTATGTCAGCCACACAATTAAAACGAAACTTATGATCCTGCTACAGAGAAATATTAGAATATTATTAAAATTTATTATTTTTATCATTAATTAATTATTAATATTTAAAAATATGAGAAAATATATTATTGAATTACTAAATTAAAAAAACTAAATTAAAAGAATTGAGTGATAGCCACGGATAATAAATTCTAAAGACTTCTTAATATTTCTCAAATATTCCGCCTTTTATTAACTTCAATAAGCTTTGCAGGGAAAACATGGTGTTTGGATAAAGTTACCTATCAATCTTGTTAACCTTGTGGAAACTGCAGTGAAGGTAACTGCGAAGTATATAATTGAGTAAAATTCTTTTAAACACTAATTGCTTATATATACATATATATATATATATATATATATATATATATATATATATTGTTTCATTTTTCAGAACATATAATTGCATAGATATTAAATGTATTTTGTTGGTGGCAGGAGGGGTTCTGGTACCACCATGCTGAGCCAAGCTATCTAATGCTAGTTTATTGGATTCCCCAAACAGGCTGCACAATCCCTATAAATGCTTCCCACCGTGTTGCCGTTGCTGCTATAGTCTTAAATCAAAACAAAGAGGTGATTGTCAAATTCACAGTCACAAAGAGTTTTTTATTACACCAGTAAAAATTCGGATGCAGCTGTCTTCATTAACTTCACATGGCATGCGAGTTCTAGTTATTTTCTTGTATCAAACCAAACATTGCAAATGAATTGATATTTCTATTCTAGTACAGTCACCAAATGGGTCTTACTATCTTGTATGTTTTTTCATACAAATAACTAACCTGCTTCATGCCAACATTCTGATCAGTGCAACTTTTTCCCCTTCTTTGGGGTTGTAGGTTCTTGTAGTACAGGAAAAAAGAGGTAGATTCCATGGAATTGGATACTGGAAGTTACCTACTGGAGTTGTCGACGCGGTATGCAGTACAGGAGATTTTTGCAGCATGGTTATTGGCTACTGGAAGTTATTGTAACATGGTTTTGTACCTGCAGGGTGAGGAGGTTTTTGCAGCAGCTATTAGAGAAGTAAAAGAAGAGACAGGAGTGAGTATCTGAGTAAATGTGACCAGTTTTTTTTTATTGATCATAAGTTCATAACAACTGTTTTATATTTGTTCAGGTTGATACAGAATTTGTAGAAATACTAGCATTCAGGTGTGAATCTTCTAACTTTTGTATGGAATTTAATCTTGATATATCGTTGGTGAAACAGTCCTGTTTTTTCTATTTTTAGGGAAGTGCAGAATTCATTCTTTGGGAAATCAGATTTGTCATTTCTTTGCATGTTGCGCCCTCTTTCTGTTGAGATCAAAAAGCAAGAATTGGAAATTGAAGCAGCTCAGGTACTTTTGTTTCACGATTTCACATCATTCTTCTGTCTATTTTGTTCTCCCAACCTAACTTTTCAGCAACTCATACTATGAGTATGAGATGATAGAAGGAGAAATATCAACCTAGTTATGTTCATACTCCTGCTTATTTACCACTCATGAAATCTTAACTAATCATCCATTAAGACAACTTACAAATTGTTTATACAATAAAATAGACTTGTGAACCATTCACTAGATGGCAGAGATAAGATAAAGAAAGATTAAAAGATATATTCTTTGTGTATCTATTTTTTAGAAAATTAGATACAAACCATCTTATATTTTTGTTAGAAGTGAATCCTAGAACAAGGGTGAGTTATTTCCATACAATTTTAATATCGTGAGTTTAAACCGTACTAAAATCTGCTACAGATTATTGTATCAAGTTAGATACATGTCTAGGAGTGTTCATGAATTGGGTTCGATCCGCTTATCCGCGGTGTTTGTCTGAATCTGATAAAAAAATTGCGGATATGTATCTGATCCACAAGGCTGTTGGATCGAATTTTATCCGCACACTAATAGAATCGGATTGCGAATTTTGTGCAGGTATCCACATATCTGCATATCCGCAAAAATAAAAAGATAAATAAGTAAATATTTTTTATATTTTATTTCAACTAATAACTATCATACATGTTGTATTATTTTTATTATTTAAAAAAATTATGTTTAATATTGTTTTAAAAGTAAACATATTTAATAAAATAAAAAAATAAATTTTATTAATATTTTTTAATAAAAAGAAATTTTTAAAAATATTTTTATATTTTGTGAATATATTTGATTCGATCTGATCTGCAAAATCTAAAAATAAAAATTGTGAATATTAAATATGATTTAATCCAATAAATTTAATCTGGATCGGATTAAAATTTTGGCTATATCTAATTCAATTTTCGTTTACGGTAAAAGTTAATCTGCTTAAATAACATCCTTTAAGTGCAACTTTTTCTCCAATCTTTCGTACTATAGGATGTTTTGACCGAATTACCCTATCTTATATTTTTGTCACTAACCACAAACACATCTCTATATGGCTATAGCTATCTATATATTGATGTCTTGTGTTATCAACACGATAAAGTTGTCCAAACATTTGTTAGCACATAAACCAACATGGTTCTCTAATTAATGCAAATGTTCCTTCATGTATTTGAAGAATGAGTTTGTTGGAACTGTTTTACAATAATATGTGTGTAGTAATAGAATCTATATACATGTGATGGAGGATTTCCTTATGTTCCTTAGCTTTCTCATGTTTAAGCTACAAAATCAAGATCCATTATTATTGGTTAATCAAATCATGAGTTTATACCATGCATTCCAAAGGAATTTAACAAGATATTACTATGAACAATGCTGTCCTCATGAATCATGACAATCCACATTTTTCAATCTTTTTTGTTCATGCATTCGATCTCCTTGGTATGACTATACCTTCCTTTTGTTTATGCCTTCCCTTGCGAAGTGGATGCCGTTCGAGGAATTCGCAGTTCAACCACTTACTCAGAAGCATGAACCCTTCAAGTACGTAGTTGAATTATGTTTGGCAAATGTTGAAGAAAAGTTCTATACTGGATTCTCCCCAAGGCCAGTCTCATCATATTTTGAGGATCAATTGAACTATTTATATATGAATAGCAATGAATTGGACAAGTCTTCTTAAGCCTCTCTTGCTCATTTCTTACATGTTAAATAGATTTCTTGCAGAAATTATGGTTATCTAGTTAGTATTGATGAAATAAAAAAACATAACAAAAATTTTTTGTATCTGTTATATTATGTTAAATAAATTTCTTGCAGAACTTATATGCTTTTGAATCTTCGTTAACAAGATTTTGAGCAGAAATTTTGTTATCTAGGATTGATGTAATAATTTTATTTTGAATAATCATTAATTTTATAGTGTGCTCTTTCTATAGATTTTTTGAATTGTGAGCAATATTGTGAGAAACTCTACGATGTAAGAATACGGACACACAAATTTAAAATTTTTATAGAACACGATGACACGGTATATATATAAAATATAAAATATTTTTTAGATAAATTATAATGATATTTTGATATTTTATTAATATTAAAATATAAATTAATTTTTTAAATATATAAAATATTTAAAATATTTTTTATTTTAATAATTAAGAATATATACTGTTTTTAAACTCATTTCAAGAATATATATTAAGAATAAAATTAGACATATTGACACATGATGATATTTAAGTATGTCTCTTGAGAAATTTTTTTTTATTTTTTATTAAGATATAATTGAATATAAAAGACATGCATGTTAGACGAATATCAATAAATATCGTGTTCAAAATATATCCGATACATAAACACAATAAATTAGATAAGTATCCGTACTACTCCATAAACTACATCGATTTTTAGTGGAGGAATTACTGTATTGATGATGAAAAATTCTAAAGATTCGCTACCACATAGCTAAAAAGACAATAACTCTTTCAAGAAAATGAGATATGATTTACCCTCTTAATATAAACATCCTACTACTTAATAATTACTCCAAGAATAAAAATTGATGATGATCAAAGTAGAAACACAAGGTTGAACATTTTAAGATTGAGTGATATTACACGACCTCAGAATTTATTTTATAAGATATATGGTGGTTGTTGGATTAAATTAGTTAGTAGAACTCATTATTTTTAAATACATACCGTCCATAAAAAATTTGATCGTGTAACATTTTTGTTTTAATAATTTGTCTGTAGAGATGGAAGGTTCTTTTTTAAATGTTTTTTATTAAGTAAGGAGTATTATACTCTTTGTTAATTATATAAATCTTAATTCTTTATTTATTATAACTTAAGATTTAGGATTTAGCATCTAAAATTTAGATTTTAAAATTTTAATTTTAGAGTTGATAGAGTGATGCAAAACGGTGAAGATTTTTGTTTAATTTGCTACTTGAATATCATCATGACATATGTTCTGCCATGCGGCACTATATTAAACAACTTCTTGTATCTTGAAAATTTTTCTATAAATCTCCCACAAACATTGATAATACTTGCAATCACAATCACAATCACAATCACAATCTTCTCCCTCCTTCTATTTTCCCTTTCTTTTCGTTCATTCTCTGTATCATTTATTTCTTTCTTCAAATATTTTTCTCTAATATATATCAAGTCAATGGAAAATAGAACTTTTCCAACAAAATTTTTTCTAGTTATAGCCCTTTGGTTACCATTCTCCAATTTTAATTTTAAAGCTTATGGTGATCCTTTATTAGGGGATAATAATAATAATAATAATAATAATAATAATAATAATATCTTACCATCATCACCAACATGTGTGAATTGTTCCAAATGTGAATATCCATGTCAAATTCCACCACCACCACTTCTTGGTTATCCTTCTTATGGTGCACCACCTCCGCCGTTACTGCCGCCACCGCCGCCACTAAATAAATGCCCTCCAACTTCTGGTGTTCAGTGTTGCACTCCTCCACCACCACCTTACAATTTTAAACCTCCAAATCCATACACTTATGTGCCTAACAATGGTGATGTAGAAAAAAGCTCTGCTTCAATCCTTTTGAAAATTCTAGTTCCATTGCATATGTTTTATTCTTCCTTTGTAGTCTTCTGAATTTAGCAGGTATATCTATTTATCAATTTCAACTTTCAAGTTAAGGAGAATATGATAATTGATAAACAAGTTTAATTTTGATATCATATGTAACATAATATACAACGTCGTTGTCATGATGAAATATTCAAGAGTTTTTTGGTTTTTTAGAACTTATATATGACTTTGGGAATGATTTATTATTGATTCTGTGAAGTTTTTGTTTAATGGCATGTATAATATTATAACTTCTGTGTATATCTTTCACTTAAACTGTACCATGTTTCTTTGAAAAGAAGTCAAATATGCTGCATTCTATATAGTAGAGGGGGTCAGTTATTTAAGCAAATTTGCATCTTTGTATGGAGAGAAAGAAAGGAAAAAAAAGTGTTCTAGATTGAACTATTGAAGCATAAAGGGTATCCAAGATGATTTTGTTCTGTGCTAACTTCCAAAATTGCCTCTGATCACTGAAATCTTATACAAAGATTCCGAAGGAGAATTCTTATCCTTTTTTAGGTAAATCCAGCAAGCAAGTAGACATGTTGATGGCAGTAATTATCCATAGCTAAGGCACCGAATGCATTTATTGTTGGACAGGACCACCAATTTTTCCATTACAATAATAATGCTATGCATAGGGTACCCCCATGTGAGAAGTTTGTTTCTAGGGGGTTAAAACTTAAAAGAGTTCGTGCCAACATTTACAGTATTTATTATTTCCTATGCCCTAAAAAGTTAGTGCCAAATTCACATTCCACTAGCAAGAAGAATTAACAGCAACCACCAATTTCAATTTACATCTCAGTAAAAAAGATTACACCAAGCTGTGTTTCCCTTGGCCGAAAATTTGATGGCTACCGCACTCACTGTCAGAATCAGAATCAGCAGACTATAATTTGGCTGATTCTGTGTTTTGATCTTCTAATGCAACAGTACCAATAGGCTAAATGATTGGAAAGATTCTACGTTAATTATCCAATAACAATGACAATCGATTGAGATGAAGTACTAGCAAGTAATTGTTTATGATAATCCATATTTTTTTTTATAAGTTTTTCATTTTTTTATGCTGTTTTTTCCCCTTAATATTAATCTTAATTTCTAAGGAATAGGAAGTGGATTTGACGACTGTATTCAACCGTGGTAATCATACAGACATACAGAAAACAAATCCTTCTCATGGAAATAGTGTAAGTTTCAAGGAATGTCCCAATTTTTTTTTTTTTTACTTGAGAGAAAAAAATATAATTTTTTATTATTAATTTTATAAATAAGACAAAAAGAACATAAAAAAATTCAAAAATTAGAAATTATATTTTATTCTTTTAATTAAAAAATATTGAGAGGATTTATTCCTTAAGTCTCGTATATATACAGTACATAGTAATTAACCACTTCAGCTAGAAAACTAATTAAAATGATAAATACTTCGGCCAACTATTACTCCAACTTTAAAATGGGATTGGTGCCATTTAATAATGACATAGTATGGATCAAGGGCCACCGAAAGTAATAAACAATAAGAAAACAATCGATCTTCTCCCAAATGAAATGGCTTAAAATGGTAAGAAATTGAAATTTTGACTGAACCACAACCAGGCACAAAACAGAATATTGAGGAGAAGCATAGATGAGCATTGATCAAGAGTCAAGACAAAATAGGTATTGTGGAAGTAATCACCTTTATTTTTTATCTCAAGAATAAAAGAAACCGGTTTCCAGCTAAAAAAACAAATAAATAAAAGGATTTAAGAATTTTATTGCCTCAAATTTAGGGGTAGGTTTGACTTTGAGGCTACCAGTCAATTTTGAGGATTTCAAGTTTCAACCAATGTTTGTCTTATTTCATAATCATATACCAAAGACGAACCAAAAGTGTCTCAATATGACAAAGTAAGCTATAAAATTGAATGGGTACACAAACTCAATTTTCAGCTTCACAGCTCACTTACACATTTGCTTACATTCAAATCATACACCACCAAAAATAAATTACATCAGCAACAAATAGAAAACTACAATGGTAATAATCAGCTAAAAATACACACCCTACAAAAGACACCGAATAAAAATACAGTAATAAAGGACACAGCATTTCAAATTCCTTTATTTCCTAACTATAACAAAAAATGGCTAAAATTTTCTCTTTTTCTTGTAAGAAAAATATTAAAGCAACACATATAATTTAAGAAACTTTTTTCTTTTTCTTTTTCTCTTTTGTCTTTTTATTACAGAACTCACAGTTTACAGCAAGGAAAACCCAAAGCACAAAGCCATAACCACGAAGATGACGTTACCGTACCTGACGCCGTCAAACCTAACAGCGCCGTTACCGTCGTCAGCGCTCTCATCGGCGGCATCACTGGGCGAATCCGCAGGCGCTGATTCCTCATCTGCCGGTGCGTCGGCTGCCTTCTGCTTCTTCTTCTTTCCCCCTTTCTTCGGGGATGCAGGAGCGTCGGCGGCGGCTGGCTCCGGTGCGGGCGAGGGCGAAGGAGACGGAGCCAGGGCCTTGAAAAGCTCCCTGGGAAGCAGAACCTTATCAATGGTGTAGATCGCGAGCGGGTCCTCGTCAATGAGCGTGCCAGTGATCTTGGCAGTAACAATCTTGGTCTTGAGCGTGACTTGATCACCGTCATTCTGCACGGTGAAGTCGAACTTGCTGGCTCCATCGGTAGCAAGCGTGTTCATCAAACCATTGTTTGACTTCAACATAGCCATGCTCTCATAAACAGGCGTAGCATGGTACTCCAGCAACGACGCCTTCCCAGCAGCAGTTAGGTTCTTATACTTGGGTAGGAATGCCTTCAGAACCCAACAAAACGGTTACAACAATGTAACTAACTAATTTGTCCAAATTGACAGTTAGGATGTAACTAACTAACTAATTAATGGTGATTACCTTAAAGGCGTCATCCATGGGGCAGAAGACGGTGAGTCCGCCATCCACATTGTCAGAAAAGGTGGACATAGCGTCGGGGGAGGCAGAGAGGGTGTCGGCAAAGACCTTGCAGCCATGGCGGGACATTATCGAAGTGAGATTTTGCTTGCTGGGTGCGGGTGTAGGGGCTTCTGCTGCAGCCGAGGGGAGTGGCTTGCTGATCTGTATTATGGATATGTTGTAAGGGATTTCCTCCAACGATTTCACGAAGAATGCGGACAGGGCGCCGCCGTTATTCTCGGCGCCGAAGCCCACCTTTCCGCCGCGGAGGTCGGTGATGTTGACGAATCCCGTGGAGCCGGGGGCGGTTCCGGTGGCCTGAAACATGGTGGCGGCGAGGGCGGTGCCGTTGGTGATCTGGTGGAGCTTCTTGGCGCCGAAGTAGTCGAGGAGGACGTGGAGGGACAGGATGTTCTTCAGAGTGTAGATGGAAGGGTGCTTCGACAGCAGCTCGTTCATGGCGCTGTTGTCGATGGCGCACACGGTTATGGTGATTCGCCGGTTGATCTCCGGCGCAAGGTGAGTTAGTGTTAGGTACTTGTTGAAGGTGGAGAAGTCGGGGTGCTTCTCCAAAATGCGGGTAATGTTGTGTGCATGGGTTGTGGCGGCGGCTAAGAGGAGTAGCGCTGCCGCTAGGGGCGCAAGATTCGCCGGCCGGAGAGGCTGCATTTCTGGAAGGTTCCGAAGAAAGAGAATGAGATCTGCAGAGAGCAGTGGAAAGCGTACACTTGAGGCTGCAGTGAGGAGGGAGAGAGAGAGAGAGGTGAAGGGGTAGTAAACTAGTAATGAGATGAGGGAGTGACCGAGTGAGCGGTAAATGGGGCTTGGATTTGGAGATTATTACGGCTGATGCCATTGTTAAGAAATGAAATTTATATTTTATAATTATGTGCACGCTTTGTGAAGTTTGAGCAAGGATTACAAAAAGGGTTTAGCTACTACGTTTATCATTAATAAGAAATTTTAAATATTTTTATTTAATAAATATAAAATAAATATATTAAAAACATAAAAAATAGATAAATTCTAAAAAAAATAGAGTACTAATAATTACTGAAGTTCTGCCTTTTTTGTTTAAGATATCAGATTATAAGGTGTATTTGGCATACTTTGTTTAGGAAATTCTTCGAGAAGAATCTGAACGAGAATCCAAGTGTGAAGATTTGGGATTTGAGATAAAAAAAAAAAAAAAAAAAAACAACATTGGGAGGCATATAACTATCACGTGAGTTGGAGCTTCTTTTGCTCGATTCTCTGGACTTTGGAGAAGGATTTACAGGGTTTATTTTTAAATAAAAAATAAATATTATAATTACCGATATAGACAAGTTTAAGAAATTTTATTTTATAAACCTCCTTAAGACGTGTCTCGTCCTGGCTATAGACGAGTTATTTATACACCTATTTCGTTTTTATTATAGAAAACTTACTTATGTATGTGGAAAAGTTTAGGGATTAGCAATTTTATTGTATTTTGGTCAGTATGTAATTAGTAGAGAAAAGTAAGTTATTTGATAAAATTTTACACTAACTTTATATCATTAAATCATTATTAATAGTTAATTGATAACTACTAATCACAAATATTATTGGCTCCCTACTATATATGTAGGCCAGGTCTATGGTGGCACAAGTAATGGTGCCTAATAGTGGCTAGTTGTTGACTCACTAATAGATGTGTGACAGCTAGCCAGAAGTTTATGAAAGGAAACTTGTTTAATTAGTAATAAATGATAAACATGCAGTAACTTATCAAGTGTTACTGTGAGGGTAAAATAAAAATTTGAGCACCAAAAATTAAACCTTATGATGTGGGTTGTATGCTAGGCCAACAAAACTTGGGTTGTTTTTGATTTTTTTTTTAACTAAACTAGTAGATAACCAATATATAATACATGACTAAAAAATAAAAATCCAATTTACAAGCAAGAGTGGAAAAATAAAAAAGAAAGAACAGAGAAAAACACCATCTATGACCACTTCTTTGCCCGAAACTGTTTTTTCTCTTTACTGGTTTCTGATTTTTGTTTTTTTATAAAACTATTATTTATGTTAGTATTTATAAACAGTGACATATTTTACAAATTATGGACGTTTAATTTAAATTTTGTAATATTAATTCAAAATTATATGAAAATTTTTATATTTTAAAGTTGTAAATTTTAATTATGTAATATATTTTTTAATATTTTTTCAAAAACATATTTTAAATTTTTAATATTGAACATTTAAATCTCTTAAATTTCCAAACACACAAAACAATCTATAATATTTACTCTTTTGTGACACAATACAATCTCCTTTCAACTTGATTCTTATAATCGAAATGATTGGTTTGAAATTTTTAAATAATTTTAAAATCTATTTTGATAATTGTAAATTCTTAGAAAGAATTTTATCTTTATAGTAATACAAATGGAGAGCTCATATACTGACGTGGCGCTCATACGTCGAGTCTGAGAGTTTATTTGCTTAGGTGTCGTCACTAGAAATTTTTAGATTTATATTTTTAAATTATAAATTATTATTTACTTAGGTTGTTATACAAATAGGGGAGCTCATATGCTGACGTGGCGCTCATACGTTGAGTCTGAGAGTTTATTTCTTAGGTGTCGTCACTAGAAATTTTTAGATTTATATTTATAAATTATAAATTATTATTTACTTAGGTTGTTATTTTCAAATTTTAAATTATTTATTTGGATTGTTATATTTAAGTTGTTATTTTTTAAATTTTAAATTATTTTATTTAGGTTATTATTTTTTAAATTTTAAATTATTTTATTTAAGTTATTATTTTTTAAATATTAGATTGAGTGTACTTAGGTTGTTATTTTTTAAATTTTAAATTATTTTACTTAGATTGTTATTTTTTAAATTTTAACACTATTTTTTTTAAATTTGTTGATTCTTTTTAGCACTATTTTTTAAATTTTGTAGATTTTTTTCAAAAATTGCAGCTACATACGTAAATTTAAATATATTTTCGTTAATTTAGAATTTAAAAAATTTTAGCTATGAGTCAACGCCGATTTTCCACTTTTCCTCTTTTCCGGGTGGATCACAGACAACGCGATGTGAATAGCCAATAATTGCTATAAAGATCGGTGTTTCCAAACCTATGAAACCCTAACTCATGTAATAACTCTGGATCCATGGATGATGTGCGTGCTAACATCTATTTTTTCCCTAATCTTTTTGCATTTTAAATTTATTTTTCCTAATTCTTGTTTAGAATATTTACCTTAACTGTTAATCTTTTTACCATGTTTAATACATAATAACTCAAAGTCAAAATTTATATACTCAAACTAGGTGTTTACACTTTATTGGCCAATTTCTTGTAGTCACCATAGTCATGGTACCATAATAAGTACCATAGAACGCACCATATATGTATCTCATTTTTGGCATAGATGAATTATACTGCTGTACTTTTTTACTTATCTTATTTATATCAGATATGAAATATGTGTACAAGTAATTCGACCATGGTAAAAATGAGATAAATTATAAAGTGTATAAACATAAATTCCTGACGTGGGTCTAAATCTGAAATTATAATATTTATTTTATTTATTAAAAAATGAAATTAAAGTGTTTAAACATGAAATAGTTAAATCATTTAAAAAAATGATTAAATACTTTAATTATTAACAAAATTTTACAAATTAATTTTTTATTGATTTCAATTAAAATTTTAATATGTATATTAAACAAAAATTTTTTTAATAAATTTTATTATAAAATAATTAAACCCTAAGAAATATAACTATAAAAAAGAGTCCTTATTCAAAACAACGAAAGGATCGATATATCCGATAAAATAATTTTAAATGACTTATAGAAAAGAAAATTTATTAGAAGCCAAAATATCCGATTTAAAATTTTTTAAAAAATAATTTAAATATTTACTAGTGTTTAAAAAGAAATAAATTAATGATACTCTCTTATTATTTGTTATTTGCAAATTATTCTTAAGCTTTATGAACCCTTTCTCAGAAAAGAATTAATAATAAAAATAGAAAATAATTTAACTAATATGAATCTTAAAAATAGATGTTAAAATTATCAATAAAAAAATTATAAAAACATGTAAAGTTCAAGTTTTTTAATGTATCTATTGTGATTTTTATTAAAATAAAATTTTAAACTTTTCTTATGAATATTAACATTAGAAGACACATGATAATTAATTTTTTAAAAAAATTACATAATTAAAAAAATGCTATTATCACTCGCTGTTTAATTATACTTTCAAACATGTTCGTTACATATTTTTATTTTATATTAATTTTTTTCTAAAACTTATGTATATATAAAAAATATCAAATCAATCTTGTATTATATATAATTTATATATATTATTTTGTTAACTCTAATATATTTTAGACTAATAAAAATTTAATTATAAAATTAAAAATAGTATAAAAATTTTAATTAAAAAAATAAAGACATAATTATTACACTGTGCATACTCCGATCCGTGATGTAACAAGAAACAACAATGGCTTATGTTTCAGCATAAAAGAGAAATTAAAATACACAGGTGATAGATTAAGTTAGGAATATTGTAGCTTAGTAGTGCTACATGCGTACTTTTTGGAATCAATGTCATAGCTACATACATCGGGGAGAAGTAAGTGAGATGAATTTCGTAAGTTTGCATTAGGGTGTGCATGGCTCCGGCTCCGCCTGAAGATCCAACCCGATTCCAAACATTTTAGAGGCTAATTTGATACGATTTCATCGGATCTAGGATTGGATAAGGGTCTCAAAAATAAATTCGGTTATTATTTTAGGTCGGGTCTGGGCCATGACTCAGGTTATCCGAAATTGGTCTGGTGGTTCGGTCATCATACACAATTAATATTTTGTGTTATTAGTGATGAATGATGGCTATTCTTACGTGGAATTTAAGTATTGTAAACCTTAATATTTTGTATTATCAGTTATTATAAGACTATAAGTTAATATTTTATGTTTAAAATGCATAAGATTTTAGATTAATTAATGTCTAATATTGTGTTATTTGTATTAATTTAAATATTTAGTGTTATTAGACAATATTAGTATTGATTATGATTATACTTTAATTTTAGAGAAGAGTTGGTTCTTGTTATATTTTTCTAAGTGAATTTTACCATGTCAAATAATGGTTGGAGTCTTGGAAATTTGAATATTTTCACATGCTAGCTTATAAGAAGGTATCAAGATAATATAATGTTAACGACCCGGTATAATCGTAGCGCGAAAGTGTATAGGTTTCATCGGGTCTAGGGTCGGGTTCGGGTCTAATAAATAGGCCCGGTATATATTTCGGGTCGGGTTTGAGTCACATTAAACTCGGTTTTACCCGACCCATGCACACCCCTAGTTTGCATTCACTATTCTTTTTCTTTTCTGCACGGTGGGTAAGATCAATAAATAAAGAATCTCGTTAGAGAGTCAATAGAGTTTTTGTACAATGTGTACAATAGATTATTTATTTGACTCAATATGAGTTAAAAAATGAATATTCAAGATAAAATACTACTGATTTCTCAAACACAATATACTTAGACTATCTAAAATAACTTATTGAATCAAACATTCCTATACTCCCATTATACACATTGTATAAATACTCGATTGGCTCTCTATACTTCCTCATAAATTAATAGTAACATTATCCCATTAAATTTATGTATATCATGCCATAGTTTATAATATTATTGTTGCAACTGTTGAAGTTAGCGTCATTTGAAGCTAGCCAAGAAACGTAGAGGACACTCTTATGGTATTGTAAAGAGTGGGAAAACTGAACATATATGTGTTATTCGATTGCCGATTACATGTTCCATGTTCTTTAATTAATTGTAATTTTTCATATTTTAGGTGCAATTTCATGTGTCCCTAACATTACAATTTGCCGACATAGAAAAAGTCATGGATGCCCATGTTCTAAGCCACGTTATATATTCCATAAAACGCGCGCGCACCATCATTAAGTAGAAAAACTAATTGCATATTTAACAAATCAGTGGTGATTTTGCTGTTCGTTGGATAATATCATGTGGAATTGTCCCACTCTAAAGAATCACGAGTTTGTTGAAATACTTACTTATGTATGCCAAGGTTAAAAATAATTTCTCTGAACTGCGATGATATGTATGTGTTTGAGACTTTGCGCCTTTGCGTAACGGCATGGACTCGAATATCAAAGAGTGCTCCACAACAGAGTCATAGTGTGTGCCATGAGAAAATATATGTTACATGATGTTTGGTAACCCAAAAGTCCAAAATTCAAATATATGTTGTCATTATTGGGCTACTGATTTCTATTTTTTTTTTTTTGACGGGAAAGGTACGAATTCATTCAATAGGAGCTAAAATATCTAGCGTTGCTAGATTTTGAACATTGTTTGGCTTCTTCAATTCAATTCAATTCAGTTAATTTAAAATTAAATCATTCATTGTTTTCATATGCTATTGAAAAAAACAAAAGAAAAAACCAAAGAAGATAAATGCTATGCAGAGAGCAGGGAAGAATGACAAGAGCTTATTACATTGTAGAATGCAATGCAAATCGAAAAAGATTTATATTGAAAAAGAAATTTTATGTAATCATTGACCATAACTAAACTAGAAGGACCCTATTTTTTAGATCAAATAGTAGATAAATTAGAATACAAGTTAAACATAAATTTGAAATTTCTTATATTATCATTGTTACAAACAAACATGCTACTTAACCAACAGGGTTGTGAATGTGACAGATGATTATTAAGTTATATTTCAATAACGCTGCTGCATTTTGATTTTGACTTTCCCTGATCAAATGAAACTCCAATGTAGCATTTTTGGTTCTAGCAAACAGTAGATAATTGACTTTACTACCATCCAATTGTACTTATATTAAATTAGTGAATAAAAAACCATATAACCAATGATTAAATATGCAGCAATTTATTCACTTTGCTCTGCCTCCATAAACCAAAACAGTAAATAAATCATCAACCACAGGAAAAGCATAAATAATATTATGATATAATGACTTAAGAAATGTTGGATTTTGGTGTGGAGTTTGTCTTCATTTTTTTCACCATCCTCTCTTTGATAAGCCTTCTCATTATCTTGCCAGAAGGTGATTTTGGTATGGTTTCTACAAAGTGCACCACCCTCACTTTCTTGTAGTGAGCAGCATTTGAAGCAACATAGTCCATGATTTCCTTTTCGGTCACTCTTGCGCCGCGGCTCACGACAACACTCGCAGCTGGGATTTCCCCTGCTTCTTCATCTGGCAACCTGAACCATCATCACAATCTTCAATAAGTGACAAAACTTTGTAGGAATTTCAAAAAGAGTGACAAAGATCGATGGTGGCTTGTTACTCACGGCACAACTGCAGCATCTTCTACCGACGGATGAGATAACAAAATGGCCTCTAACTCAGCAGGAGCTACCTACATTCATCCAAAAGACATGTTTCAAAATTTCATGGCTAAAGTTTAAAACATTCATAATGGCAAAATTGTTTATAGAAAGTTATTAGAATTGAGATCATATTATTATTGTAAGATTAAATTGAACTCTTTCGAAGTTATAACGGTGATTCTAATTAACCAAATCAACTTACTTGGAATCCTTTGTATTTAATTAACTCCTTGATGCGATCAACGATAAATATATTCTCTTCATCATCTATGTATCCTACATCCCCAGTGTGAAGCCATCCATCCTTGTCAATTGTATGAGCAGTTTCATCAACCTGTTTATAGTAACCTGTGAACAATGCATATGTAAATGCTCAGAAAATCATGTGGAGTAAAAAATTAAACCAAATCAAAATTCATAACATCACATATCCCGGTATAATTTTACAATTCTATTATGCTAAGTATATATTAAAATCAGTCACTAAAATTAGTTATTAGTATAAAATACATATTAAAATTAAACTACATATATTTTATACAAAATACAAGTAACTGATTTTAACAACTAATTTTAATATACGAATAATATTTTTGTTTACAATTGAACACGTACAATTACGTTTTAGTAGTTGCAAATTGTATATTTTTTACCTTGCATTACACATTGGCTTCTGACACAAATTTCCCCAGGTGTGTTCCTTGGGAGGGATCGACCAGTATCAGGATCAATAAATTTAACTTCCAAATTTGGGAGGATGAACCCCACTGAATTTTTGTGTAGAACCCCAGCGTCTTTTATTGCATGGGTAAGTGTGATGCAGCTATGCTCAGTTAGTCCATATGCCTGCCCAACAATAATACCATTTTATATCTTTTCACTCAAATTTATGCAAGAGAAATGATCCTTGTTCTTAGTCATTTAGGCAATCCATTAAAACTTGGAGTGTTACTAATAAATACTATTCTGTGAGAAAACTAACTAGGGTGTAGTCAATTTAGAGTTAATTAGTTAAAAAATAAGTCTATTATAAAAAAAATCTCTCATTATCTTAATTTTTCAAATTTAAAAATTAAAAATAAAAGTTATTATTAAACTAGTTGACTCCAAATTAGTTACATGGTAATTAGTTTTTTTATACTTTTTTATACTAATAGAAACTTTTTCACCAGTAAGATAGGAATAGTTTAATTATTGGGTTAGTTTTTATAATTTTATTATTTTAATTAAATTTTTATATTGGATAAAAAATTATAATTAGATTTTTAGTAATTATTATCTTTTAAAAAAAGCACAATAATTCTAAAATATTGTGCTTTTAGAATATTTTATAATTTATTTTACACCAAATATAAAAAAAATTAAAAAATTATTTTTAATAAAAATAATTAAAAAAACCTAATTAAAATTTTGACAAATCAATAGAATAATTAAACTTTTAAAAACTGTTGTGTGTGTGTGTGTATATATATATCTATATATATATAACATTAATTTGAAAGAAAAACGATTTTTATAAAAATTTAACACATTAAAAAATAAAATACTCTTTTTCATTTTCTTTTTGTCTTGTTATTTTACTGTATTAAATGCAATTTATATATAAATAGATTGAGTTAGAATATATCAAGATTTTAGAGTTAAAAAAAAACACAGCAAGAGTGAAAAACAAAAGTGTAAGAAAATATTTTAAAGATACACTACCTTTATTGCTGTCCATCTGAAAATAATAACCACATTAATAAATTAGCAACATTGTAAAAAAACGAGGATAATGTATTCACCTCTTGGACAACAACACCAGGAAACTTTTGTTTAAATGCATTAAGGACTTCTGGTGCAAGTGGAGCAGCTGCAGTCATAATAGCCTGGAGTTTAAGCTTGCTAAGATCAAATTCATCCACTATTGGATTCTTCACCAATCCAAGAATAATTGGGGGCACAATTGGTGCAAAATTGACCTCATGTTTGATCAATGCAGTAATAAATGTCTTCAAATCATACCTTCCCATAACCACAACTTTGCCTTTGTTCCTAAGAGTGGCACAACATATTCCAGTTATGCCATAGATGTGAAAGAATGGGATTAGTCCTAGTGTTGTCACATTGCCAATCATTTCTTGTCCCACACCGAAGAGTGTTGAGCAAAGATTTGCTACTAAGTTTCTGTGTGTAAGCATCACACCCTTTGAGAGCCCTGTGGTGCCTGATGAAAATGGCATGGCGCATAGATCATTCTGATGAATTGGTTCTTTAGCCGAATCGTCGCCGGCGCGGTCCGCCGCTTCAAGTAGTTTTTTGTAGTTCATAGCTTCCTCAATTGGCTCATCAGCTAGCACAATTACAGGCAACTCTAGAGCTTTCACCTGTGTTAAATTTCAAACTCAACAAGTTTCAAATACTATAGTTTAAATGCGACTTCACGTGAAGTTGATAGTTAAAGAAACTCAGGTGCAATCGACTTCATGTGAAGTTGATAGTTGAGAGTCGTTAGATGAAATTTTAATCAAATCAGTCAAATTATCTAATCGCTCTCGGTTATTAACTTCACGTGAAGTTGACTACACCTGAATTTTTACCTTTTTTGATACAGTTCTCATAAAATTCATATATAGTATAATTTATCTTATTTATTCAGATTTTGATTCAGAAACAATTCAAGAAGATTGGTCTTGATCCACTACAATTAATTTGTTTCTATTATTAAATGTTGTTAGATTATTAGACTAAAAAAAATGAATTAATAATTAAGTAATAATAAAAAAATAAATTTTGATGGTCTCTTAATATTTCTCTTTAAAAATTAAGGATAAAGACAAATTAAGTATTTAAAATATATATAGTATTGATAATAAGTATTTTAGGATATTTGATAAGATATTTAATATAAAAAAATATTAAAAAATAAAGCATTAAACTGTTTAATACATTTATTAAAATAAAATTACCTTTTAGTACTTGTAAATTTAACAACTATGCTTAAAATATTTTTTAATTAAACTCTTAAAGTACTTTTAAACCAAAAACAGAGAAATTTTATAGAAATTAACAATAAAAAAATTATGCATTATACAATAACCAAAAACTTATTTAACAAAAAAAAAAGATCGTTACTAAATGCACAATTAATTAGTAACAACCGTATTTTTATACCGGTACCAAAAATACTTGATGTATGAATAATATTTTTTAAAAAAAAATATAATTCTACTTAAAACAATTACCTTATCATATATTGTAGAATCTGTGACAATTAATTTGGCATCAGCAGAATCTACTTGCTTCTTAATCTCTGAAACATGTGATGCTGGATTTGCTCCTGAGAACACACCACCAGCAGCCATTATTCCCAAAGCAATGACTCCATATTCTACCACATTTGGAAGCACCACAATCACCACATTCCCCTTCCTCAAACCAAGAGACCTTAATGCCTTTGACAATCTCTTTGTGTCTCTCACCACCTCACTATAAGTCATAGCTTTCTCACTCACACCATCCACAAATGCAACCTTGTTGGCGTATAATTCGGCGTTTTCGAGCACGAATTCCGGCAGCGTCACGTCGTCCGGAACTTGGACCGGCTTGAATTTACTGCGAAAAATGTGTTCCTCCTCATTAAAATTCTCCATGCAGGTTCCCATGTTGGAATTGAATAATGTTGTGAATTATGATGAGAAATCAATTTGTGCTATGATGATGAAGGTTGCAAATGTGAGAATATATTGACATTTTTCTTGGTCATGCTTTGTGCACGGTGTGTGAGTTAGCAATGTTACTAGTGAAGTATGCAATTCCAAATTTGTCATGACATTATTGTTGGTAAAAATTTGTTGAATCATGTCACTGACATAGGCCAACTATAATGTTTCTAAAACCAGCTACATTACTCTTGTTTAGTGAATGAATTGGTATAGATGGTGTATCTATTTTGGTGAATCAATTGATAATTTGATATCTCTTACCTCATCAACCATGGTATCTGTAGGGTCATTCCTATCCACATGCTTCTTTTTATAATACTCAAACGGAATACTATATATTTCTAACTTATGAATTTACTTCTAATAATATTTTTTAAAGTAAATTTTTAATTATAAAGAAAAGATTGGGAAGCAGAGGCTATTTTTAGAGCCAGTAAAATAATGCTAATATCTGTTTGAAATAAGTAAGTTGACATAAAAATGAAGATTAATAAAAGCAATCTATAATATCTGTTAGTGAATCATAATAACTTTTCTATCAAATTCTTGTGTTTGTGACTTTCTATTTAAGGTAAATTACAGTATTTGAAAAAATTGAAATTGATTTGATTTGATTTTAAAGTCAATTTTTTTTTAGAATAGATTGGATAAAAAGTAGGAATTAAATTAATTCGCGCATTTCGTGTATTTATGTTATAACTAAAACTAAATTCTTAATTTTTGATAGAATTTGAATGGAATTGAAATGATTTGGTGTGTCAAAAATATATAAAAAAATATTTACCATTTAGGTATTAATATAAGAATTTAATTTTTTTAGTGTATTGTTAATATAAAATAATTTTATGCTGCATCTAATTATGTAACATATATTAGTAAATATAACTATTTTTTATATTAACGGTGTGAATAGATATTTAAAAAAAAAAAATATATATATATATATATATATATAATTAAATGTTTGTATAAAATATGTCAAGTGTGTCAAAATTAAACTTTTTAAAAGAAAGGAGTAGATGTAGAAATCTAACGGCCTAGGAACGGTTCGACGACAGTGGTTATCAATGTAGAAAAAACACTAATTATTATCAAAATTTTGGTCAAATTTACCGTAGGATTATATTAAAAAAAAAAAAAACATGAACACATAATAGACCACGTTCCTTAAGTTTTTGTCCTAAACTAGCGAAGAGCCATCTAAACTGTAAAAAGCATAATTATTAAATCGAGTTAAATCATCATTTGAATCGGTTAAACAATTAATTTGGTCAAACTTAATCAAATCTAATAAAAATTGGTCTAATTGGTTCATTTTAAAAATTATATTAATATAAACTGATTAATTAGTTATTAAAATCTAAAAATAATAGTTAATTTGATATAAAATAAAACTAAAAAAAGATTCTTATTATCAAATGAAAAAGTAAAATTTATATAATTATTTAATTATTACTGAATCAATCAATTTAATTTGTAACTCATCCATTAAATATTTAAATCAGAAATCATAGTCTAACTAATTTGATTACCAATTAGATTATGATAACATTTATAAAAAATTTGATTTGTAAAACTCTCAAGATAATCAGCACTGAATAAAGTCACTCATTGGGCTTCGACCCTGTTGATATAAAAGAAAAGAAATTTGGATCTTTTAAATTTTGAATTTTTACTTTAGAGGATAAACTGTGATCTTCTATCCTTGAATGGTTTCTCTCTCATATTTACTCTTGGCCCCACCTATAAAATAAATGGTGAGAGATTACAATTTACTCTCTAAAGTGAAATTCAAACTTTAGAGAATCCAAATCCAACAAAAAAGTCACCTGAATTCATGCTCCACCATGATCAGCTAACACACAACTAGTCCAATTTGCGACCAAAAAAACTAGTCCAATTGAATTCTGTTTACTTGTATGCCACAAACCATCAACAACATTTTGAGGAAAGACATCTTGAATTTCTTGAAATTGAGAAGCAGATCATGAATAGGAGAAATAGAATCACATCATATGCGGCAGAATTAGCAAAGCAACACTGAATAATAAAACATATATATAAGGGAAATGAATGAAAAAATGAAATCAGCTCCATGACAGTTGTGAGAACATCAGCAACTTGATCCACACCAGGGATATGCACTACATGAAGGGAATTTGTCCTCAGTTTGTTTCTAACAACCTGAACATCCAGTTGAAAGTGTTTTGTGTGATCATGAAGAACTGGATTTGCTATAAGAAGTACAGTACTCATGTTGTCACAATAGATTGTTGGTGCTGTCTTCAAGGATACTTGCAATTCTTCAAGCAAATTTTGCGGCCATACCAATTCTGCTTCACACGATGCTAGACTCATGAACTTTGCTTCAGTGGAAGACTTCTGGACACAAGATTAGTGCCCAAGAATACACAAAAATCAGATACTGACCTTCTGTCTTCAAGATCCGCAGCCCAATCTGAATCATTGAACCCATAAAGCCTGTAGTCACTGCATTTTCGAATCAATAGACCATGTTCTTTTGTCTCTTGAAGATACCGAAGCACACATTTAGCTACCTTCCAATAAGCAACCAAAGGATAGTGCATAAACTGACTAATTTTACTCATAGCATAAGATAAATCAGGTCTAGTTATAGTCGCATACTGAAGTGAACCAACCACAGTTTTATATAGCTTCGGGACCTCAAATTTTTTAGACCCGGAAGAAGGCAAATGAAGGGAAAAGACTATTGGTGTTGGCATTGGACTAGCCTCTGACATGCCAAATTTAGACAAAAGAACATTAAAGTACTTAGTTTATGATAGATGTAAATAGCCAGTATCTGTTTTGTGTACTTCAATGCCTAGAAAATAATTCAATTCTCCTAAATCTTTAAGAGAGAATACATTATCCAATTGTTGTATACATAATAGAAGTAGAGCTTTGTTTAACAAATAAGGAAGTGTCAAATTTTGTGGCTTTAAACCCAAAAACTGTTTAAAGTAGTGCTTAATTTCATAAACCACTCTCTTGGTGTCTGCTTTAGGCCATATAAGGACTTATTCAATCTGCAAACATAATTTGAGGACTGTTGTTCAAACCCCACTAGTTATTTCATATGTATGATTTGATGCAATTCCCACTGAGGAATGCAGTATTAAAATAAAACTTTCTCATTGTCCAATTCTTTGAAACAGCTATGCTTATGACCAATCTAATTGTAGTTGGCCTGATTACAGAACCAACGACTTGTTCAAAGTCAAATCCTTCCTCTTGATGGATGCATTGAGCTACAAGTCTGGCCTTATACTTTTGTATATTGCCATTAGGTTGTCTTTTAATAGTAAATATCTACTTGCAACCTATAACTTTAGCCTCTTGAGGCATAGCAACCATTGTCCATGTGTTATTTCTCATCAAGGCTTTATACTCTTCAACCATTTCTTGCTTCCAATGAGAGAATTGTAAAGCAGTAATGACTGACTTTGGAATCTATTCTTTACTGTTAGTGATAGCAACAGAAGCAGAGAAAGCTTTTGGTTTGTCACCTTGTGTTTTAAACTTGGTTAATGGTCCACATAGGATGAGTATTAGTAGAAGGAAGTATACTAATATTAGGTGACATATTAAAATGAGGAATACCAGTATCAATAGGTTACAGAGATTGATTATTATATGGTTTCACTGCATTGAGATAAGTTTCTCTGAGTGTCAGGAGCGGTAGAGGTATGTGAAACTTGTGAAGAGTGATTTGTTTTATTTCACCTAGGATAGAGCTTTTCAAAGTTGGCTTGTGCTTTTCAAAATTTAAAAGTCTAATATAACCTCATTGTTAACTAATTTTCAAATTTAATGTTTGCATTTATGTCTATTATAGTATTTTTAAATTTTAAAAGCTATTTTACCAAACACAATTGATGTTGCTTATGTTTATTAAAAGTTGTTTTTGATTTGATTTACCAAACATAAATGCTACAACTTTTAAAAAGCCATCTTTTAAAAGTTAACTTTTATAAGCTACTTTTAAAAAGTAAAAGCTTTACCAAACTAAGCCTTCATAGTCTCTATATTTTTAATTTTCAAAAGTATTTTTGGTTATTAATAGAAAACGGTTTCGCTAGGAAACCAATTAGGATATAGTCAACGTGGAGCCAACTAGTTAAAAAATAGGTTCATTCTAAAAAAAATCTTCACTATCTTAATTTTCGAATTTTAAAATTAAAAATAAAAATTAACTTTTAATTAGTTGACTCCAAGTTAATTATATCCTAGTTGGTCTCCTAGATTTTTTCATAAAAAAAGTTCACAAAAAAATATCTCCTTAACACAAAATTACAAATTTTAACGATAAAATTATCTTATTTTTTTAATCTTATTTACAAAAAAAAAAACTAAAATCTAATTTTTAAAATATTTTTGAAAAATATATATTTAATAATTAATATTTTTGTTTGATTTTAAAATATTTTGAAGACATTTAGTATAATACTTTTGGACTCTAGAAGTATGATTGAGGGGCTTTTAACAAAAAAGTAAATACTCTTTTTGGCCTCTAACTTTTTATCTCAGAGACGCGCGCATCTTAATCATACATAAACATCAATCAGGCCTCATCCTTAAGTAAAATGGACAGATTAACCCCTACTACTGGATGACAAAAGGTCATCATTGACATGTCAGGTAATAGTGCCATGTGTCACCCCTAAATAGTTACAGGGACTAGAAATTCCTCCTTGTCCCTTCTTCTTCTTCTTCTCTGGTTCCTCCTCCTCTTTTTCAAAATTTCAACCTATAATATAGCTAAGCTTACCATACCCTTGTGGTTAACATAAATCTCAATCATATTCACTTACGATTATGATAATCATATAATCAATAATCAACAAAACAAACACAATTAAGTTCCCCAATTTCATCATAATCGCATAACCTAGGGTTTGAGAGAATAATACTTAATTTCACTAAAGATATCAAAGTAATTAGCTGGCAGAGATTGTGAGGTTGGGTAATAGTAGCTGGCGGTTTCTTTGGTGCAGCTTTAGCGACCAACAGTAGCCGCGACAAGATGGCAGCAATAGCGATTTGACAACTCAGAGACTGCGACATAGACAAGGGAAGCAAGATGCAGGGACGGCGGCAGCAACAATGGCACCGGAAACTCCGACAGCATTAGTTCCATGGAGTTAGAATGACAACCATAGTAAAACAAGACAGAACAAATGCAAGCCAACTACGGCGCAGAGGAATGGGGAGCAGAAGAACGATGGCAAATGCCACGTGGCAGAGACTATTACAGTGCAAAGAGGTAGAAGCAATAGCGAAGTCTCATCCTCAAATCGGCGAAGGCAACAGCAATGGGGAATGGGAAAGAAGCAGGGCACGACATAGGAATAAGAAAGGAAGAGGAAGAAGAAAAGAGAGGTTAGTTTGATGATGGCGGTGCCGTGGTGAAGATGAAATTCGATAATAATGGTAATGGAGATGGAGATGATGGTGACTGGCCAAGAGAAAGGAGAAGAAGAGGAAGTAGAAAGGGGAAAGAAGAGGGGAGACAAGAAGAATTTTTATCGTGGAAAGAAATTTTTAGTCTCTATAATCATTTGGAGTTGACACATCTAACACGTCACCCTTGCAACCATTAACCGGGGTTGATTTGTCCATTTTCTTTAATGGATAGGGACTTCAAGTTTAAAAGATAATACCCAAAAAAAAATTTTTGATATTTTTTAAATCGGTAAGTAAGACATTATCGAAAATTTCTTTTTTTATTATGTTTTTTTTGTATGTGTTAAAAGTTTGATTTTAGTTTACAAAATTATTCTGAATTTTACAATGAAGAAGCATTTTTGTGAATGGAATAAAAAGTTTTGTGTTAAAATGTTAAGAAAAATAAATATTTTCTTGAAAAGATAAATTTTTGCATGCTTTTGGGATAATTTTGCACTTTTGTGTTGTTTTTCAAATTTCATTCGTTTAAAAAAAAAACGCTTTAATGTGCATAAGCGCATTCTCCGTTGAATAACCAAGTTCAAGGAATTGAACAACAAAATTGAAGGAATTATTTATCCAACAATGTGACAAATAATAATAAAAAAATAATTGCTAAAAGACCCACAAATATTACAAAAATAGCAACACATCCTCCTCTTTCTGCCTCAGATAACCAAACCGATCCAAACGGCAATGCCCCACAACACAATCGGAGCCCCGAAACTTGAAATTGAACCCGAATCATCGCTGGCCGGACCTTGCGAAGTTTCGGGCGAAGAACTCGCCGGCGCCGTCACTGGCCCGGCACTGCTAGACGGTATTGTCACTGGTGAATCTGCCGGAGCGGCCGAACTCGTAGGAATTCCCGCGGAAGATTCTGGTGTCGCTGCTGGAGAATTTGCCGGAACCTCTGTCACCGGTGGAGCACTCGGAGGAGTCACCGCCGGAGTCTGAGCAGTCGGTGGAGGAGTAGCCGGAGACGGTACTGGTGGCGGAGACCCGTTCTTGGAAGGGCTTGGTGCCGGAGAAACCGATGACGGCGCCGGAGACTTCGAAGTAGGTGCCGCTGCCTGCGACGAAGAAGGAGAAGATGATGATCCGTATGGTGAAACTGCCGGAGATTGCGAAGTTGGTGACGATGCAGATGGTGGCTTCGCCGGTGAATGTGCCGGAACAGGAGACGCCGGAGAATTTGCGGAAGACGAGTTCGGCGAAGGAGAAGGAGCATTATTGTCTGCGAGAACCGAAACGGAACCGGCAAACAACAAGACAGAAAGAAGGAACAGTGGAAGCAACAACAATCTCTTACTCAACATCTTTGGATTCTTTTTGAGATTCACCCTTTCGAGAAGTACGAGGATGAATGAATATGAATATGAATCTGTGGTGAGAGTGGAAGTTGGAAAGTGTTCTTGTTTGTTTTTTACTTTTGTGTTGAGTTGAGACTTGAAAGTACATTTGATGAAATGAGAAATGTATATATAGTGTTAGCAAACTAAGTAAAATGTTACCGTTGTGATGGTTCACTGGCTATAGCCGGTAACATAGCCGTTGAGTAGTGGAGGGATATGACCTGCTGGGTTACAGCCTTACAGGGTTAATCGCCACTCGCCAATCGATGACTGGATGTGTCTGTTTATTAGCATAGAAGAGATTTTTGTCTTCTTCGAATTACATTTCCAGGAATGAAATGAATTGGTTTATATCTATTCATAATGTTATTAATTATTAACAGTGTCAATTATCCAGTAATGGAGCTTGAAAGAAACTTTTGGAGGGGCAAAAATTTAACATGGAAATTATGTAATGATATTTAAATTAAAACTAATGCAAATGTCAACAAATTGGGGATTTATGACTTGCGAAATATTTCTAGAAATTAAAAAACAAATAAAGCAATAACTTGTTAGTATTGGATTAAGTAGATACTAGATAGTATAACAAATTTTTGTTAACACTTGTTGCAACTTGAGATGTGATGTCACTTGTTTGTATCGTTTTAAGTCCATTTTCTTCCCTAAACAATTGAACACTTATTATGGTGTGGAGATTGGTGTTACCCAAAAAAGGTTTTTTTAGACTATGGACGTTTTGAAGAAAAGACGAGAATAAGAAATGTTAATATATCACATATAAAATAATCTTTTACCCTCATGTATTAGTAACTTAATTTTGTCTTAAAATTGATAGCCAATAGAGTATCGAATGATAAAACTTGCTATATACATATATTAGATCTTTTTATAGTCAATATTATTTTGTTAAGAAAACAAGTGTGAGAAAATATGAAGAATTAGTCTCACATCAAAGAAAAATAAGTGATCAGATTATAAAATATAGAGTAAAGTATCATTTTTGTCCTTAATGTTTGGGATAAATTCTATTTGTGTTCTTAACGTTTAAATCGTCCTATTTGTATCCCTAACATTTGTAAAAGTGATTCAATATTATCATGCCGTCAATTACTCATCATGAACGCTTTAGTTTGAGTTTTAAAAATCTTTTCTTGAAATTAGAATACAAATGTCTGGGATAAAATCAATGATCCACTCCGAAAAATAGCTCATCAAAAGTTGAAACTAATTCCTACTACATTTACATAATTCACTTTTCTAGGGACATAACTGAATCTAAACACAAATAGTAGGTATAATATTAAAATTGAACACATCCAAGTGAGACCTAATTGAGAATGAATACATCCAAGTGAGAATAATTGAAAAATATAATCTAATTTGTTAGTATAATTGATAGTAAGATAACATTTGAATCACTTTTATAAACGTTAAAGATACAAATAGGACGATTTAAACGTTAGAGATACAAATAAGACTTACCCTAAACGTTGAGAACAAAAACGATACTTTACTCTAAAATATAAAACCCATTAACTTAACACTTTAAACTTTAAGATTTTGAATTGAATATAGCATTTTTTATCTTGTATTCTCTCTTCTAGTTTCTCTCCAAAGTTTTCCCTATGGATAATTGAGAGACTCCCACGGTGCCACAACATATTTTTATGATAAAAGAATCATATGTAAGGAATAAGAACAAATATCGTAGAGAGCATGTTACTTGATTGCAAGGTTAAGAATTATCAAATTAAAAACTGTCGAGCAACTCAGTGCCACAGGCCTACAGCCAAAAAATAAGGTTAAATAAAATATCTAGGCATCTAGCATTGAAATAACATAAACCCACTGGCATAAAAACACATCATTTCAATAGAAAGCATAACAGAGCACATAGGATAACAAGCAGAGGTGTAAATTCACTTCCTTTAATGGTTTATACTTTCTACTTCTAAGAGGAAAATTCAACCCACATTTCTGATGGAAAAAAGCAAAGCAAAATAATAAATGCAACTGTTTGAAATAGGATTTCTTATAAAAGGGGGAGAAAAACAATGAATTAGGAAAGAACATGAGCCAGGGGCAATTATCTGAATAAATTTAAATGGACTCTACAAAAAATATATTTCATGAAAAGGGGCATATGAAATCAAGATTTACAACTCTCAATCTCTTATGCTTTAAGATGGGGATACAAAATAGATGGGAAAAAAAAATCAAAAGTTAATGGACTTTCTTACTAATCTATATTTCCTGAAACTATATTTCCTGAAGAGTCAGGAAGTGAGTGTGACAAGTGACAACAGACATAAACACAATGAAGCCCTCAAAATCTAAACATATGGATTCCATTTCACTAACTAAATAACAAGATAAGAAAACAAATCAGAACTTGAGCTGGATTGGACCTTTATTTAAAAAAAAGAAGTAAATATCAATATTTACATGAATCAAAACCCCCAAAAAAATATATTTACATGACATCATGAAATACAAAACATGACTAAACCCCACCCAAAAAATAAAAAATCTACAAGACAAGATTATATACAACTTCTACAGCTTCGAGTGATTACCTTAATAGAATGGTTAGCTCTCTACATCATACACAATATTTGCATGCTCAACTAGTATACTAACAATATGTTAGGGAAACAAAACACCCAAAACAAAAAAGTGGGAAAAAAAATGATACAACAGCGAGCCAATCAGAAACGGGCACAATAGCAACATCCTGTGCTAAATCCTAATACATCAATCAAACATAAGTTCTAAGCAGTCTTCTACATTACAGACTTCAGCAAGTTAAACCCATTACATCAACAACTTCGGTTTTTCTTTTCATGTGCTAATAACTAAAACATAAACTCAAATCAAAAGCTAAAAAGTTCATAGTAAATGTTCCACTTCTCTTTGTAATAAAAAGGAGCAATATTGAAGGCTTGATTGTTGATCCCCCACAGCAACCCAGAGTTTGAATGACCAGTTTCCTTTCTCAACACATTTGTTCCTACATAACATAGGATAATAAAAAATAATCGAAATTCAGAAGGCATTAACATGAAGCAGCAAAATACAAGTTTAATTCTTATCAAGTGACTAAAAACCACAACAAAACAAAAAAAAAGTAGGCAGTGCAATTCCACCAAAGCAAATAACCTTTATGTTATGTCAAGTTTTGCCCTCTAAATCCACAAACAAACTACACCTTTCAGTTTCAGATAGCTGCAACCCAAGAAATTTTTTGCCACAGAAATGCAAATAACTTCAAATTTTCTGGAAATGCTAAATGAATATGATTCTTGAAACAAATAAATAAATAAAACAATTCAAAAATCTAAGCCAAGAATTTAATGCTCCATTTTTTGACACATGAATGTGTGACCAAATGGAGACATTTTTCAACCATTTTCTCATATTCATGTCCCAAAGATCCTTTTGCCTTGTGTATTTCTTAAGAGAGCATCTCACGAAAAGAAAAACAGGGTTTACCAACTCTAAGAACCTATACTACTGCAGATTATTTTAAAACATTAGTGTTTGTATATATATAATCTACTTACCACAATATCAGATGTCTTCCACTGAAATCAAATATACATACACATGTTCCACTAACCATATATCTAGCATTATTTTTTACCCAGCCAACCAATCAAAAATAGGAGAAAGGATAACTATAGTGAATTGCTTGGCTAGCTTGATACCATGTGATCACATAATCAAAAAATGAAAAATCGACCACATATTCAAGCATACTGTATGTATGTTCCTATAGCAAGCTAGTTACCAACATGCATGTATATATGCTCCTAAACAGAATGATTATATGCTTGCAAGATATCATAAATTCCTGTAGTTTGCAGAAATTAACTAATAAATGGAAACATGAGAACCAGAGTGTTTTTAGCAGATGAAATACAAATTTACAATTAATCCAGAAATTAAGCATCCTGGTCTTGAAGAGGAGACATGCTTGACCACTTATCACGACAAACAATCAAGTTTACACGGCATCACAAGAGCACATAGATTCAGGAAGAGAATCAAACACTACAGCCTTATATACGGGACTGGAGAACATATCCAGAATAGTACAAGAAAGATTTATTGAGAATATAGCTTACAGAAAGGCATAAGGGGGATTATGTGAATAAAGAAGAGCACAGATGAACAAAAGAAATAACGCAATGCAATTTTAACTAGACAATGCAATACGTGAAACTATGAAAATTAATACTTGATTCCAATAGAACCTACAAATAAGAATTTGTTAGGCTTCTCGTTTGGTTGTTACCACTTCATTTCTAGGTTTCCTGGGCTTTTATTGATAATTGACCTACATTTCAATGAGTTAATCTTACAGATGCTTATTCAACAGAATACTCAACACCTCTCTAGTCTATAGTCATCTACAGTTAAAACCAAGTCTTGGCAGACAATTAGTTGAGTTGAAGAAAAAGTAGACCGAATCAAGTCTGTAAAGGACATTAGCACTAAACTACTAGTAGTTAAAAAACGCAAAACAACCACATATGTCACAAGCTAAAATACCTCAGGCATATAAAGAATTATAGTACCAAAACTAACCTTCCTCGAAGATAACCAAAGCCATGCTCCTAACAAGAAGCAATCAGAACAAGTGATTGAAATGGAACAGATGCTCAACAACTTCTGGACCAGAGGAGCACAACCGAAGAATCCCGAAAAGGCACGACAAACCATTACTTCTCAGTTACTATTCTTTCCTTCTGCAATGGAAAAATAATAAGGCAGCATATAGAACTACTCGGAGGTCATCCGCCTCCGCTTCCCATAATCAGCATCTCTGGGCCTAGAATGATGTTCCTCCTCTTGAGATAACCGTGATTTGCTGTGTGTCCTCGACGACCGCCCCCTTTCCCATTCATCATCATGCTCTGCTTCACGATCACGGTACCTATGATGATCTGCATATTTGTCCCTGTCTTCCCTGTACCGGTCACGATCACGATCTCGTTCACGATCCCTTTCGCGGTCACGATCACGGTCACGATCGCGGTCTCTAGACTTTTCCCTATCACGGTCTCGAGATCTTTCTCGACCAATGTCCCTGTCATCACGATGCCTTCTTTCGGACCATTCATGATCATGGCCCACATCTTTTTCTCTGGGTGCATCTCTCTCATATCCTTGATCTCTATCATCCCTGTACCTCCTCTCAGATGTGCCAGACCAGTCCCTTTCCGAACCTCTATCTTTTTCCCTCATAGAATTAGGCCAGTTACTTCTATCATGACTTGCCTCACCATACTGATGATCCGAGGCAGCTTCCTCCCCATAACTTGACTCTCCGGCCCTGCCGCCACCAGGCTCTTCACCACCCCATCCACCCATATTGGGATCAGACCACATTCCCATATTAGGTCCATCCATACCAGCTCCAGGCATCATCCCCATGCCATTCACAGGCATCCCTCTTCCAAAAAAGGCAGGATTAACATGGGGTGCAGGCAAACCAACACCTCCAACACCAGGGAATGAAGGCAAAATGCCAGAGAATGGAGGTGTTGGAGCACCAGGAAAGCCTCCATAGGTACCCATTCTACCCATGGGACCACCAAATGCAGGATCAAAACCCTGATTCATCATTGACTGAGGATGCATCATAGGAGGTGTAGCACCCATGCCCTGTCCAAATCCATTCCCACCATTTCCCATTATACCTCTACCACCCATACCACCTCCTCGATTCCTCATAGGATTAACAGGCCCCCTATTACCCATCCCAGGATTATTCCCTCTCCAGTTACCCCTTCCATAACCTCTATTTGCATCTCCACCTTGGTAGTTACCGCCAGTTGTAATATTACTCCCAGCAGGCTTAGCCCCTGCCTCAGCAGGCCCCCTCCTTCCCTGAGGAGCTGCTGTTTGGTTCATCTGCTGGTTCCTATTCACCTGAGCCTCACCCATTTTCTTAACTGTAAAAGGCGAAGCATAGGCAACAACACAAGGCCTTCCATTAAACATATGCCCATTCATGCCTTCCTTACAGGCAGTGGCAGCTGCAGGATCAAAAAATTCAACCTGGCAATACCCTTTAGATTTCCCACTAGCTTTCTCATCGAAAAACTTCACCTCCTTGAGAGGGCCGTACTTACAGAGCTCAGCCTCCAGTTCAGCATCGGTAGTCCACCAATGCAAATCACCCACAAACAATATGGTACCTCCACCGCCGCCGCCACCACCAGGAGCAACAGCACTGCCAGCACCCACCGGACCACCAGGTCCAGGTCCAGGTCCAGGTCCACCAGTGTTAATAGTATTAACTACACCCACACTGTTCCCGATCCCATTCCCACCAATCCTATTAACATCTCCTCCAGCTGCAACTCCAACACCGCCACCACCACTTTGCCTGGCCAAACCCTCATTCCCAACGGAGCCCACAACACCACCACCACCACCATGAGGCTGCTGTCCAATCCCTTGCACCGCAGCAGCACCACCACCACCAACACCAGCACCATTTCCACTCCGATCCTCAATTTCACTCACTTTCCCAGATGGCTGACCCAACTCAACCCTAATTCCAGATCCACCAGTACCTTGTTTTGCACCCAAATCATTCCCTCTAAACCCCTGATTCTGAAACCCAGAAACCCTAGAAGCACCATCCACAGCCCCACCACCACCACCACCACCGGGTCCCTCACCACCACCACCACCACCTACACCAGGAATCGAAACCCCAGCGACAGCTTCTTGTTGGGGCTTCTTGCTGTTGTCCTGAACGGCATCGTCGTTTCGAAACGCTAGATCGTCGTTTTTACGCAGCGATTGGAGGAAGCCCTCACCGACATTGACGTCGTTGTAAAGGTCCTCGTAGTCGTCGTCTTCCTCGCCCAAGAAACCCTCGTCGGCGACGGCGGATATAGCCTCGTTACGGTGGAACTGATCCATGGGATCCCCGCCTTCGCCTTCCTCCATTCTTGAGTTATCTTGAAATCTGGAGAGAGAGAGAGAGAGAGAGAGAGAGAGAGAGAGATTATTGTTAGGGTTGAGAGTAGAAAAAAAAAGAATGAGATCAAAACGCAGCGTATTGATAGAGAGAGAAAGAGATCTTACCAGAGAGTGCAAAGAAGAGAGAGCATGCGCAGTGTGTTGAAGAAGAAGAGAAGAGTCGGGGAGACTCAAACCCTAATCTGGAAAGTTGTCAACTAATCTAATCCCTTTTTTAATGTTTTTTTTTTCGGTACAAAGAGTGAACAATTGAACATCACAGTTTTTCGAACCGTAATTGAGCTGATCATAATTAAAGAAAAATAAAATTAAAATGTAAGGTTTTATAAATATATTAATAAAAATTAAATATTAATTTTAAAATATTTTTAATAGAGTATTTTTAAAATATTATTTCTAATATTTTTAAAAAATAAATTAATTTAAAATTAAAACTTGTATTAAAATTAATTAATAAAATAAAATCAATATTATCTTAAAAATACGATATCATTTTGACGAAAAATTAATAAAATTTTATAACTTATATAACTATGTTGATGAAATAATTAAAATAATATAAAATTTTAATTAAACTAAAATTAAGTATTAAAAAAATAAATTTTATTTTTAATTTTAAATTATCATTTATGAGATATAGTTCACAAATATTTATGTCTTATTTTATAAAACTTAAAATAAAATTAAAATTAAATCTAATATTAAAAATATTTTTATATTTACATGTATATTAATAAAAATTAAATATCAAAATTAAAAAATAAATTAATAATTTGAAAGCTGACAATTTCATAAAAGAATACTAAAATTTTTAATTACAAATATAACAAAGAAATAAGTAGCTAATAATTTATTTACTGGCTGAATATTCTTTTTAAAACTGTACTACTTACCATTTAGCCAATATATCTGCTGGCATCTCATATTCAAATCTAAATCGAAACTCGGCAGTTTCATTTCTTGCTTGCTAAACTAATATCCTAGCATCAGCTGATAAAGCTATTCCAATAAGATAAAGTAAAAGTGAACTTCAGAATATATCATTTAAGAAGTTATTTATTTTCTCGTACACCAGTTGAGGTGATCCCAGCAGCCTTGAAAGCATACTCTGTTACAATCATCCAAAAAATTCACAACTTAAAATATATTACACTACAAATAAGTTGATTTTCACTCCAAATAACCAAAAGAAAACTTTTCATAAGACAATGAATATGATAAATAAGGGACTCATCAAAATGATACATAAAATAAAATTAAAAAAATTGTTTATAATAATAGTAGAGAAATTAAAAAATAATAATTCTTTGCGTATTTTCTCTTTCTAGACATTCTGTTGTTATATGTTATTGTGTTTTTCTTTTTTTTTTTGGTATTATTATATTTTTTTCTGTTTTTATTATTTTTGTGAAACAATAAGAATTATAAAAAATAAACAAGAAAGAGAAGAATAAGAAGAGAAAGAGTTTTTTAATTCTATAAAATTTATCAAAAAATAGTCCCAAAATTTTTTAACTGTAACACAAAAAATTTTTTAATTTTGACATAAAAAATTTCTTAATCAATTAGAAATTATGTGAAACAAAAATAACACTGAAATTTCTTAAACTTTGGCATAAGAAATTTTTTTGATTGTGACACATGAAATTTCTTAACCAATTAAAAGTTATGAAAAAAATTTTTAATCTGTGAATTTTTAGGAACAGGACATGGACTTAGAGATACAAAATTGTGTTTGACAGTGAGACATGAAAAGTAATATTGTGTTATGAGACACTGAATTATTATATTTTGTATCATTTTTAATAAGAAGGACACGAAAACACTGAATGGAGACATAACTTATTTTTTATCATTATTAAATTTTTATAATTATATTTTTTATCATTTTATTTTTTATTCTAATTTTATTTTTTTAAAAATAAAATAAAATATATTTTTTATTATTTGTTCTATCTTATATTCAGTTTATCACTAAATAAAATATAAAAATACTAATTTTTGTATCTCTGTCCTGGTGTCATATTCTCATATTCTCAGTGTTTTGTATTGCCATGTTCTCAAAATCAAACGCAATCTTAAAGACTTCTTATATTATTCACTAAAAATTCATGTGTCATTTCCAATTAAATTATATGCTTTTCTTTTCATTGAACTAGTTAAGTAGTATTGATGACCTGTGAGCAAGTAGAGTTAGCAGGTTAATTATATTAATTACTTATAATAAAATAATATAAGTCCCATATTGCTTAGGATAGTGAATTTTGTGTTATGTATTAGTCCCATATTGCTTAAATCATGAAAGTTTTTCTTTTTCTCACAAGTATAAATAACTCATGTATCATTTGGTTAACCGATGTGGGTTTATGGCTATTTTCACTGTAGTGTGTTATTAACTTCGTCAAGATTGATGACTCAAACGATGTTCCGGAGTCAATTTTGTATCAGAGCAAGGTCGGTCTTCACAGCCTTCACCTTGCTTTAGTAGAATTTTATTTGATTTGTGGGTGTAGGTTTTTGGCATGGATTTGCTAATGGGATCTTTTGGTGTGGAGTCGTCAATGAGATTGTCTGCTACCACGGGTCTTGTAAAATTTTATCTGATTTGTGAATGCAAGTTTTTAGTGTGGAGTCACCAATAGGATCTTTTAGTGTGGATTCACCAATCAGATCATCTACTGTCATAAGTCTTTTCTCGCAAAAGTTCTTTCCAACTCAGGAAGAATGACGCGGGAGCAAGTAGAGTTAGTATGTTAGTTACTTTGTGTTATCTATTAGTCTCACATTACTTAAGTCATGAAATTTTTCCTTTTCTCACTAGTATAAATAACTCATGTACTATTTGTTTGTAAAGTGAAGTTGAAGTTGATTTGAATATGAAATAAGTTGTGTACTTATTTTTCTTGAGGCTCTTTGAGAGAGGTACATTCTTGGCTTGGCCAACCAAGATAGGTTCATGGCTATTTTCAGTTTTTCACCACAGTGGGGTTGACCATGGTAGAGTTGTTAACCTCGCCAAGGTTAATGAGACAAACGACGTCTCAGCGTCAATTGAACTTATATATAATTGAACTTATATATAAGAGGTCTAGCCAATATTACTAAAATTTTTTAACCATGACACAATAAATATCATAATCGTGACACATGAAAATTGTTAACCAATTAGAAGTTATTAAAATATTTCTTAACTTATGGTCCTTTGAAGACTTCTTATATCATTGACCGAAAATTCATTTGTCATTTTTAGGACAAATCACTTAAACAAATGAATTGGAAGAGAAAATTACATGGATCCCCTAAAGTAAAAAACATTACGTGCATGCCTTATTTCTATGTAAATCGAAGCAAGTTATTTCGATTTACACTCATTTCATATAAATGGAAACAATATAATTTGATTTACTAGGGTATTATGCAATTCGAAACAACATGATTCGATCTACATTGTGGAAGGTCAATACATGTAATTCGAATCTATATGATTCGATTTACACAAGGAGTTCCTCATGGAAAATCAAAGCTTTTAGCTTCAATTTACTAAGAATGCAATGCATATGATTAAATCGAACTGATTTAATTCAATTTACTTAAGGAGCGTGTGCTATATAAATTGAATCAAAGCGTTGAATTGAGGTAAATTCACAATGGTTAGTGAAGAGGTTTGCTAGTTCTTGTGCACTACAAAGGCACCATTAAAAAAAAACATAATCAGGTATAAAATTTTCTTATAAAGATCCGTTGAGTGTCGTTATTAGAGCTTCTATGAGTTTTGTTGATTTTTAGAATACCGTTCTACAGAAATTGGGTCTGCAAGAAATGAAACGGATAGAAAAGTTATATTACAAAATTTTGATTTATGTAGTTCGCGAAAGGATGAAGTACAACTTGTTTGTGATAGACAGTGACGAGAATCTACAAGTTTTATTTCATTATCATCGCCAGTTTTCTTATGTGAGAATCCCTGAACTATTGGCCAAGGTTGTGGATGTAGTCTCTAGTTTAGGAGGATCGAACCGGAATCATCAATCAATACCAATTCCAGCGGCCTCCAGTTCAACTTCTGCTATTGCGTCTTCATCTCTGCTCGTAATTGCATTTGTGAAATTTTTGGTGGCATCTCCATCTTTTGCAGGTAATCTACACTGCGATGAGACTGCAGAACTGGGTGCTAACATAAATGCCCATGTTATGATTTCGATTTCTGGGGCGGTTGGAGAACCAAATGTGGTGGAAGTTGTCCTTGGGGATGAAGATGATGTCGAGTCTGCCACAATTGATGATGACAGCGATGATAATATAGGGAGGAGTATTCCTGTTGGGACTGGTGGAGCATCGAGCTTGGGAACTCAGCAGTACTCACTGCACTTTTCTGCTCTAGACTTGGATGCGATGAGATTGGAAGGGTTACCGGATATAGAATCCAGATTTGGTGCTAGAGATTCACATGACACTGCAAGTCTAGATGAGTTCTAAGTCAGTCAGCAGTTTCAGAATAAAGAAGAAGTCATCTGATGTGTGAAGACTTATAGCATCCGTCGTGGGATTGAGTATAAAGTGATGGAATTGGACCATGACAAGTACTATGACAAGTGTAAAGAGTTCGGAAATAGTTGCAGATGGTTGATTCAGATCATTCTACTGCGGCGGGAGGGTATCTGGGAGGTCAGACCGTATAACGGACCTCATACATGTTTAGGGACCTCGATCTCAAGTGATCACAGGAAGCTTGACTATCATATGATATTTATCTGCTTTCATCCTTCCCATGATCAGAGCTGATGCGGCTATGTCCGTCAAGGTTCTGCAGAATGCGACTGAGGCACATTTTGGATTCAAATCTATGTACAGGAGGGCGTGGTTGGCTAAGCAGAAGGCCGTCGCACATATATATAGAGATTGGGAGGAAGCCTACAATGAGCTCCCAAGATAGGTGCTTGGTGTGCAGATAACAATGTCAGGTAGTGTCGCAGTTCTGAAGACGAGTTATGTGCGAGTTGGAGGCCAGGTTGATGAGAGTCAGCAATTTTTCACCGACTTTTATGGTTATTTTCACCGCGCGTCAAGGCATTCAAGTATTGTAAGCCGTTGGCCAGTATTGACATCATCTATTTGTACGACAAATATAGAAAAACTTTGTTGTTTGCGATAGCTCAAGATGGAAATTTTAATATCGTTCCTATCGCATTTATCCTAGTGGAGGGTGAAAATGCGGAGTCATGGTCTTTTTCCTTGTCTCATTTATGGCAACACCTCACTTCTCAGCCGGGCATTCTCGTGATCTCCCCCACCTCCACCACCACCTCCATAAACCCCATCACCTCCATCGGCATCAAATCCAAACCCTAAATCACCTCCACTGCCCCCATTATCATCGCCTCTGCCACCACCTCCAGGTCCACCCTCATCATCACCTCCATTGCTGTCATACCTGTAAAATTCGCGAAATTAATAAATAATTAGTCAATAAATTAATTATTATTTAAAAAAATTAAAAAATTAAATTTAATAGTTTAGAATGGAAGAAATAATTAAAATACAAATTTTAACACTAATTTTAAAAGTTTTGGCCTAAAAACGGGCCAACGGACCAAACCAGTTGGATAGTGTTGGACTTTGTCCATTTTATCTATGGGTAAGGTAAGAAACTGTTGAATCCTTGTGAATTATTCAATCATTAAACCCTATGATGATTATCGTGATATTGTGTGAATTAGATTGTGGTCTTGTTGATTTGGAGTTCAATTGGGCGGTTTGGAATGAAATCCGGGTAATTAAACTTGAGAAATTAATGTTTGAAAGCTTAAAACTTGTGAAATGAGAGGTTTTTGAAGTGTTCCAATCTTAGAAAGAAATCGGCCAAGGTATGATTTTCGTTTCTCGTAGATAATATATAATATTTTGTGAAAATATAGGCTAGATGATCATATGATAGGTTGAAAATGTGAAAATATGTTAATGCTAGTAACCTTGATGGAAACGTGGAATTATATTGCGAATTAGTATATGAATGATGATTTTGTTGAGTTGGTTGTAGGAATTATGTTAATTAAAGTTGTTGATGGGAGTTGATGAATGATTATTGATGAATGTGAGTATTGATGATGAAAGATTGAGGATTGATTGAGTTATGTATATATATATTGGATAATGAATGATTTGAGAGTTGGAAATGATTTTGATATTGTAATTGGTTTGGCTTATTGGAAATAATTTGAAAAAGGTTTGAAAGGTGGTTTAGTTGGGACCCGAGAAGGGTGACAAAGTCCGAATTTTAAAGGAGATGTTACCGAAATTTTTATAAAAATTGGAGATTTGGTTTGAAATATTATTTAGACAAATATGGATAAAAGAATTATATTATTTGACTTCGATTTATAAAAGAAATACATTATGTTTTGGAACTTGATCTATTAAGAAAAGTATTATGTTGGAGTTTCAATTTATCAAGAAAAGTATTATATTTTGAGTTTTATTTAGTTAAGAAGGGAATTATGTATTGAGTGTGAATTATTGATGAACGTAATGAGAGGTGTGATCATGATAATTGTTGAATGAATTGAATGATGATGAGAATAAATTTGATATAGAATTGTTTTGTGGGGATTGTGGTTATTTACCGCCCACCAGATTTAATAAGAAATTATTTTGTAGGGATCGTGGTTATTTACCGCTCACGTGTGTGCTGTTTTCCAATTGAAAATGTCTGTGGGGATCGAGGTGGTTTACCGCCCGTAGATGGTGTGGATCGAGGTGGTTTATCACTCAACAGGTGAGGATCGTGATACTGTACCGCTCACCAGTTTTCAAGAGGACGATGTTCGGATTAGCTACCGGACATGTCGGGTTGGCTTTATAACTGACAAATGAGACTCATCAGCTATAGGGCAGACATACATCATATGCATATGTGTGTTTCGTTTGATTGTGCATTAATTGGGCTTGCCTATATGAATATTATGCTTATCTGCTATATTTGCTATCTGCTATATTTGTATTCTACTTGTGTTTGCTTTGTCTGTATTGCTTGTCTGTGCACCGGAGTTTTGGAGGATTGGAGGAAGGCAGAAATTAGGGTTTAAGTTAGAAAGGAATTAGAAACAAGAATCTTAGATAACCTATCCTATTTTTGGTTCTCCATTTATAAACTTAAGGTTCAAATTTGAGTGTCGGAGTCCTAGGATCGCCTCTGACTTTTTCGGGACCTTATATATTATGTATGTAGGCATCATTACTATGCTGAGAACCTCCGGTTCACATTCCATATCTATGTTGTTGTTTTCAGATGCAGGTCGAGATGTGCCTCATTGAGCATCTGGAGGTTTCTCTGGCAAGCGAAGTTGGAAAATTATATTTTGGAGTTGTTTGTTATGTATTTTCTATTCATAGATTATCTTATGTATATATATAAATAAATGATGTTTAATCCTCTTAGAGGCTTTTTGGAGAACTAGGTGCTTTCTTTATGCATGTTGGGTTATTTTGGAGAACTAAGTGCTTTCTTTAGCTTCGCAAGTTGCGTCTGGAGCCTGATATTCTTTATTTTGGTACTCGACTCTTTGCATATACTCATGTCTTACCCTTATCTTTTTCTGGTTTTACGTCTTTGAGTGTAATGCGCTTTTCTTTTCGCGATTTTTTGCTTAAACACCCTTCAAATCTCCTCGAATATTATATTCATTCAATTATATTATGTATGTATATTTTATTTTAGATGTCGTAATACCTCACTACTTCTGTTTTACGATTTAAGCAAAAAGTTCTGTGTGGTATGGTGTTACAATCCCATCGTCATCCCCAACATCACTACCGTTTTACTCGCCTCTCATAATACATTGACCTCTACCTTGATGTCCACCCATCTCTCCCTCTCAATCGCGCCCTCTACCTCGTCGACGACCTCGACCCCTCCCCTCCATGGCGTCAATCGCATCATCGAACCACCTCCACTCACAATTACTGGCTCATGTACCAACATGACATCTCCGCTCCACTCGATGTCTGTTAGGAACATCTGACACTTGGTCCAATGTTTGTGCCAACTTCGTAGAGTGTCTGGAAACCATAGGTCCCCGTCTTTACCATCCTTTGACATAAAAAAAAATTAATGTCGAGTGCGGGTCGTAGGCGATGCTGTACTCCAGGAATATATCATGCTGCCTCCTCATGCTGGTAATACATCGATATGGCTGCAGCAAAAAAAAAAATTTAGAACCATTACAAGTAACAAACTAATTCACTAAAAGACCATTAAATAATGCAGACCCTTTTTAACAAAATCATATCTGAGTGGACATAAACTTTAATACTGGTGATACACTAAAGTATAAAGTATAAAATTAAACTAAATTAAATTACATAATTTAATAATTAACATTTATGGATTAAATTACATTAATTTTAGATAAATTAAACTAAATTAAATTAATAAAAAATTTAAACAACCCAAACTAAATTAATTTTTAATAAATTAAAAATAAACTAAACTACTGGCTCGTTAACCTAACATTTAGGAATTATATTAAATATAAAAAATTAAACTAATTTATATTTTTTCCAAATTTCTACTGTCTATTTAATCTAACATTAAAAAACCTAAATTAGATTTATCTAAACCCCTAAAAAATTTTTAATCTAGTTAATCACTACTCTAATTAAGTATTGTTAATAACTATTCCACCGTACATTTGTACTTTTAAAATTATAGGAAAACACTAAACCATTACTCTAAATACTATTTGTAATTTAAAAATTTCAGTAGCGCATATAATAAAATTCTAAGCAACTTAACATCACAAACTTACTTGTTTTTTACAGATATTCAATTTAAAAAACTAACCTCTTCATAGATGAAATCAGTAATATGGGCGACGCCGCCTAACCGATAGATACGATTCGGGTCGTCTTCCATTTCCACCGTTTCAATTCTACGATTTTTTAGGCATAAACTTTTTCTGGGATTCATTTTTTGGGCAGTGAGGTTCGGTGAAATATAATTCGAAACAAGTGGATTTGAATTCTTTATATAGGTATATAAATACTAAATCAAAGCTAGTGCCGATTTACTATTAGATTTCGTTCAATGTAAATCGAAATAAGTTCATTCGATTTACTAGTGCTTAATTCGAATCTACTTAATTTAAATTACTAGGTAAAAAATTGTGTATGTAATTCGAAGTTAATGGTTTCGGTTTACTATGGATGTACTTCAAAATCAACTAAATTGAATATAGTCCATTCGATCTATGCATAATTTTAGTAATTCGAATTTAATTGATTCGATTTACTACTACAATGACTAATAATTCGAATTTAATTGATTCGATTTACTACTACAATGACTAAATCGACTTTAATCAATTCAATTTATATAAAAGTATCTATGAGAGTATGTACATAACGTTTTTTGTTTTAGAAAATCTATGTAATTTTATGATTTAAAGGATTTATTAATGTGCTTTACCCTCATTTTTAAGTAAATAACGTATTTTTCTTATCGTCGAACTGATTGAGTGATATTAAAGTTTATGCTTGCAGTAGCAATAATTTTATTTGGGTTAACAATTATACTAATCTTGTCATGTCAAAGAATCACCATTATAAGATTCATAAGGCTTATATTATAATAATATTTTAGGATTCAAATAGAAGAATGTAAAACTAGCAAGTATGTAAAAAAGTATATATTTTGGTAACAAATATTATTAGGAAAACCTTTTAACTGTAAATTGGGACAAAATGACACCAATGAAGTGCATTATTCATATCCTATATGATTTGCTCTTAATTTGAAGTTAATGAAACATTTTTATTTAAAATTTGGTGATTTTATACAAGGTAAATATTTTTTAATATAAAAGTTTGCTAAATATAATTTTTTTGTTATTTATAAAAGCTATAATATTTATTAGTTCTTTTTGTCGTATTTTTAAATCTTTTTAGAACTATTTTATTAATAACATCTTTTAAAAAATTTTTTGTCAGCGACAGAATTTTGTAAATACCGAATTAGTAGTTAATTTTATATTTTAATCATTGGAATGCTTTAAAAAAATTTTAAAAAATCTATAAGTTGAATTTTGTTCCAATTTTTATATGCACATTTTAAATTAATTATCCAAATGTGTACACAAAAATTTAAATCAAATAGACAAATTATTTATTAAATACAAATGTTATTTACCATTTATAAAAATAATATAATATTTTTTATTTTTATCATATTTTTAAATTATTCAAAAACTTATTTTTTTATCCTTATCTTTCAAAATTATTTTTGTTAGCTATATGAATTTTTGAATACTATTTTTAATAGTTTATTTTTAAATCTACATGTCAACAAAAACTTGGCACATGAAAATTTGAAAAAGTTCTATGCCCCAAAACAATGCATCAAAAGGAGTCAAGGGAATAATAAACAAAGTAGAAGAAAGACCTTAGTCATTGTCTATTTTCACAAAGGATAAGACGTCTTTGTCCAAAAAAAAAAAAAGTTCTGCGACTATATTATCTTATTTCATTTTTTGTTCGATACTATTTTTTTTCCATTAAAAAAAGTTTGCGTACTAGTACTATAATTACTTTTTTCTCCATTTAACTACCACCAGTGAAAGAATTTTTTTAAAATAAACGTATTAATAATTTGCAAAAATGTAAAACCCCACAAATTAAAAATAAAATCCCTATAAAAATAACTTTCGTTACTATTTAACAAATTTTTTCAACAGAAAAATCGTATTATCCTAAAATAAAAAAATTAAAAGTCAAAAAGTCCCTTTTTTTTTACAAGAACCGAATTAAATTTTTACTCATTAAAGTAAGAACGTGAACCATTTAACAAGAACGGTGGTTAAGGGAAGTGGAGGTGGTGATATGAATTGAAGCAACACAAATATTTGGGTTGGGATGAACAGAAACTGACAAGCTCAATGAAAAGAGAAATCGACAAGTGGTCTTAGACGGAATTGCTAGGAAAGAGTTGGTATGGTACGGTATGGTGCAAAAGGGTGGGTGATGGTTGGAGTTTTGCTGGAGATGAAAATAGAGAACTAGAGGATAAAAAGAAAAATTCTGAACACCTTTAAAAATATAATAGGTATTTATTTAAACTAAAATTACTTCAAAAATAGATGGATCAGCTGAGCAGACGAAAAGAAAGAAAAAAACAAAAAACAAAACCCCAGACACACTGCTTGTATATTTATTTCTTCATTAAATAATATATCAAGTTAACACAAAAATAATCAATGAATAGAAGAATGAACAAACTACAGATAAGTGCATCTAAATCAAAGTTCAGAGGAGTTAATTGAACTTTCCCTTAAATAAGATGACATAAAGTAAAAGCAGAAGAGTAGCGAGGGGAATAACCCAACAGCAGCAAAAGTTTATCATGCACAGAAAGGTGACAGCTTCACAGGTCTAAGTGTTTATTGAACTACACAGACTGTTGAAGGTAATGTTTGGTCAGTAAATATTCACGGATAGTACTAAAACCCTACAGATTCTGTTGCGTACACAAAGGGTTGCTCACTGGCAGCCACCAAATGTTTCTACTAAATTTTCACAAATACTAGTTTCTCCTCCTCTTGTGATTCCATGGATGCCAAGAATAAGTTACAGCCACTTTTACTTGGCAAAAGGCAAAGTGTACTTATGTAGCATGATGGGGGTTAAAAGTATACATTGCTAAACCTATCTCCAAGAAGTCAAGGCTAATCCTTACTCAGGTTTCAACTTCCTGGCCAGTAGGTTGGGTTTCCCCTTTCTCAGCATCCTCTTCATCTTCTTCGTCTGCTTCATCAGCTAGCTTTGTCAGCTCCTCTTGAATCATGATCTTTATAGATGCCTTTCTCGGTGTGAGATCCAAATCAAAACGTGTGGCTGAAACATGAACTAGTTTGTCAGAGGCACCTAAAGTTTATTTAGGTTCTTATCTTTTCCTGAATGCAAAGTTCTACCATTTCCTTTCTGTATGTATTTGAACATTATGCAACTTGTAGCACTTTAAAATTAGATGCCAGATTATTCAAGGGGGAACAACCAAAATATCAGTAATTAAGTGAACTCATGAGGCACAAACAATAGCAGAATTAGTTATTTAAAGGCATAAATTTGCACTAAATGACTGTTGAACCAGTTAAAAGAAAGTTAATATTAAAAGACGTACCAAGTTGCTTCAGAATATCAGTAAATGTGGCCTGCAAAGAGAAACTAATATTTAATATTGATAAACAAAAATCTTCAGCCAATATTAGATGAATTATTGAGTTTTTCAAGGATAAAATAATGAACAACAAATAATAACAAAACTGGCCACACAACGTCAAAAGCAGTACAAGGTTTAAGGTGAAGGAAATCTGCTGCACATTACAGCCTACCAAGAGGAATGAACTGCACACATTCAAGCTGCTAAAGAAAATACCCTTGAAAATAACCAAAACTGCCCCCAAAAGGATTTAGCTGCTAACAAAAATACCCTTGAAAGATCAAAACAACAAAAACACCTCCAAAAGATTTTAAAACGTAACAAAAATAACCAAAAGAACACCATTTTTTATAAGTTGCAAACATCTAAACAAAATCTGATCTCTGGACCTCTTCTTTCAATTTTTTGTTTAAAAAAAATCTCCTGTTAAAAAATTTAAATAAATAAAGAAAATCCAAAATCCACAAAAAAAAAAAATACTTGGTGCAAAATCACCAAACTTCATGGATAAAAATGTCTCCATTTTCTTACTAATCATGCTTACAACAAACCACATCAAAATCAAATTTCTAAAGCCCTTTTTAAGAATATATACATTTGGTTATTTTTCACCTTTTTAAATTTTTTTAGAAGCACTTTTGATGTTTTGATCTCTCTTGAGTATTTTTGGCGGTTTACTCTTATTATGAAGTAGAATGATAAAGTTAAAACTTGTTCATCATTGCATTATCTAAAAAAATTATGAAAATTAACCAGCCATAGGATAAGTATATTTTAGTCCTGACAGCATACCGTATTGAAATCAACTTCTTTAAGAATTTCACAAATTGAATTGCGCAGCTGATCATCAGTGGGGATCTTTTTCTGATTCTTCTTGCCCTTTCCTTTGGTAACTTTTTCTGTGATACAACAGAGAGATGTATTAGAAAACCACATAATGGCAGTACATTAAGTGGGGAAAATGCACGTAACCAACTATACTGAGTTGCATTGAGAGTGGGGTTGTTAAAGCTATATGAGGTGAATGAATGATGCAGTTGGAATATCTCAGAAAGTTGGGGCAAAAAACTGGAACTACGTGATATTCAGACCTCTCAAAAGTCTTCGAGCCTTTTACTGTTTTCTTCTATTTCTCAGTAAATAACACAAGTAGGAGTTAGATCACTGTGGTTCTGCTCAAATCCAGCATTTATACTGCTAGATTCAACTTTTCAATAGTTCTTGCAATATGTTCCATAAAGCACAAGGGATGAAAAAGAGTGTACATAATACTCATCCATCAGTTTTATTGATTGAAAACATCTATTGAGGTTAATGTGTAAGGAAAAGTTAACATGCTAACTAATAATCCCTCAATGCTTAAAGTGAAAACTATGATTTTTTCACTAAAACACAATACACATGGTATATATTGAGATTAATAATGACAACAGGGAAGCAGTTTTCTCAACCTGTTTTCTCTTTGGAAGCAGACTTGGATGGAGTTGATGTCTTCTGCTTTCCAGCCTTATCATTTTGCTTCTTTCTTGAAAAGACCTTTGGACTTTCATCGCCCTCATCATCAACCTTGGTAGTGGTGGCTGATGATTTCTTAGGTGTCCTCTTTGGTGTTGACCGAGATTTTTTCGTAACTGTAACGCTCTCAGTTTTACCTTTTGTAGCAGATTCTTTCTTCGTGGATGATGCTTTTGAATTTTGTTTCCTTTTTTTATCATCTTCAGATTCACTTGCAGAATCACTTTCATCCTCACTTTCAGATTTCTCTGGCGTTTCATCCTCAGATTTGTCATGAACACCATTTTCATTTTCCTCCTCATTTTCTTTGTCTTTCTCTTCATCCTCAGACTCATTTTCTGTGTCACTCCTTGTTTCCTCTGCTGGTGAAGAATCTTCATTTTTCTTCCGACTCTTAATAATATGCAAAGAATGAACAAAACCAAATATAAGCAGGAGACTGCAATAATTAAATAAATACAAAGACAAATTTACCTTTTCTTAAAATTATAAATTATAGGCAGAAAAGAAGAAAGAGAGAGAATATACTCTCATGCGAAATGTTCATGTGATCTGATCATGTGAATTTTAACTATTGATCCACTCTTGCCATTAATCTTCTCTGGCCCCACCTTCAGAACCAAAGGTCAAAATTCACATAACCTAATGATGTGAATACTTCACATACAAGATCCATTCTTGAAAAGAGAATAGAGATTGAATGACATATAACTAGACTGACATGAAATGTGATACCCTAATAACAGTACAAAGCACAAACAACAATTTGCACTGATGAAGCAAGTAATGGTGTAGAAATACTGGTACCAGACCAGGTCAATATGACACTACAAACCCAACAAAACTCAGACCTTTAAAAAAGTAATATAGCTTTATATGCTCAACACAAAAGTGTGGTATTCACATGTGGAAACGCTATGAGCTGCTCAAACTTCTATCATTTAAATTAATAAATGTTATCAAATAAACAGAACTATAATACAATATAACATGTAATTTAATGGAAGTGACCCCAATTTTCTTCAAACAATTAAAGAGAGGAGTGACAATAATAGTGAACCATGTATATGCTAACTACTCCAATTAAGAGTGCAAAACAAGCAGAAACAATACAAACATACATAGTCTGAAGGCAGCAAGACTGATAATCTACCAAAAAAATTAACTTTGGAATGTACTTCATGACTAACAGCATGTTGCCTAAGTCACATTTCATTTCTGTCGTTACAGGGGTGGGAAAGTACCTTAGTAGAACGTCTTGAAGTTGTTATCCCAGACCTTGAAGTACCTCGTTTCACAACACGCTTGCGCTTTCTTCCCTAATAACAGATAAAACACAAATAACATGAACTATCAAACACAATATATAGGGAAAACCAAAATACCTAACCATCCTGAAGGAGAAATTTAAGAAACAAAAAAGGAAAAAAGAAATTGAAGTAAACCTTTTCTTTTTCTGCAAGTAGCACAGTTGTGGTTGCATGAGGAGCAACTAAGAAGTCAATCAACTTGGAAATAATATCTTCCTGCATGTGAATATATTTAATAGGATGAGATGCAAGAGAGATGTTAATGTTAACGCATCAACCACATGAGATTGAATTTAAGTTCAAATTTTCATAAAGATGAGAAATCACTCGAAACACAGGTTGTGGCAGGAAAAACATTTTCTACAAGAAGCCAACAAACCTTCCTTGTTGTTGCCTTGGCAATTGCTATGTCAAGCACATCACAAAATTCCAGTAGTTTTTCTTTGTTACACTTGTCAAATTTTTCCTTAACTTTGATCATATGCTTTTCCTGCAGCAACAATATTTGGATTATTTGGTGAATACACAGTAAATGAAATGTCGACAAGACAAGCAAATCAATAAACCCTGCAACAGTTACATCACCAGTGGCAAGTTGCAAGTTTTTTTTTTTTTGTGGGTATTAGGTGTAGTTACCTCGTTGTCATGCCACACAAAACCAGAAAACCTTGATATATTACTCTTGATTTGAACTGCCTGCAAAAAAAAAAAAAAAAGCAAAAACAGAACCACAGGGGATCACAACATGAGAGACGCCCACCAATTCCATAATCCTAGACATCCTAACAACGTTTGCCTTTTAACAGTCTCACCCTGTAATATCTTATATCTTAATTTACAGAGATGGCACAATACTGAACACAAGAAATTCAAAAAGTGATGGTGTATAAAACGACTATAACAGAAAAGCAAAGATAGTTGATGAAGCAGAACATACCTTCCCTCTCCTTCCAAAGAGAATTGTATGGAGCAACTTGAAAGTATCATCAGTCTTCCTTCTAGATAATTTAAATGCCACTGAAGCACAAAATGCAAGAGTCAAAAAGTTATTAGCTGCATTGAAGAAGCAGAAACATCATCCAAAACTTAACACAGGCAAACAAAGGCAAAATTATCAAATAAATATATTAGGTTAACCTTAGATATGGAAAACGGTATTCTTCTCTTACTCCCAACTATGGCCATTTACACTTCACCCATTATCTCAAGTGCTTAAGTTTTGGTAGACCAAGTTTACAAGTGATATATTGTCTCATTAAATAACATGGAACAACTATAATTATCTTAAACTCATGCCATAAAACTTTTTAAACTGGAAGAAAGAAGCTAGAATATTTTCAACTTTATGCAACTATTATCATCATTTAAGGTACTGTGTGTGGGAAACGGAAGATGCAGTTGTAAAAAAATTCTTTTACCAGAAAAGGAAGTGAACATAAACCTTTTTATAAAAATGTTTAGAATTGAAAAGAATTCATGTAGTTAATAAGACAAAACCCAGTGCATGCTAATGGACTTGTCAAGTCATCACTAAAACGACTACTTGTAAGTCTGAATAATCATCTTGTGCATGTCTGCAGGATTCAAGATGCAAACTCCTCAACATCGGGGAAAATGCATTTAAGCATTTAGCCTTGTCATACATTATCATTGAAGGTTCACAAAACAGTTATATAATCATAATCTTCAATTGACCATTTGCACATGCGGTGCTTCTTTTCCCTTATAGGGGGATCTCATGAAAAATATATATTCTGCTAAATTCAAAAACCAAGGAAGAAATTGGAAAATTCACACATTGAATTAACTTCTGCTTGTTGGAGTACATATATTAGCAGATTCATAAACCATATTTAAAAAGGCATTCACTATCCAATCAAATGAGAGCACCATACCATTGGGTATATCTTTTAAAGGTGTACCACGACCCTGCAATTCGAAAATGAGAGAGTAAGCAAATTGGGTTAAAACAAAAATATACAATTACAACAAACAAAGCTTTTCCTTTTCTCACCATGTGGAGCCACCTAATGGGATCAAGTAACACCTTAATACAAGACACAATTGTGGCAACATCTTTTAAATATTGAATTGAAAATGATCACCTTTTCAATGTGGAATTCTTTGTTTGCATCTTTCTCTATTGATGCTACCAACCTCTCAACAGATTTCCTCTCTCGAACAGGACGATCAACAGTTGGAGTCCTTGGCTCTATCTTCGTCAATTCCTTCTTTTTCTCTTTCACTTTCTCCCCATTGACCTTCCCTCTCGAACGCTTTTTCGATCCTTTATTATCCTTGTTATCTTCAGCTTTGTCTTCTTCTTTTGACTTTCCAGCATTATCCACATCCTCATCCTCCTCTTCCTTGTTGCCGTCCAGCTCTGCTTCAATTTTCTCCTTGTCTTCCTTTTCCCCACTCTCCTGCATGTCTTTAGTGTTACCATCTACTTCCATTGCATCCACTTCTGGTTTTTCAGCTTCAACCTTTTCCTTTTCTTCTTTACTTTCCTTGACCTCATCTGCATCTGTTTTCTCATTCTCAGGTTTAAGTCCATCATCATCTTTCTTAACCTCTGATACTTCTTTCACACCATCAATTTCCTTATCCTCCTTTCCTTCTTCCACACTAACAACTTCCTTATTTTCCTTTACTTCTTCGACACTGTTAACTTCCTTATCCTCTTTGACTTCTGCACCATCATCTTTCTTGTCCTCGTTTTCTTCTTCCACATCATCATCTTTCTTGTCCTTTTTTACTTCTTTCACATCTTCAACTTTCTTGTCATCCTTTGCTTCTTCAATTTTCTTGTCATCTTTTGCTTCTTCTGCACTACCAACTTTTTTATCTCCTTCAATCTCTTCCACACCATCAGCTCTCTTCTCTTCATTAGCTCCATTTATTTCAGCCCCTTTCAACTTTTTTACTCCATTATTCTCCAAGACATTTCCTCCATCAGTTCCCAAGTCCTTATTTTCTGCCCCTTCATTTAAAGTTTTCTCCAACAAACTGTTGCCATTTGAATCTGCTTTGGAAACTTCAGTCACAGGTTCTTCCTCACCCATACTGATCTTATTTACAGATTACAGGAATGCTACAAAACTAACTCTTTATAAATACACTTTTGACTGCACTTTGTTAAAATGGACAACAACCTGGGAAAAGAAAATCATTACTCTAAATATGTCAAACAACAAAAGCAAGTAAAAGACATAAAAGGAAAAAGATAAGAAATGCTGAATGACATGTACCATTGAATGATAGTATATGTTCATACAAATTGTTTTAAAGATTTTAGTTGAAAACGGTTGTCTTGTTGACATGATATTCGTAAATTTTGAATGCTAATATCCTTGTTGAGATCAATTGAAAAGGCATTACAAGCAACAGATTAAAATTTAACCAAAGTTGAACTGAACTAAATATTTCTGTTGTTGCACCCCACCAACCAGAACAAAAAAGAGATTTCATGCAGTTAATGACAATTTTTTTGTTTAAACTATAATATTTACACATAAAAGTTATTTAAATTTTGGATTCATCTGAGTTTGTGGTTCGAGCATTTAATAGAAATGCACCCCCAAAAAAATTTTTAAAAATTCATGCCAATCAATACTTCAATAGCTATGAATGAACGGAATTTGTCCCACATGCAAACCAACAAATGAATAGAATTTGACCCACATGCAACGCGAGAAAAAGGGGTGAACATGATAAACAGTACTATCCACCTGAGGAAGAGAAATAATTAAACTTTCACCAATTAAGAAGCAATAATTAAAAACTCAAATTTGGAAATTCAATTTTGCATTAACTCCTAACAAACTCAACAAGAACCAAATCATCCACCACGAAACAATATTCTCAACAGCACAGCACACTCACAGTCAGAAACTTAAAAAGTCAAAACACCATAATCTTCTTAATTACACCATAGAGGTAACCTATTCACTCTAATCCAACTCAAAGAATCAAATCAGATCAAATCAAGCAAGTCCCAGTCTTCTAACCCAATTAACCAATTCAAAGCCCTATATTCCACACCTGAGATTCCACCCCACCCAAAAGAACAAATAAAAAAGACCTACACAACAATTGAAGCTAGAAAATTATAAAGACGCAAGCAAACTTTGCAAATCAAAGAGCTAAAACGGTGCGTTAGAAGGGAAATTGGAAGAGCAGGAACTTACAGATTCAGAGCTTCGAAGAGAACAGAATAGAGCTTATGTTGTTCCTCCCTCTCTCGCTCTCTGTGCCACTGTCAGTAAGTGAAGGTGGAGAGTTGTTTCCGACAATATATAGTTCGGACTTCAAATGCGGATTTAAACTGCAGTTAACTCCCACGTAGGAATATTGGCATCGCTCAAATTCGGATCCGACGGCTAAGATAGGGTGTTCGTGACGTACGTGCAAGATCAACGATCGTGAGTTGGGAATTCCTTGTGTTTTTAGAATCATCAAAAGTGTACGCATAGATGGATAAGTTAAAATGGAATAAAAGAGTGAGTATTTAATTATTTTTAAATTAAAATAATAAAACTAATATGATTGAATTTACAAATTTAACCATGATTTTTTTTTACGTTATTATATATCATTTGTATAAAAATATATAATAAATTTTTATTGTAAGTACATATTGGAGAAAAAAATTGCACAAGGGACACAATCGCTTCACAGCTAAGTTATTTTAGGCTACGTTTGTTTATGTGTAGTTTGAGATATAGACATAAATATATATATATATATTAAAGATATAAATACAGTGATACATATATTTTTTTAATTTATTTGATAAGTAAACACAAGACATAATAATAAATTAATTTTTTATAAAATGTCAATATTATCATTATCACAAAATATCACTACCACCATCACTATTTTTTCTTTGTTATTATTTAAACAACCACCTCCACTTTTCTACTACTATTAACAACTCTTGAACTAATAAAAGAAATTAATCAAATAAAATAACCTAAGATATTTAACAAATGGTCCTAACCTGCCTCCAATAAAATACAATTTGTTTTTAAAAAAGCAAAGAACACTCCATCAATAAACAATCTTAACCATTTGCCTCCAACAACACCAAGGTCTATCTTCCATCTTCAGTTTAAAGATCTACCAGCAAAGTCAGTAGCCATTATTGTAACCTTGATTTTAAAAATGATGAAAATGATGAAACTCTTGAATAAGAGAGAGAAAGGCGGAAACAAATTGAGAAAATGAGAAGAAGAATGGCAGATCTGGAAATTAACGACATTAAAGACGATTATAGATGCGATATAGAACAGTAACAATGGTGGATTTGGGCATAAATAAAGGTAAATACAACAAGAAGTAGAGGAGACAGAGGAATAAGTGAAGAAGAAGAAGAATAAAAAAAAGAGATTAGGGGAATAGACAAAAATGAAGAGGAGGAAGAGAAAAATATGTAGCTATCTTGGAAGAAAAATAGACTATGATGAAGAAAAAGAGAATGATGGAGGTGAGGAGATGGAGGAGTTCAGGTTCATTGAAAAAAATGAAGTGGGAGAAGATGAAGTAGGAAGGAGGGTAGTATTAAGAATTTTATAAAATTAATAAGGGTGAAATTGTCCAAAAAATGATATAATTTGTGTCCACCCTTAAAAATCCGTGTCTCACCATTTGGAAGAGACACAAAATACACGTATTCGATGTACTTTTGTGTGTAACCGTGTCTCTCACTTTTTTGTGTCTCATACAACAAACACTGGACGTGTGTCACCGTGCCCATGTCTTTGATGGACATGGATATCAACCAAACAGGCCGTTATGGTGTGTTTGTTTGAGTTGAAAATAGGAGGAAAGAAAATAGATGGAGATAAATAGGAAGAAAAATAGTTATTTTTCCTTGTTTGGTTGATGAGAAAAATGGGAGAGGAAGGAGAATGAATGAAAAAACATTGGTGGGACCCACCAATTTTTTTCCCTCCAATAATGGAGAGAAAATTGAGAGAAAACTAAATTTCTGTCTCTCTACTTTTAATATTATCCCTTTACTTTTTTCTATATCATTTATAATATAAGGATAAAATTGTCTTTTTATAACGTTTCTTTCCTTCCTATTTTCCTTTCATCCAAACACATCTAAGAAAAATAAAAATTCACTCAATTTCTTTCTTTTTCTTTCTTTCCTTTCTATTTCCTTCTTCTCTATTTCTTTCCTTCCAATCAAACATAGCCTTAGCAATACTAGAAAATCATTAAGAATGACCTAGTTGAGATAATGTGAAATTTCTTTTCAGAAAACAAAATCATTAAGAATGACCTAGTTGAGATCATGTAAAATTTATTTTCATAAGACAAAATATTTTAAAGCCTAAACCACACTCAAATTTGTTTGATTACTAAGGTGCTAAAAGTATATTTTTTGAGTCAAATTAGATCCATCAGTCTAACTTCGGTCTTCTATAAGGTAATTAGATTCTAGTTTATTGTATGCAATGCAAGGCATTCTTTTTAAGATGATTAGTGACAATCAAAACGTTTACATTGAGTGTAGACTAATAAGTGACAATATATGAATATATGTCCAAAATAGTCTCTGAATTGTAAATCGCTACTCAATTTAGTCCTCCATTTTTAAAAATGACCAACTAAATTCCTGAAATTCCAAAACGTGTATCTTCGTTAGTTCCTTAGATAAGTATCGTCTAAATGTTAATGATGTGGAACGCAAAGTGTCATGTGGGCATTCCAGCTGTATGTTGATGTGTACCAAACTTGAATAGTTGGATGTGATTTAAATTGGTATCTAGAATTACTTAATAATACCCAAATTAGTCCATTTTTAATTATAAAACCTTAATCACCAAATTATTGTCTTCTTCGACCTCTCTGATGTCATCTTCTCTTCTTTGACATTTTCGTTATCTTCCAATTCATCTTGTTTTCTCGTCTTCGTCTACGTGAGTGATGATAGGTGGTGGGAGATATGCCAAAGTAGCTCAAGTAGGAACAACTCTACAGGGAGACCTTATAGCAACAAAAGAATGCGCAATAGGGTAGGTAAGAACGTTGTTTTCTACAACTGCGGGCTTCAAATAGTGATGAAGTACTCAACGATGACAGAGAATCATAGTAGACCATTTTATGGTTGTCCAAACTATCAGGTAAAATTATGGCTCTGAAGAAAATGTTAAGATGGTTCCACTTTGAGGTTAGATTTACATGCGTTTTTTACTTTGTAGTATGGAATCCATTGTAATTTCTTCCACTGGGCTAATGGATGTGAAGAACTAGTTTGTGTAACACTCATTCGACAATAAGTTTTGCATGAGTTCAATTAGAGGATGACAAGCTTGGAGAGTGATGTTAAGTGCTTGAAGATGATGATAATGGTGTTGCTAGCTTTTGGTGTGTGTTTATATTTTAGCTTGTTGGGTTTTATTTCCAATAAATGATAATTATGTTGTGAAATTTTAAATTTCTTAAGTGCTATGTAATGTGTTGATGAAAATGCAACGAAATGAAATATTAAGTTTGCATGAGTTCAACTCTTGAATGCTGCATTTGTTCTGCTAAAATTGTGATCAATTAAACAAAAAAGAGACAAATAAAAACATACAAAGAAGCTAAATATGAATTTAAGTTAACATAACATAACATTTCTCGAAGCATGAAACAAGTGTTGTTTGTACTAAAGCACAATGTATATAACATACTATCACAACCCAAAATATCATAGGTCATAACAACATCAAAAGCCATACATACAGGTTTAAAAAATTACACCACAAAAAACATAACATTGTTTAATCTTAGCATTCAACCACAACAGTATAACTCAAAAAGTAATTAAACATTGTTCTAGCTAGACATTACAAGTTTATAAAAGGGAACTGCATCATGAAAAATTTTTTTAGTGGGTTGAATCTTGGGGTTGGAACAAACTTCAAGAAGGAGGTCAATTTTCCAAAGGTTGTTGCACTAGCTCCCTGTCTAGTCTCTCTTGAAATCTCAGTTGAATGTGGAGCAGCAACAGTAGCAGTAGTGAATGCAGTTGTCCTCTTGATAGAGAGTTTGTTGTGCCTCTCATTTTTAGTTTTCAGAAATCCTTTCTTGGCATTCTTTGTAGTCTGTGATAGCAATAACAACAATAACATCCATAATGCCAACCAACAACAACAACAACAACAATAATAACAACAATTACCTTAGTTGCAGGTTCTTATTCAACTCCTTAACTCCAACCTCAGCTCCTGCACCAACAATCTTACCTTCCTGACCTTCAGCACCAGCGTCACTCTCATTTGCAGCATCTTCAGCATCTTTTGCAGCAGCTGCTAGCTCATCAGCCTTTTGTTTTTTTTTTTAGCTATTTCATAATCCCTTGTTGTGTGACCAACATCTCCACATGTTTCACAATTGAATTTGTCATATTTTCTCTTCAATTTTGTTGCAGTGCGCTCCTAGCTCCCCCCAACAAGTGTCTCATGTGCATCTTTTTTTCTTGCATAATGTAATAGCCTTCCACGGAACTTGCTCCTTACAGGTGGTAAGCAATAAAGGTATTGTGAGATCTTCCACAACTCTTGGCCTCTTACAGGGTTGATATGGTACTCATAAGTCTTATTGTAAGATCCCATTATTAGCCATGCATGAACATAATTTTCGAGCCTACTATTCATCATGACTAAAATTACAACTATTTCATGATGACAAGGTAACCCTAGCAAACAATAAAATTGAGTAATTAAGTGTTTAGGATAGGTATTCTACCATATAGTTATACACAAAAAAATAAAATATTGCTTACTCGATAACTGCTAAGATCTGCAGTTACATGTTTGGTTTCCCAAATCAACCACTACATTATGTGGTTCACCATGCACTTCAAACATGATCTCAGCCGCATCTCCAAACTAGATTGGTGTATGATACCTGCTGTGATACCTCTCCTTTGTAAGTCTACTTTGTTGAATCGGAGGTAGGTGTCCCATATGGCTAGAGAGTTTCAATTAGTTCCTTGCCATATCAATCATAGCATACCTCCTAACCTCCTCCAGTAAAATCAAGACAGACTTGCATCTGTATGGTTTAGTGGCAACATTGAACACCTCACACACGTTACACACATTGTTAACCTTTGGAAAGTTCTTGTAGTGAGTCCTGGTTTATGCATGCCTAGAAAAAGTTGTCTAAATACGTTCACGCCTTCTTATTCACCCTCTTTGTTGACTGCATATGCCCTTTGAATTCCTGGACAGTCATTACTTTAACACACTTCCAAAACAAGCTCTTCAAGTGTGAGTCCTTCTATTGCTTCTAGAAGTTTTACCACAGGTGCCATGCACAGAAACGGTGATGCGCACCTAGCATAACCTCACGCAATGCTGGGATCAGACCCTACAAAGCAACAAAATAGTCCTTCAATATAGGTTATAGTCACTCATAACACAGATAAGTTAATTCAAAATAGTCCTTCACAATGTGTTTATTAATTCAAAATGGTCCTTATATTCATATATCGTGCTTCTAAATGAACCCTATAGGTTACCTTCTGCATGTCAAAGATAAAACTCCAACGATGCTCTATCTGGTCTCCAATATCTTCATACAAGAGCTCCAAGAACTACTTCCAATTGTCTTTGTTCTCAACATGTACAATATCCCGTGCAATTGGGTATACAGGATTATTTGCATCCTAACCCATGGCGCACAACATCCAATCTCCATAATAGGTCTTCAAAAAAGCACCATCTAGTCCTACCAAGGGTCTACAGCCACCCACAAAACCCTTCTTGCATCCATCCAAACAGACATAAAACCTTTTGAAGTGCACCGTCTCCATTAGGTATCAGACTTACACCTAACTTGACAGTTTAGCATATTCTGCAGCTTCATCACTCCTCACTATCTTTCTTGCATCACCCAAAGCTCTTGTGATTGTAGTCTTAGACAATTGCATTACAATTTTTACTTTAAAGTAATTAAAAATCTCACAGTGTCTAAATGTGGGGAGCTTCCTAACCTTCTTAAAAAGTATATCAGTCACCCAAGATTTAGTTGCACGTCTATTCTTGAAAGTTCTCTCACATGTATGGTCATTATTAAAAGTCTTAATTTGCCAACATCCATTTGTTATAAGAACAAAATACCATCTAGGGACAATCTTCATTCTTGCACACCACCCTACATATAGTAATATCATTTTTTTTGTACCTAACACCCCTACCTTCTAGCAATGCATAATTTCTAATCCTTTTCTTAAAAGTATCTCTAGTGGTAAAATTCATACCTAACTCTAATCTCACATGTCCAAACTTGGCAGCATCATTGAAGATGAAATTCACAACTGGGTTTGCATTGTCTTCAGGCTCTGGTGGAGTCTTCAGTTCATCAGATTTCCAACTATCATCAGAAAAAGATACTGCCATACAGATTCATGCATTACATCAATGGCAAAAAAAATTAAGTAATTATAATTTATATTCATTGCAAGTTTTCTTCCTCATTATCATCATCTACCTCCTTCTCATAACTAAATTCATCCATTGAAAGGGGAGGGAGAATATCTTCGTCACTAATAGCTTTTTTCTTGTCTTTATCATTATCATTGTTAGCCTTCCTTTTTCTCCTATCCCTTGAAGGACCAATATCATCATTACTGTCACTGCTTAAGTTCACACACCCAAGTGGCATGTGTGGCTTGTATAAATTGTCCTCTGCAAACTCATAGGAATCAAATGAGCTATCAACATTCAAGTGAAGTGGCTCATTGTTTACTTGTTTCCTCTAGTCTTGAGATCTTGTGATATACCTTCTAGACATTCTTGTAAATGTGTTAAATTTAAAGTTAGTACACTTGGCTTGTTTCTTTGATGCACTAGGTTTTTTTATTTGTGCATTGTTGGGGGTTGGGTTAAGAGAGGACTTTGTGGGATATGAGTTTGGAAGCAATGAGATTTGGTTGGGATAGAGATTTAGGGGTCTTGGCCTGTGAGCAAGGTTTGAGAACATTTGTCTTGGGTGCACTTGAATTGGGAGCTGCTTTGGGTTTTGGTGCAGTAGACTTAGGGGCAGTGGATTTTCATGGAGTGGGATCTATTAAAGTACGCTTGGAGGCAGTGGGTAGTGGGCTTGGGGCGGTGGATAGTGGGCTTAGGATAGTGGATTTCAGTTCAACTGGGATATCAAAGGTAATTAGTTCTTCAAGTTGACTTAGTATTGTGTTGGTTTCCTTTACACCTTAAACATATTCTACTCTAACTTCTTCTGTCCCTTCCATTCTAACCTTCTGGCTTATAACAGGATCATCATCATCTTTACTTCTTTAGTCTCAAACAACTCAATTATATCAAAAATTGAAGGTCCGCGCTCAAAATAGACATGGATGATGTTGTTATTCTCGTGGCAGTGCTTGATCATATTCCTAAGGTATTGGTCCACTTGCAATCTCCTAAGACCGAACTCCAACCCCTCATTTGAGTCCAAAAATCAACATGCTTCGGCCTTGTCATATCCTAATTCCTTATAATAACTTGTTACCATAAACACAACAAGATAGTGTTCATTGACTACAACTCATTCATCATACAAGGCAAATGTGTAGATAACACTTCCACCAGAATCTGTAACACCCTACCACACAGTGCTTTACGCGCCTAGGACGTAAATTAAAAGTGGTGAGGTGCTACGACCTCTAAAAACAAAGTACGTACATAGATATATATGAAGAATAGTTTAACTAGGAGCCTTGAAGGAAAAAGTCATGTGAAACCAAGACTAGATAAGAACATCACACTCGAAAAGCATTAAGCATAAAACAAACAGATAACAGCATATGGAAGCATAAGGTGCATATGATATAGAGTGTCAAAGATACAAATAGCAACTTCCAAGCTCGACTTGCAAAGCAAAGGTAGTCAGAGTATATATATATATAAAATACCCAACCATATCCAATAGACAAAATACAAATCCTAGTTCTCTAAAGTCAACCTCTAAGAGGAACAAAACATGTTTTTATACAAAATTGGAGATAGTACACATGTATAACTAAAAACATAATATAAAAAGCCCAAAATATAGATCTTCGCTTCCAAAGAGTCTCCAACACGCTCAGTAAGGTGCCTCACGTCCTGCATATGAAAAACAACATACATGGATGCAGTGACGGATCCAGAAAAGTTTATCTGTGGGGGTAAAATATATATAATATAATAAAAATTTGTATAATTGTACTATAATATTATAAAATATGATTATTCCTCAAATTATTTAACTAATAAATTAAAACAATAAAATAATAACAAATAATTTAAAATTTTATTTTTCTGGGTTTCATATTTTAAAAAGATTGAATAATCTTTTCATTATCAATATAATCAAATATCTCTCTTTCTATATATGTGACTAAACAATCATTTAAGACTCTTTACTTCGAATTCTAAAAACCTTCTTTTGTTATAAGAGGTCGACGAATTATTTTGGGATCCAACCTCCAACGATGAAGTTCTTTTGAAATATTTCTCCATTACTAATAGGATAAAATTATAAACCTAAGTTAATTGACTAATATAAATAATTCACAATTCTACACAAACTAAAAAATACAGTATAAAATTATATATACAAAATTGATAATCATGTCATGTGTCATTCAAATTGATTTCTAAATTCCAACAGCAACATCTAATGAACTAAACTGCAACAAAATTCTAACAACAACAACAAATTGATTTCTAAATTCCAACAGGCAACAACAACAACTAATGAACTAAATTCCAACGGCAACAAAATTGATTTCTAAATTCCAACAACAACAATTACATAGACAGAATCACATAACTAAATTGCAGATTCTAAGAGGCAATTAACAAAAAATAATTAACAATTATCATTCATGAATCATGAATGTCTGTATGACTGTACCAAGAGGACAAGACCGCAAGAGGCAAGAGTGAACTGCAGAACCCTAAACTCCACAAGGCAGAACCCAACAGCAGAACCAGTGGCACCCAAGAGGCAAGACCCAGCGGCAGAACCAACGGCATCCAGCAGCAGAACCAGCGGCATCCAGGACCAGGAGCCAGGACCCAACGACAGAACCAACGGCACCCAGTGGCAGAACAAGCAGCCCCCCCGCAGTCCCGCACCCTGAATTGTTGAAGACAGAACCAGATGTCAAAGCCTGAAAGAACGGGAAGACAGAACTAGACGAGGATTGAACCTGTGAAGACCGAAGAAGAAGAAGAAGACAAAACCAAACGCCGAAGGAACGCTGCGACAGAACCAGATCCGGGCATGAGGCGATGCAAGGAGAAATCAACGGAGACTGGAAACATTAGTGGCAGAGTGGGCGAGTAGTGGCAGATGACAATAACTCTGGAGGGTTGAACTGCTGCCTGCTAGAGTTTGGAAGCATTAGGGTTGGAGCCTTGGAGGCTGGAGCAGAGAATTAGAGAAACAAAATTACAAAAGGAAAGAAGGAGAAGGATTAGGAATTTGGAGGGTGGGGTCAAAATCAATTGAATTGTGGGGGCAAATTGGATATTTCCTTAAGAATTACTCATTAATTTTTTTAATCTCACTGAGGGCAGTTTCCCCCACTACTTATTGAGTAGATCCGTCCCTGCATGTATGGAATGAGAATCGGGGGTTCTCAGTATGGTAGAGGTACCCACAAATATAATATATAAGGTTCTGTGAAAGCCAGAAGCATTCCTAGAACTTTGACACTCGTATTTAAACTTAAAAAAGTATACTAAACTAAAAATTTGGAAATTTATTCGTGGATTCTAGTTCTAATCTAACTCTTCACCTCCTGATATTGCATCATGTCGAACAGCAATAGACAAAATGAGTGAAAAAATTTACTACAAATATCCAACCGAAATAGATGACAATTTGTTTTATAAAAGGTATGTCACAGTTGGCTTGGCTCTATTGTTAGTATGTTTATTAGACCACGGTTTTGATAAATATTTATGTTGTTTTGAATTAGGTATCGGTTACGTGATGACGAGGACGTACGTCTTCTATGGTCGTGGCACAACCGATGGACAAATGTTCATCTGTTAGAATTATTCGTGTTCCTCATTGAGTTGGGTGGACGAGGATCATCTGCAGATACTGGCAATGATAGTCCGTTAAGTAGAGCTGTTAGATGGAATATTAGAAGGGCAATGATTGATCTAAATATGCCACCTGAAGGTAGTCAAGAGGGGTCTAATGTTGAAGTTGGTAATACTGACATGATGGAAGAGAATGTTGAAACTCATGAGGGTTCTGCTATCAGGGATCCGATGATGGATCAGTATGAAGTTAATCCTGATGACGGAGATAATGCTGATGATGAGCCAACAAAAATTTCTGATGATGGTGACAAGGAAGAAGAGATGAGCTACTACAGTGACACACAAATCGCTCTGTGTGCAGATGAGGATCGTTAGTTTGGTCACATGATGACAAATATCTCGGAGTGCATTAACGCTGTCATGAAGGGTTCTCGTAATTTGCCAATCATGGCTCTTGTTAAGTCAAGTTATTTCCGTTTGGGTGAACTTTTTGCTAGGAAGTGTTCAGAGGCCCTTGCCCAATTTCAAGCTGATGCTGAATTCTCATGGACGTTGATGAAGGCCATAGAATTCATTTCGAAGCACGCCAACACTATGAATGTTTACCAGTTTGATTGATCCAGGACTACCTTCACGGTTGAAGAGTTAGCGGCTGTGCTTGGGTCCAGGCAACAAAATTACCAAGTGCTACTTGATGAGGGTAAGTATGACTGTGGCTATTTGAAGTGCTTGCCTCTGGTATTATCTGGCTGGTATGCAACCCCCTATAATACCGTGAATGATTACACATTATTGCTCAATTTCATTAACAAATTAATGAATTTAATAAATAAGAGTACAAAAACGAATAATACCTCTCAACCAATGAAAATCGATGAGTATCAAATCCATCATGTCGTAGTAGCAGAATATGGTGATAAGCTTTTAAAAATATTTTTGAGTTTTGCGGATATATCCGATATCTGATCCGCAAATGTGCAGATCGAATCGGATCTAAGTTTAAAAATTGCGAATATTGGATCCAATCCGATGATTTTAATGCAGATCGAATCGAAATTTTGGCAATATCTGATCCAATCCGATTCGTGTTCACTCCTAATTTTTTTAGGAACTAGACCGGTCAAAATTTTTAAGTTTTTTAAAACCTCCAACAAACGACGCTGTTTTGGTTTATGAATTAAAAGTTAAAAATATAAAAAAAGAAAAAAACCCCTAATTCAGCGGCACCCCCAAGTCGCATCTCTCAACCATCCCCAACCTCAACTCACTCTCTCCCAAGAATCACAGAGGTTCATTCAACACTTTCTCTAAATCACTCACCGCCCGGTCACCGCCGAACACAACGGCAGCCAACGGCGGAGTTCGTTACTTGTTACTCTCCTCGCCGGCTCCTCTGCCTCGTCCCCGCACCGTCAGTGTTTGCTCGCCTCTGCCTCCTCCGTCTGTGTCGTCCCGGCCGCCTTGGCTCCGCCGTGCCTCGTCTGTCTCTGCCTCCGCCTCGTGCCTCGTCTGCCTCTGCTTCCTCAGTCGCCATCGTGTTGGCTCCTTTGCAGGCTCTGCTCTGCTCCTCTTCGAAGCTCTGCCTCCGCCGAAGCTCTTCTCTCTCTCGCCGGCGGCTTGCTCTGCAACGGTGCAGCACGGCAACGACCCCAAGTTGGAAAATCGCCCTGACTCCGTTTCTGGCTTTCTGCTTCTGCTGTAGGTGAGTTTTTTTTTTTAGTTATTCTTATTAATTTTTTATACTGGATTTTTGCTGTTTTAATGTATTGATGCTGATTGTATTTGTATGTAGAACTGATTGATTTAATTTGTAATAGATTGAGATGAATTGTACTCGTATGTAAAACTAATTGATTTAATTTGTTGTTCTCTTTGTTCTTTTTCCTTTCTTGAGGCTTGTATACTAAAGTTGGAGAAACTGAGAGAGATAATAGAGGAGAAGATATTTTCATTAACACTACAAAATTTGTCTCCTAGCTTGATGATCAAATGGTGAAGATTCAATAAAAGGGTCTCTCTTCTGGTGTTGCGTAGCACTCTAATTTCCTCAGTGTATTGATCACTTTGCAATAGTTTGATTTGGAGTTCAGTAGTAATACATAAGAGTTTGTTTTATTAAAAGGAGAGCAAATGGGAAGATTCTAGCAATTTTAAGTTTCAACATGAAATTGTCATTTGAGTTGAAGTTTTTTCATTTTATTTGTCTTGTTTTCATTCAGGAAGGGTCTTCTATGTTCCGTTCTTTGGCCCTTTTGTTTTCCTTTGCATGTTTAGAACAAAGATGCTAAAAGGTGCAAAAAAAAGAGTGACCATACTGTATGGAAAACTAGAAACAAGAAAATATTCAACAATGAATTTTTGAATGTGGAGGAGATGAAAAGGCTGATTTTGTTTTATATGGAGTCTTGGAAACGAGGCAGGGAAGGCAGGATAATTGATCATTGAAGCTGTTTTGTTTCGTGCCAGTAGCTAGTGGATTTTTTTGTGTTAGGAGTGATTACTAGTTATTTTGTTGTGTTGATTGATTAGCGTTTTGTATTCTTGTTTTGGTTGTATCTTTTCATCTTGTTGCTGCTGGTTGTTGTAATTGTTTTGCTCCTCACCACCCTAGTTGGGTTTCTGTGAGTGACTTTAAGTATCCAAAAAAAAAAAAGAGAAAGTGACCGTAGAAGAAATATTCTGGCACATAAAAACATAATCACAAGTCCGCACACTAGGAAGAAGTTGAAGTGGTTAGAGTGGATTGTTTGGACTGCATCAAAATGTTGCCACCTTATTCTATGTTCCTATTTCTATAAGTTTGACTTATAGAATATGCTTAAAATCAATGTGTATTTTTTGCTATGGATGTGACTTAGGATTTTCTAGAGGAATGTTCATGTTCACAAAAAAAAAAATTATTGGAATGCTGCTATATCAGTTTATTTTCCAATGGAACATATTTCCTTGAAAAACAAATAAGTCATAATTTGAGCCTTTGCATTATAACTTTAATTTTCAGGTGTTTTCTTTTTCTTGATTAATCTCTGGACAATTGATTATTCTGGGTCAACCGGTTCATCCACTGACCCACCCGTTGAACCACTCCCAGAGCAAAACTGTCATTTGCTGTAACTGAAATAACGGATTTCGTTTTTGCTTTCCATGCCGCGTTACAAAGATGATTCCCCTGCCATTCGTGTCTACACTGTTTGTGATGAATCTCGGTCTCTATCCCTTACCCTTCTACTCCATTTCAAATTCACCTCTCAATTTTCATTCATCAATTAACAACAATTATATTTGGAAGGTGCAGGTATTTGATTGTGAGGAATGTTCCGTCGTTGGGCTGCGGAGATGATCTAAAACAATTGTTTTCATCCTATGGAGAAGTAGAAGAGTGAGTTCATCACTTCTCGAATTGCTCACTCCTTTTGTTCTCCTTCCTCTGTTCCTCATACTCAATTTCACTTTCTTTATAAATGTATTTCTTTTATTTTATTTGAATGATTTTTTATTTATTTATGTTGGTTTAGGTGTAAGCCAATGGATGCGGAGGACTGTGAGCCATTCACTGATGTCTATTGGATCAAATTCCGTCTTTTCAGCAATGCCAGGTTCTTCTCTCTCTCTTTCATTCATATCATGAGCTTTGAGTAGAACTGTGCATTTGCATTTGCATTTTTATTTGATTTTTGACTGTGTTTAGTACTCTACCACATTTAATTGTTTCAGGTTTGCTAAAAGAAAATTGGATGATTTTGTTTTCCTTGGGAATCGACTGCAGGTTTCATATGCTCCTCAATTTGAGACGCTCTCTGACACAAAGGATAAGTTAGAGGGGAGAAGAAGAGAGGTTTTGGCACGACTAAACCGTAAGTTTAGGGTTTAAGGTTTAGTGTTGTTTGTTGTATTGACTGTTGTAATTACTTTGTATGTGTGTTCTTCATGATATTGAAATCAGCTAGAAGATCCAAAGAGATTGGAGCGCCCTCAAGCTCGAAAACTATGAGTAAGAGTGAGGTAGTTGCTGTTTCCTCAAATACCAGTTTCGTATCGGCACATTTGGATCATAATGAAAGGTAAGTTGTGGTCTGTCTGTTTGCCTATGCTTGATTCTAGTTGAAGTTATGGCAACTTGTATAATTGATTCTCTTCTTGCTTGGGATGTTGAATCCAGAGGCAGTTCACACGTTGGTAATCTTCCAATAACAACGGTCTCCTCTAATCAGGTTTGTCACCTTTTTTTTGCTCACCTTAATTTGACAAGAAAAGCTTTTGTAGGAAAGAATCAAACTTTTCCTTGCTAGAATTTCTTTACGAGCATTTTGAAGTTAAATTGTTTTATCTTTAATACCATTATTACTCAAGACAAATTGGAACAAACCTATCTTCATTCCCCAGCACTATTTTGTTAAACTCTTGGAATCTTATGTTTTCTATTGGAAAATCATTTTTCGCGTTTGTAATATTTTTGCAGCCTGTTAGGCCCTGGCCCAGCGGATGATGATATATTATAGCCATGTTACTGGACATATTAATCTTTGCTGACTATGGACTATGGTGTTATATCTAAAGAAATAATACTTGCTTGACATCTATTATTACCTCGTACTAATAAATTCCATGATGAACAGGATTATTTTCCTTCTGATTCCATGAATCAAACAGTGAGACTTGTCCGGGATAAGCTTGATAAGGTGATTTATCCAACTCCATAATAGGTTTCTGATGTCTTTTATTTCACTTCCAAGAAATAATTTCACTTTCTCATCCAGATTCAAGCCAGTGGGGAGCATCCACAAGCTGGATCTGCATCCAAGAAAGCAAGAGTTGATAACAGGAGGAGGATTTAACAATCGCAAAATTGTTGGTGTTCCCCTGATTTTATTTGCCGTTGCCTTGATCGAATGAACTCCACTTAAGATATGATTTCAACTCAAGTACACATAGTAGCTCAATCCCAAAGTGTCTTGGCAATTTTGATTTCTTATCTTCAAGTTTACTTCCGCAATTGGAATCTGAGGCACTTAGAGCCACTCAATCCTGTGAGGGTCATCCAGTTATAGTATTATACTGTAAATGAAGAAGTGAAGATTGGTAGTAGCTAGCAAGAACTTCACCAAATTATCAGTCACCATTCAATTGTTTGGTGGGCGTGTTCTTTTCCAAGTCAGGCCATCTTGTAAGAAAGCTTATTATTTGAACTGTGGTCAATGTGGTTTCATCTGGAATAGCAATGATGCAAGTTGCCATAAGGAAAACACCTGTGACCAACCAAGCACTTTTGCCTGGTGCCTATAAAGTATAAACCATTGTCTTTAACTTAGACACAGCTACTGGAATATTTACCAATTTTCGGTGGCAAGGGACCGTAGCTGATTTGCATCTATATAAATTTGTATCCTACAAGCTAGATGTAGGTGGTGATGGAGTGAGGGGTGGTTGGAGTTGGGGTTGGGTTTAGTAGAGTTTGGTGTGTTAGTGGTTGGGGTTGGGACGACGGTGGTGTGAGGAGCGTGGCAATGTTGGTGGCAAAGGGTGCAGGATGGTTATTGTTGGGGTCGGGTTACGGTTGAAGAGCGGGGAAAATATTTTTAAAATAGGAAAAAAATTGTAAAATAATAAAGTAAAGACTAAAGAATATATATATATTTGTGAGTCTTTACTCTTTTTATGTTTTTGGGAAGGAAAAGTATAGGTAGATAATAAAAATACTAAACAATGTGAATAATGGATATATCGGATGTTTATTTTACTAAGTGTGTGGATAATTATTTTAATATTAAAATTTAGATATGGTAATTTTGGAGGTGTAATGTGTCTTTATTTTATTGGTGGTTGTTCATATTGTTCAAAAAAGTTATTGATTACCTAGTATAATCCGAAAAGGGAATCATCACTCTCAATTTCTAAAGCTCAAATCCAGCACTTGCTGAAGGACAGGAGCAGTCGCAGCAGAAGAGGAAGTAATTAATATAGTTTTTACCTATAAAAAAATTTTGAAAAGAGACCATGTTATTCTAATCCAACCTTGGAATTCTTGCATTTTCTTATATCCAATCTTCTTTACAGGGCACGTTCTTGGGATTACAAAAGCAAATTTCATGTTATTATTTTCTATAAATTAACAACATAGAGAGTTGGTTTAGCATTCTAAGACCTTACTAGATTTCATCTCTTCTTTGTGGTCTCGAATTCGAATATTAAAAAAGGTAGTAAAAAATGTTGTTGTTAAAATGAGTAGTCACGAATTTTACCCCAAAATAATCTATTTCCTATTTATAGAATCAAATATTAGTAGTAATAAAATTAATACTACATTGCACGTTAATTTGGCATCATCATAGTTAAGAACAACGTTTATATTGTATAAAATTTGATTTTTTTAAAAATAAATAGAAAATATCTAAGAGCTGAAGAAAAAAATAAGGGAAAAAAAGATATATAAGGTAGTATTTGTTTTTAAATAATGGAACTGTGATTGAAAAACTGAGACTAAAATTATAATTTTAGTTTTGAGACACAATTTTGGTTTCTTCGGTATTTTTAAAAATAAGGACACAAGTGATTGAAATTTTTAAAGATATAGATTGAATCTTTAATAATATTTTTTTAATAATTATGGATATTTAAAATATTCTTATTTTATCTTCATATTTATCTTGAATCAAATATGATATTAAGATATATTTAATTATTAAATTGTTAATATGTATAATAATTAATATATATTGATATTGAAAAATAATCTTATTAAAAAAATTTTAATATTAAAATAATATATATTGATATCGAAAAATTAATAGTAAAATATAAAAAAATTGTTAACAAAAATTTTGGTAAAATTATAATTGAATAATTAAAAAATTATTGAAGGATATCTTAAAAAATAATTTAGTTATTAAATTTTTCTAAAAATATTTTGATAAAAAATAATTTATTAAAAGATATTTTAGTAAGTAAAATTTAATGAAAGAATAAAATTTTTGCTATAAGATATTTTTGTAAAAAATAATTTATTTTTTTTAAAAAAATAGATAAAATTAACACAAAAAAATTTAAAATTAATTAAAAAGGAATTTTTTAAAGTGACAAAAGAGGAGAATGTATATTTTATAAATAGAGAAGAAAAAATATTATTTTAACATTTTACAGAAGAAAAAAAAGTAAAATTTTTTCTAAAATTTATTAAAAATCAAATTTTAACAATTTAGACCCGATTTTAATATAATCCGAAAATAATATAATTTTACCGAATTTAAAAGCAGTTAAAAATCTCAAAAATTTCTCCAAACTCCAAACACTTGTAATTGTATTTGTGTGCGCCGTGCAAATTGCAAAACCCTACCTGAACCCTCTCAAGTTTCAACACAGATTGTTTCCCCCAAACAACAATGTCTCTCAGCATTCTCCGATCGCGATCCATTTCCGTCGCAGCCACCCGCCTCCTCTGCACAGCCAGTTCTGCCCCCGCTTCCGCTTCGGAGTCGGCTCCGCCACCGGAGGCCGAGCCACGCCGCCGCGGTGGCTTCCTCAAGTTCGCCGTCGGAAGCATACTCACCGGTGCCATCGCCACTGCCGGTTACGCATCTTACGGTTAGATTTCTCCCTCTTTCCGCTTTACTTCTTTAGCGTTCTAAAGCGAGTTGTTTTTGTTGTTCTATCCGTTGGCGTTGCTATTGAATCAATTTAACTCGGAAATGATAAAAAAAAAAATAAAAATTAAATGTGCCTAATGTACTGTTTTCATTGAATAAAGTTGATTTGGAAATTATTCAAAGTGGAGGTTTATGTTTTTTAATGCTGTTACTTATTTTCTGAATATCATTCTTGGAACTTATTTTGATGTAATCTTTACGTAGATTTGAATCAATTTGGTTATTGTTCATTGTGTTATTTGTTCTTTAATAAATTTGGAGGCTTGGAGCAACTGTTTATGCGCTTAGGACAGCTATTTGATCAAATCGATATGGAATGATAAATTTATTCCTTTTGTTTTATACATGCTTAGTGTTTTTATTGAACAAGGGCATGAGTCTTGGCGTAACAATAAGCTAGCTGCCTAGTGAGTAGTGACATGAAGATCATAAGTTTAAATCTTACAAACAGCATAATTTTCTTGCAGGACCATGTAAGAACCTTGTGTGCATTGATCCTCCTTTATAGTGTTGCTATTGATCCAAATTCCAAAGTGATTTTGAATTGAGCGAAAATGAAGATTTGCTTTAATTTGTATTGATTCTGCACTTAAATCATTTGGAATTTCTTCTGCAGCTTACAGTTTGAATGAAATAGAAGAAAAAACTAAGCCTTTCCGTGAGTCAGTGAAGAAGAGTCCAGGTGATGGAGCTACTTCACTTGATGTGAGTATCAATTATTTCTCCACCCTCCTTAACATTCAATCTCTTACGCTAATTCTTTGTTTCACGTTTTTTTTTTTGGGAACTATTAATTGATAAATTTATTTCAAATATGTTCGGGGTTAATTAGTTGCGTATGTGAAATAACTCTTGGAATGTCGCCGTTCTTGTTTGATGTTGAGAATTTGGCATCAATCGAATGTAAAAAATGTATTCACCGTTTTAACAACTTTCTGCTTGGGTTCTATATGTATTTTTCTACTTGTTGTACAAGTAAAGTTTAGCTATAACAGATTAAAGATTATCTTATTTTAGTACTTGAAATGGCAATCTTTTTTAATACATGATGACACTAAACATTGGCACCACATGGTTGATCTTGTTCCTACGGATTTTAGGGAAAAAAATGTGATTGAGATTGACTGGCAATTATTCTTGGTTTTGGTTTAGTAGATTGTGTTTGAAGTTTTTCCCATTATATTGAGTTGGAGGACTAACATGATTATGCTAGTAACTCAGTAATTGCCTGGTCCATTAGGATCTTTCATTGCCAATCTTACGCTTTTACATAGCTTTTGGTTCCATTCTTTTTTGAAAAGATAAATTACAATTATCTCTTCACTTCAGTCTTTCTTTATAGGCCAGAAGAATCACGTTAGGCATAACATATTCTTGTGTATATGGTTCTGCAGAAATTTCAAGGGTTGCTATACTCTGCAGCAATGACAGGTTTTTCCTCAACCTCAAGCTATATGATGTTTACATCTTGTGTTATATATGTGTGCTGCTTCTTTAAATGAGTTATATGTCTTCTACTTTCTTCATGTGATTGATTTGGATGATTTCTGTAGTTTTGGTGGTTCTTCAAGTAGCCCTGTTTCTTTTTTTATTCATGAACTGAAAATAATGCTTAAATATAAGTCTATGGGTTTTTGTGGACCTAGTTGTAGAATAATTAGTTGCAACAAATGGTTTAGTGATGTAATTAATGGTAACACACTAATAATTGATGGTTGAGTTCAATCACAAACCCCTACTATTTTGTTCATAGTAAGGACCTTGAAAAAAGGGCAGCCCAGTGCACAAGCATCCCGCGTTAAGCAGGGTCCAGGGAAGGGCCGCACTCAAAGGGTGTAATATACGCAATCTAATCTGATATTTTATTCATAGTAAGTACCTAATTAATTTTTTTTTAAATCTAGTATTGAGATATATGCATGCATCTTTTATGTGTGTGGCCTGACGAGATTGGTAGGGAACTTGATTTTAGGCTCTTGTGAGAACAACAATAAAAGGCTCCAGTGAGAAAAGTCAATTGGATAGAAGATTGTCCAATTAATAATGGAAGAAAGACCATTATACATATAAAAAAAAAGAAAAAGACAAAGGGAATACCATTATGAAGGACCTTCTGAAAATTTTGTAGTAAAATGTTAAGTCCTTTTATTGAGAAGATTGTGTGATTGGTCTATGTATCCAATTCCCCTTAGTTGGATGAGACTTTGTTGTTGTTGTTAATGTGATATGGTATGAGGACATTCTTTTAGCCACCTGACCAACCGAAAAGATTACCCTCTTGATCAAATAATAAATTCAATTGATTAGATACGAAGGGCTTAAAGAAGGAGGCAGTAGTGAGTAGGTATGAAAGCCAACCAAAACAGTGAAATTTAGACAGTCAATTAGGACACGTTTAGTTAGGATTTTAGTTCTATTCTTAAGTTCAAGGGAGAAGTTTTCTTTTCTTTGCCCGTAATCTCGGTGGTAGAGAGATTGCGTTAGTGTCATTTTTCTAGTTGAAAGGTATTTGTGTAATTGGCTACTATTTAATTGTTAATACTATATTCTGATGCCTAATAGAGATTCAGCTTATGGCAATTGTGATCTGCAGGGAAGATTGGTGTAGAAAAAATATTAACTTTCGGGTGTTAAAGTGCTGTGATGAGCCATACTTTATTATACTAGATGTCGGGTGGTGAAGTGCCAGTAAGAGCATAAGATAGTTTTGCGAGGATGAAATTGTTGCAACGTAGGAGTTGTCATTGTACAAGAAAGATAAGATTATTAATGAGTATATTCAAAATTACTGTAGTAAAGGTGGTAAAAGCATGTCTAAAGTAGTGTGGTTTGGACATGTTCAAAGGAGAGCAATAAAATCATTTGTTAGGACCATGGGCCATTAATTAGAGGTATTGAGAGACCATTTCATTTGCTTAGCAGAGTTGATCAATGGAGGATGGTGATACTTTATGGTATTGGTGAAAAGGAGCGAAATGCCTTTCATTTTGATTTGGAGATAAGATAATGGATTTTATTTTTGTTTTGTTTTGGAGGGGGTGGGTGGAGCTTTTGGTTAGGACATACAAGAATAATGGAGAGGAAAAGAAATAGTTATAATGTAAATGTAATGTAATTTGTTTTTTAATTAAAAATTTATACATTCGCCCTACTTGCTTTCACGTTATTTTCCCTCCTTTCCTCTCATCAAGCTAATGAGAGTGGTGGCCATTCTTACATTCCCTTCCCGATCCCTTTTCCGATATTATCTGCATCCAACACTACTTAAATGATTAAAATGAATTTAGAGCTAAATATTTCACAATTACTTGGTTTGTACTAGAACATGATGGGTTTTGTTTTATTCATGTAATTAATTCTTCCTGGTGGTAAAAGGACTGGTATTGGTGGTGATAGTTATTAACAGAATTTGATTGTTTTATATGTAACATCTCAGTGCCTGCTAAAGCGATAGAGCTCTATTTGGATGCAAGAAAGTTAGTTGAAGAACAAGTTCGGGTACGTGTACAGTTTTCTTCTATAAATGTGATTTTAGTATGTGTTTTTTTTTTTATCATTATTTAAATAACATTATGATCTTTTTACTGATCATTAGAGCTACACGGAGCCACATGCAGAGAAGCTTCTTCCAGATTTGTCTCCTCAAGAGCAACATGCGTTTACACTTGTTCTGGATCTCAACGAGACATTGATTCATTATATGTGGACGGTAAGGCTTCAACTGTAAGTCACCTTAAATGAATAATTAGACTGGTTGGTAGCATATTCTTTTAGGTAACCATTTATTCTATACACGGTTACACAGATTTTTTACCTCTTCGTGACTTGCCACTGCTGCTTACTTAGGGGTGTGTTGTATGAAACTGGTTTGTATTTTTGTTTGATATGGACAGCGAGAGACAGGCTGGCAGACATTTAAGAGACCTGGTGTTGATGCATTCTTGGAACATCTTAGTAAATATTATGAAATTGTCGTCTACAGCGATGAACAAAATACTGTAAGTTGATATTGTTTCTCCCTTTGATGAACAGATATGTTACTTTTATGGCATATTATTCATTTGTGGTTTCAATATATTTATTTTATTTTCCCAGTTTGTAGAACCTGTCGTAGAAAGGCTGAATAATCCCAGGCCAACTATACGATTTGCGCTAGCAAGGACAGCTACGAAGTATCAAGATGGGAAACATTTCAGAGTATGCTTAAGTTATTATTCTTGTGTTCGCTCATATTATATCCTTGTTCTTGCTGTTCTTTACTTTATTGTCTCAAATTGTATCTGTGATCTTGTTGTTCTTTAATGTGCATGTTGCTTCATGATAATTAGTTTTGTCAATTCCCAATGTTGAAGAATAAAACCTTGAATTTTGTATGCATGTCAGAAAATTGATTTTTTGGGAAAATAATGGAAGGGAATTATTTTATGCAGAGTAGAGTTGGATGAAGAGTGAAGATTGTAACTAAATTTGTGAGGAGAGTGTGCATTGCATGTGATTTTTTATTTTTTTTCCTACATTATAAAATGGACAATCTACACGCTTCATTAAAAGAGGGCTTTGATAAAAGTGACTCTAACATGTTTGTAAAAAAATATATATATTTTGATGTTCTTGTAATTTGTTCTTTTACTCGCCTTGCTTGGCAGGATCTTTCAAAATTAAACAGGGATCCTGCAAAAGTTCTCTATTTAAGTGGCCATGCTTTCGAAGGTTGCCTTCAACCTGAGAACTGCGTCCCAATTAAGCCATGGCAGCAGACCGATAAAGATGATACAGCTCTGTTGGATTTTATACCATTTCTCGAGTGTAAGCACTTAGTTATGATATGTTCAACCACTAACTCTAATTATCAGCACAGACGGTGTCTTATATTGCATTAATTATTTTCTTTGTGTAGATGTTGCCTGTAGTAGTCCAGCTGATATAAGGCAAGTGCTAGCATCTTATCAGGGATGTGATATTCCAGCTGAATTTATTAGACGTTCCAAAGATCACCAAAGGTAATATTTGGAGTTTTCTGCATATTAAACTTAGCGAGATCGAAGATGGGTATTGTTTCTTTATATTTGTTTGGTATAATTATTGTCCGATTTCCTAGGTAATGTGTGTTGTGTTGTAAACTGACTTGTTGGATCTTGCTTCACGTACTAATACCGGTCTTAGCATTTTTTTTCTTTCTCCATATACATATACAAGTATATAGCGGTACGTTGAGTTGGAGGAAACTAGCTAGAGATTAGAATTAGTCATAATGGAGGTTTTTCCGTGTTACACCTTTTTCATCCAGGAACTTGTGTGTACTGTATTAGTCTGTACTCTGCATTCGGTGTTTCTATCTTCAAATCAGATTATTTCTGTGCAGGTAGTTCTCTCATGTAAACTATATTCCCATTAGTCCAATAGACTCCGGATATTGATAGTTTATGCCAAAATGTTCCTTAGATGGATGGATCACTCTTCGGTGATTGAAGGATTCTATTTATATACATGATTTTGCAAGTTCATTGACATTAACTCCCTGTTTTTCTCCGAATGTTTCCAAATATGCAGGAAAATGCAAGAGCAGAAAGGTCGAGGTCGCTTCTGGAGAAATTGATCCCAGGATTAACGTAAAAATGGAAAAATTATTGCGCCTCCTCATTGCTGCGAGATGAGAATATTTTGAGTTTCATTGCAAGTTGATGATAATGATGAGTGATTACATCGTATTGATTTTAGAGAAACATTAACCCACATGATTTTTCAATTTCTGCGTTTGCATTTTTTTTTTCTCATAAAGGGAGAGAAAAACTCGGTTGTTTCTCTCCCCCTAAAAAAAGTTCAGTGTAAAAGGGGTCTCAAAGTTCTAGGAGAACCAATAGGATTTATCTAGAGAGAAAAATGTAAATTTTTGTTTTTTTTTTTCCCAATATTTTGCCGTCTGTTGAAATTCTGTTGCTGTTCAATTTATAAATTCCAGCTAGCTTTTGGTCGTTCATTCTTTGCTTCTAACTTTTTTTTTCTTTTGTAGTTGGGTGAATGCAAGACAGAAAATAACGGAAGCAAAAAAAATAAGGACAAGTTATTTAAATAAATTGTTTGAAAATTAAATTTTTTAAAAACTAAATGTTAGATTATATTTTTTTAATATAGCATACAAAATTACAATTTTTCTATATCTATGAAAATTGTTACAGGGTATAATAATTTTTAATTGAAAGTAATTCGCTCGCTACAGGTGTAGCTGCCACCAGAGATGAGATTTCTGAAGAAATATTGCTTTGCATAAACCGCGGCATACATCAGCTTATGTATAAGGGGATTGTCTATATAAATAAAAAAATGGATATTTAAATAATAATAATAATAATGATGATGATAACAAATACCTTTTAATAAAATTTTAATTCATATTAATCTTGATGGTAATGTAAAAAAAAATTATTGTATAATTAGTGTTTGGTGTTTTATTGTGTATGATATAGTTGGTGAAATAAAAAATAAATATAAAATGTGTGTTATGTATATTTTACAGCTGCTTTTTATTTTTGCTATTCCTAGAAGAACTCCTTTCTCTTTTATTGGGATTTAGAACTATCAAATAAAATATAGCAAGTTATATAAAAATAAAATCACATGTAAAAAAAATTATTAAAACTGAGATTTCATATCACACGCAATGTTAAATACAAATTTAATAATAAAGATAGAGTGGTAAAATATAAAAAAAGAATTTCTGTAGAAGTAGCACAATGATCTTTTTTATAAATGACTTTATTTGGATAAAAAAATCATATAAAATTTTTAAAAGATTTTATTTTGATATAGCAAGCAAATCAGTGTTCTTTTATTTTTTATTTTTTATATTAAGTTGTAAGAAAATATCATGTTTGAAAAAATAAAATATGTTAATTATTTAGTTTAAAACTTATTTAGAATTAAGTTAAATATGTAGTTGCAATATTAAGTTAAATATTTTTACTTGATATTATTTTTTTACACTACTAATGTATATGACACTCATCCTTAATCATAATTTAAATAAGATAATTAAATTTGAAATACGATTTCATTATTCTTTCGCCTTCTCCTTAATGCAGTATAATGATTACACTTCAATATAAATTTTAAAAATCGCATTCTTTCCATCAAATAACAAACCAATTGCTAATACAATTAACTAGTATAATTTCTTAACAATTATAATACCAGCCAGAGTAATTTATATTAATAAATTGGACTATAAATAGAATACTAACAGCTCCCTACATGAACCAATATTGTGTGCAACTGTTTATATAAGATACCGTTATAGCTATTTGCGGTTTTTGATCAGCAAAATTTGTTCAAAAACTGAATTACGTTCAATTAAAAATCACTACATCTTGTAGCTATTTTTATAAGTATAAAAGAGTTATATTTTCATCTGCTGTATTAAAAAAAAGTTATAATCTAATAAATTTAATTTTTAAATAATTTATATACATAACTTACCCCAAAAATTAATGTTAAAAAGTAAAAAAAGATACGGCTAGATAAAAATATAGAAATATTTGGATAAATAAAATTAGAAATAAAAACAGATAAATGTCTGACTGAGCGAGGCATAACATAGGTTTGAAGGTTTCAACTTCAAACTGTTTTTGAAATCTGACTCAATGCTAGCAAGCAACTACATTGATGCCCCTTAAGAAGATAAAGAAAGATTATGAAGCAACCAAGTACCAACTGCGCAGGTCTGTTATGTAAAAACGCGAGTTAATAGTTAAATTTGTCCGAGATTACTCATTCTTTAAATTAGTTTTTAAAAATTTTTTTTAGTCATATTAGTACTTAAAAGATAAAATGTAAGTCAAATCGGTCCTTCCGTTAGTTAGATGATAGCGGCATGATGATGTGATAGGTTAATGACACGTATCACAAGATGATTGGTTGACGTATCAGATCAGTGACACCTAGCATGTCATATGTCACTTGACGTATAAAAAAGTTATTTATAATCAAAATAGTCCTTGAAAGTTTAGACCTAAATCATTTTCATCCTTAAAATTTTAAAAATTAATCAAATTAATCCTTATATAATTTTTAATTTTTTTTTATAAAATTAAATTTAAAATATTTTTCGATAGTACTAATTTTAATATTTTTTTAGACCATAATAAATATTTTTTTTACATAAAATAATAAAAATAATTAAATTATTATAAAGTTACTTTGTCATTTGTATTTTAAATTTTATATTTTCAAATTATAATTTTTTATAGTGACATTTTTTTATTTAAACGAATTTATCAAATTATTGTTGATTATATATTTAAAAATTTAATATTTTAAGTTTATAATTTTTTCTAAAACAACTACTATATTTATTTAGTTAGATATAAAAGATTAAAATATTTAAAATAATTACTATATTTATTTAGTGAAATTTAAAATATTAAAATTCTAGTTTTTTTAATATTTTAAAATAACTACTATATTTATTTAGTGAAATATAAAAAATTAAAATATTTAAAAAATTACTATATTTATTTAGTAAAATTCAAAATATTAAAACTCTAATTTTTTAATATTTTAAAATAACTACTATGTTTATTTAGTGAGATATAAAAGATTAGAAAATTTAAAATAACTACTAAATTTATTTAGTAAAATACAAAATATTAAAACTATATTTTGGATTTCACTAAATAAATATAATAGCTATTTTAAATGTTTTAATCTTTTATATCTCACTCTATAAATAAGTAGTTATTTTAAAAAAATTATTAAAATATTAAGATTCAACAAGTGATCCCACAAATCGATTTTTTAATTATTGAGTTCTATCATATATATTAAATAATAATAAAAGTTATCATTTTAAAAAATTTAAAAGATTTAAAATTTAAAATAAATATTATATTATATAGTAAGATTTAAAATATTAAATTTTTAAATATATAATCAACAATAATTTGATAAATTTATTTAAATAAAAAAATTTCGCTATAAAAAAATTATAATTTAAAAATATAAAATTTAAAATACAAATGACAAAAATAACTTTATAATAATTTAATTATTTTTATTATTTTATGTAAAGAAAATTTTATTTATTAAGGAATAATATTAAAATTAATACTATAAAAATTACTTCAAATTTAATATTATGAAAAAAATAAAAAAATTTATATAAGGATTAATTTGATTAATTTTTAAAATTTTAAGGATGAAAATGAGTTGCATTTAAACTTCTAAAGACTATTTTGATTATAAATAATCTTTTTATTGTGAGACGTGGCATTAACCTGCTACATCATCAGTCGTTATCATCTAACTAACAGAAGGACTAATTTGATTTACGTTTTATCTTTTAAAGACTAATATAATTAAAAAAAATTTTTTAGAACTAATTTAAAAAATGAGTAATCCTTTAAGAACAAATTTGACTATTAACTCTAAGATAAAATCATAGAGACATGATTGAAAACCCGGTCCACACTTTACACAATTCATGCTGTCATGATGATGAAAAGATGCAAAAACTGAATAATTTGGTCTGTAATGCTGATGCTTATGAAACCTAATTATTTAAATTTGGGTTAATAATCCTACCTTGAATAAAAAGTGGTATAACTTTCTAAGTTTTTCTATATACCTTTTTAATTATAAAATGAATAAAAGGTAGATATAATAAATATTTAAGTTTAGAAATAGCAAAACTTTTTGTATAAAATTGAAGATATTGGAAAAGAGAAAAAAAAAAATTGCGCATCAAGATCAACCGATGGCTAAACCAGCAGTCCAGTAGTCCGCAGCCTAGAATAAAAGAACCAAAAAACCAGGAGAAAGGTCTAATTTTGTAGTAAGCAAACCTTTTTTTCCTTATCTTGGTGTAAACATAATTAAGGAAGGTAATAAATCCTGCCCAGCGTAGTACAAAGTACAAACTCTCTCTCTTTCTCTCTCTCTCTCTCTCTCTCTCCGTGTGTGTACTACACGAATTTCTATCTCTATCCAAGTAAGTAGTACCATCAACCATAGCTGCCAAAGAACCCTTCAAATCCAAAATCCCCAAAATCTCCCTCATCAATGACTCCTCCATTGACTCTATTTAACCCTCTTCTCTTCCACGCCACGCCAATCTTCAAAACAAAACATTCATTTCATTATTTCCTTTCTCCTCCTCCTTCTTCTTCGCCATGTCTTCTCAACTCATCGTCTTCTTCTTCTTCCTCCTTGTCTTATCCGCTTCAGCTCACAGCGGTCACGACGACGATGCCGATGCCGATGCTGGTGGAGGCGACGCCGTCAATCTCCGTTCCAAGTCATTGATCCTTGCCAAGATTTACTGCCTCATAGTGATCTTCTTCGCGACATTCATCGCCGGAGTTTCCCCATACGTGCTGAAATGGAACGAAGGGTTTCTTGTTTTGGGAACACAGTTCGCTGGCGGAGTGTTCTTGGGAACAGCAATGATGCATTTTCTGAGCGATGCTAACGAGACTTTTGGGAGCTTGACGGAGAAAGAGTACCCTTTCGCTTTCATGTTAGCTTGCGTTGGTTACTTGATTACTATGCTCTTAGATTGTGTCATCTCAACTGTTTTGAACAAGCAGGCTCCTCAATCTTCTGCTGCCGATGTTGAGATTCAAGGTTCGTAACTCGTTTCACTAATTTCAAGGCTTGTTTGATCTTTTCAGGGGCTAAATTGGTAATTTAGTTTCGTTTATTTGCTATCATGCAATTCAAATTTTATTTTCATTTTTTTTAATTTTAATCTCTTATAGTTCTTGAGTAAATTAGAGGTTTAGGATTATATTTAAGTAACTGTTAAAGAGTCTGTGAGCACTTAAATCTTTAGATGGCATGTTACACTTTTATGGGATTTGAATCTGCAATGTTGGTGAATGGCGATACATGATTCATTGTGCTGTAAACTAACATTTTACTCCTTGTATAAAGGGTAAGGAGTTCTAAACCGTTTTAAAGTAGAAATGAACAATCTTTCTTGTACTGCTATAAGTTCGGAAAATCTAAGGATAGAGGGTTGTTTGTACTCTGTAATGATGTTTGATTGTCGTTAGAAAAAATAAATAAACTTCTTCATGAAATACAAAGGAAATTTTACTAATAAACTTATTATAGTCATCAAAATTTTGACCTTATTTCATAGCATAGTGGTACTCTTTGACTTGGTCAATGGTTATCATAAGACATTTGATTCAGCAAACATGAAATCAAATTTTGATTATTTATATATATAAGCAAATCCAAGGTTGACCTTACCTAACACGAGGCTGCATTCTATTTTTATGTTCCTGTTGCAGGGTCTATGACAGTCAAAAGAAGTGGCAATGGAGTTGCTTCTCAGTCACAATTCCAGGTTAGACACTATGATATGTTTACATAACAAATTTCACTTTAGTCATTGTTATCACTCATTTAGTTCTTTATTTGTATGCGTTGGCTGCAGAATCATTCCGGTGCCGGCCACCACCTAGCAAACCCTGCTCTTACATCTATCACCTCACTTGGAGATACTATCTTGTTAATTGTTGCTCTCTGCTCTCACTCCGTGTTCGAGGGCTTAGCCATAGGAGTTGCCGAGACAAAAGCAGATGCTTGGAAAGCTTTATGGACAATAAGTCTGCACAAAATATTTGCTGCCATTGCCATGGGTATTGCTCTCCTAAGAATGATTCCTGACCGTCCTTTACTGTCCTGTGCGGCCTATGCTTTCGCCTTTGCAATTTCCAGTCCAATTGGCGTAGCCATTGGAATTGTAATAGACGCCACGACACAAGGTGCTGTCGCGGATTGGATCTTTGCTATATCGATGGGTCTAGCTTGTGGGGTGTTCGTCTATGTATCAATTAACCATCTTTTGTCGAAGGGATACACACCCCATAGGCCAATAGTGGTGGATTCAGCCTATTTCAGGTTTCTTGCTGTGTTGTTTGGCGTTGGAGTGATAGCGGTTGTGATGATCTGGGACACCTAATGTCATCCAGGTGCAGCGAGTCATAATCATCGATGTTGATTCAGAGATAACTTCTCTTTGAAGTTATAGAATATATCTCTCCTATGATCCAGGGAGACGAACACACATCCGACAAAACACATTAACTTTAAGTTCTTATAAGACATGGGAATATTGCATATACATATATATGTAAAATATAAAATATTTTTTGGATGAATTGTAATGATATTTTTATATTTTATTGATATTAAAATATAAATTAATTTTTAAACTATTTTAATGGATTTTTTTAATTATATGTAATATTAAAAATATTTTTATTATAATAAATAATAATATATATTATTTCTAAATTCAAATTTAAAAATATATATTAAGAATAAAATTAAATTTGTTGATACATGATGGTATTTAAATGTGTTTTGACAAATGTCAAATGAATATCTGTGCTTTTAATATTTGTTTATTATATATAGTTACTCTTAATGATGATACTATACTGATTTTGTATGATTGCTAGGTATTCATGATCTCCCATGGATCATATTGATTTTCAAATATGCCTCCGCACCCAGCTTTGGCATTTTGCAGGTAGGCAGCCGTCAACATTAAATTTGGGATTTGGGGCATATTTGCTAATAAATATGAGAGCTCCATCAAAGGAGTTATCCATGGGAGTTCCATGGAATGCCTTGCCTGGTAACTGTATGATAGGTACAATTGTTTTGGAGAGGTTGTTAGTATGTTAACGCTGATTCATTTTTGAGATTTGCTATACATACAAGTTAATGTTAACTCTGTTCCGACAAAATCTACTTTCATGACGTTCCTTCTCCAGCGTTTGTATCTCGCGTTCCTCCTCTTCCTTCTTTTACTTTGCGTTCTTCCTCTTTTTTTTTTTGCGTTCTTTGTTTTTCTTTTCATGTTTTATTATCTTTGTCATTTTTTTTATTACTGCTGTTGTTGCTGCACTTTTTTTTTCTTTTCTTTTTATTAATTTTACAATATTATGTATTTTTTTAGAAGGCAAAACAAGAAGAAAAAGATGAATAAAAAATAGCAGAAGATGAGGAGAAGAAAGAGAAAGAATTTCGAATTATGCAGAATTTATCAATACAAATCTACTGAAAATTCTGAAACAATACACTTAAATGTCTTAGTTTTATCCTGAAATTTGTTGCAACAAAACAAAAATATTTTATCCAATGCTGCATTTTTTTCTTCATTTTTTTTCTTATTTCTTTCTTTTTTAGTTGAATGAATGTAAGTTCATCCTCTTCTAAGTAATTTTGCAACATTATGTGTTTCTTCTTCTTCTTTATTTGATTTTTTGTTTTTATTCTTATTAAGAAAGAGTAAAATAAGAAGAAACTTGAGAAGGTAAAACAAGAAATAAAAGATAAATAAAAAAAAGAAGAAGATGGTGATGATGATACAAAAAGAAGCAGCAGCAGAAGATGAATAGGAGAAAGAGAAAAAATTTTGAATTATGCAGAATTTATCAGTACAAATTCATTGGAAAATCTTAAACAATATATCTAAATGTCTTAGTTTTATCCCAAAATTTGCTACAACTACACAAAAATGTTTTCTCTAATGTTACATTTTTTCTTCTTTTTTTTTTCCTTATTTCTTTCTTTCTTTTAGTTAAATGAATGTAAGTTCATCGTCTTTTAAACAATTTTGTAACATTATGTGTTTCTTCTTATTCTTTGTTTAATTTTTTTTGTTTTTATTCTTGTTAATAAAGAGTAAAAAAGCAGTAGAAGATGATGATAAAAAAATGAATAAGAAAAAAGAAGAATATGATGAATAAGAAAAACACTTAAGAAGGTAAAATAAGAAATGAAAAATGAATAAGAAAAAAGAAGAAGCTGATGATGAAAAGAAGAAGAAGAAGAAGAAGAAGTAGAAGATGAGGAGGAGGAAGAGGAAGAACTTTGAATTATCCAAAATTTATCAGTATAAATTTATCGAAAAATTTTAAACAATACACACCTAAATGTCTTAGTTTTACTCCGAAATTTGCTGTAACTATACAAATTGAGAAAATTCTATGGTAAAAATTTTGGATCAGACAACGCCATCAATATGACAAAATTTCTACGATAACGATAACAATAATAATAACGACAATACGTATAAGAAGAAGACGACGATGCTATAACGATGATGATCATGTTGATGAAGATGATAGAGGAGAATGAGAAAAAGGAAGAAGGAGAAAAAAGTACAATGAGAAAAGGAGGAGGAGGAGGAAGAGGTGGTGGTGTTGGTAACAACGATAACGAAAGAGAAAAATAACAAAAAAGAAGGAGAAGAAAAAGAAGACGAAGTATCAGGAGAAGAAGAAGAAGAACGTGTAGGGCACGTAAATATAAATGACTTGTATGGACTTATATGTGTAAATAACTTGTATCTGGAGAATAATTGTTATTTTTGTACCTCTTGTTAAAAATATAGCGGACCACTGGACCTTTCAACTTGGTGTGAAAAAATGCGCTGGACATAGTTTTTGCCCACATTTTTCTTTTACATGATCATTCTGCATGGACAATTCTAATTCCCTTAGGCTGCGTTTGTTTACAGAGATAGGACACTGAGACACAAAATTGTGTTTGGCACAGGAGACATAGATAGAGACAATGTGTCCAAAAATACTGAATTAGTGTATTTTGTGTCTATCCTGACAGGAATGACACTGAGACACTAACAAGGGACACAACTTATTTTTTATTTTTTCTTTTATTATTCTTGTTAATTTTTCATAATTATATTTTTTATTATTATATTTTTCATCTCAAATTTTTTGAATGAAAAAAATGAGAATAAATTGAATTTTCATAATTTGTTCTAGTTTATCACCAAACAGAATACAAGAACACAAAATTTTGTATCTCTGGTCATCAGTGTCTTATCCTATCTTATTCTCAGTATCTTGTTCTATCTTATTCTTAGAAACAAACGCAGCCTTAGTGATAAAAAAAACAAATACTCCAACCCCTTATTTGCCCACATTGCGTGCTAAGTATTTTTTCCAACATGTCTACATGATTAATGCTTGGAAATATGTCAAATTGAGAGCTAATTTTTATATAGTCAATACAACAATTAATATTAGGCTTTTTTATTTAAATAAAATAAAAAGAATCAATTTTATCATATTTTTTTAAATGAAATTTTAAAATGCGAATTTCCTAAATCTATTAATATATAAATTATCCCAAAATTTTGTATATTAGATAATATATTAAACACCACACCCTAGAATAATTTATACATGAAATTCCTTCAAGAAATGTACATAAATCGTCTCAAAGCACTGAGCTTTTCAAGTTAAATATAACTTATCCCAAAGTAGTATGGTTTACATGTTTTTAACCTAAATCACTAGGGATAGCACAATTTATGTGTTTAGCACAACACACAACAACCTAACATGATTTACAGTGAAAAAATCTATTGTTGGGATGATTTATAGTCGAAAACATAAAGTTCAAGACCTTGGGATGACCTAAACGAATATGATATATAACGAGCCATAGATGAATTGAAAGTTTTGGAAGAGATGATTGAGAGTGTGTTATTACTAGTTCATTATTGAGAAAAATTTGATGAAAACACAAGTGAGGGTGTAGCCTTCTCTAGTAAAGAGCATATTGGAGTGTTTGTAAATCCTTCAATAAGTTTATTGGATTTACAAAATAGTATATTACAGAAATTAGAAAAGTGTGGCAAAAAATTTGTAAAGCAATTATTTTTCCGGATTCCTATCTCACTCAAGCAAGGTTATGTTAAGTTTGGAAAGTATGAGATTCTAGGCGATGACGATATGCGAGTTATATTTCACAATCAATCTAGATTTCTAGATTTGAGGGCTAATGGACTTGTTTGCGAGAATGGTTGATGTAAAGGGTAGTTCGGGTGGATCTACAACGGCGTGATAGAAGGAGGTTCTAGCGCCATTCCAACTCATCATGAGGTTACGACCCATGTTTTGTTTCCATCATTTGCAGCAGATTTGCCCATTAAGGCAGATAATGCAGATGGCTTGGGTGATATGCGTACCTTCGGAGAGATTGCAGTTGGAATGAGAGAATCACCTATATTGGATGGTGCACCAGCATTCATGGAGGTCAGAGATAGAGATCCATTTACTGAGGCTATAGGCAATGATAGGTCAGATTCGGAACCACCTATTATTGGTGATGATATCAACAACGAGGAAGACACAACACGAGTTGGGAGATCACAAGCTCAGTCAAGCTCTCAGACACAACAGTACCCTCCACACTTCTCTAATTTGGATATTAAGGCAATGAATCAATCGGCATTTTCAGATCAACAACTGCCTAATATTCATGGAGACAGGCCTGGTATGCTTGGCACAGACGAGTTTTAAATTTGCCAGCGGTTCCAAAGCAAAGAGGATGTTGTATTAACAGTGAAGAATTATAATATTCGTTGGGGATTGTTTGAGTCTGATTGATTGAAGTATCACGAAAAATGTGTGCAGTTTGGGAATGGATGTAATTGGCTGATACGTGTGACTATGCAGCAGAGAAAAGGCTACTGAAAAGTCCGAAAGTACAACAGGCCATACACATGTCTTGCAACCGAGATATCCACCGATCATAGGTAGCTCAATTATTATGTCATATGTGCGTCAATTCTATTACTGGTCATGGTGGATAGGGGTATTCAAAATTGGTCCGGACCGAATAAAATTGACCAAAACAAAAAATCAAATAAACCAAAAACCGAAAAAATAAAAAAATCACGTTTTATTATTTTTTCTACAGTTCAATTAGGTTTTCGGTTTTAACATTGAAAATCCTAACCGAACCGAATAGAACTGGTCCACCTAAAAAATCCCAACAAAACCAACCCTCCAAAAGCCCAAACCCCACCGATATATTTTGCTTATTTTTTGGTGTTTTTTTATTTTATTTTATTTTTAACAGTTACTTAGATGTCAAGGTACATAATTGTTTTGGGATTTAACTAAATATTAATTTAAATGTTAATATATATTATTTTAAATAGTTTAATATCAACTCAAATTATCTAAGGATTCTCATATGAATAATTATCATGGTTTTAAAAATTGGATTAAATCGGCCGGTCGAACCAGTTTAATCGAGAACCGACAATAAAAACAGTCCGATCCGCTACATATACCCGTTGGAGCGAAAACTAGGGGTGGCAATACTACCCGAACCCGCGGGTACCCATCCCGCTTCTACCCGTTCGGGACGGGTAATTACCCGCACCCGCACTAGGGCGGGTTTTAGCGGGGCGGGTTCTTGAGCAGGGCGGAGCGAGGTCGGGTTTAGGTTAAACCCGTCCCTACCCGCCCCGGTATATATAATAGATATATAAATATATATATTTTTAATATATAATATATGTAATATATATAAAATAATTAGTAAAATGATTAATAATATTGTATCATATTTAAATTTTTACTTTAATTTATGTTATGAATATAAATAATGGCTATATAATTTTTAAAATTTTATTTTATTTTTTAGATTTAATAATTATTGGGGCGGATAGGGGAGGGGCGGGTACCTAAAGGAGCGGGTTAGGGTTTAACATTTTACTACTCGCAGGTAGAAAAGAGGCGGATTTGATGCGAATTTTTGTTGAGCGGAGCAAGGTCGGATAGAGCAAAAACCCGTCCCTACCTGCCCCGTTGCCACCCCTAGCGAAAACTGCCTGAAAACTGTCGAAACGGGCCGATTTATTTGGGGGAAAAAAAACGATACAAAAGCAAAACCATTCGTGAACCAAACACTCCCCCCTCCCCCAATTGTGCACTCCCTGGCATAGTTGTTAGAACCGAACCGGTGATCAAACCGGTTAGGTCACTGGGTCACTGGGTCACTGGTTAAACCGTTGGGTTACTGGTTGAATCGGTTGACTCGGTCCTATGTAAATAAAAAATAAAAAATAGTCAAAAGTTTAAAATTAAAATTTAAAACATATTTTTACTAACATTTTAAAATATCAAGTTATTTTAAAACAATATTGAACATGAACAATAAATATTTTATTATTTTTACTCTATCATCAATATTTTTATTTTGTTTTTATATTAAAATAACTATTATTTTTAAATTTTAATAATTTATTAATTATTTTATATCTTTTATACTATTATATACTACAAGTATTTATTAAAAAATAATATTAATAGATATTATATAATTATAAAAAAATAAATGAGTTTATAATTATTGTTAAACAAAAATATAATTAATTTAAGAATGAGTGAGTTTATAATTAAAATTAAAATAAATTAAATAAAAGTAAACTATTTGATGAAAAATATCTATATGTATTATAATTTGCATAAATTTTAATAGAAAATATAGTGGTCTGGTAGTTGTGGAGCCTTTAGGTTTCCTTGAGGACAGGGGTTTGAACCCTACCTCAAGCATTTTGGAAATATTTTCTCCCAAACGGTTCCCACCGGTTTGTCAATTCCTTGTTCGGTTTAATTACTGGACCGGACTGGTATAGGGTCCGGTTCATCGGTTTTCCGATCGAACCGGCTGGCCCGGTCCGATTTTTACAACTATGCTCCCTGGAGACATCTGAACCCAAGGAAAATCGTAGCCCTTCATCGCTGCCGCCGCCCCAGGGTCCTCAGCGCCGCCGCTGCTTCCTCTTCCCCGTGTTGTTTTCGTCTTCGCTGGCACGTCGTTTTCATCTTCCTCTTTCCCAGGTAGCTTGGCACGTCGTTTTCATCTTCGCTGGCTTTTCGGTACGGAACCCAGGTTAGTGGCCCTGCTTTCAATTCTTCGCCTCCGCTTCTTCCTTTCAGTTTCTGAATGTTCGGTCTTCTTCTTGGTTTGAAGTTCTGAAATTGTTGTTCAATTTTTGTTCCTTTTTTCTTGTAATGTTTTGTAAATTGTAATTGTCTGCTGCTTATGGCTGTAATTTTTTTTTTCAAATTTACTTATGGCTCGATGGCTCTGTTAGTCTGTTGCTTTCAATTCTTTGCTCTGTTAATGATGGCTCTGTTACTGATGGCTCGATGGCTCTGTTAATTACTGATGGCTCTTAATTTTTTTGTTCAAATTTACTGACGGCTTTGTTTGTAGTTGCTCGTTTTGCTGGGTGAAGGTTTAGTGTTTTGGAATGTTTTATAATGTGCTAATGTTTGTAATTGCTTGCTTTGCTTGTAATTGTTGGGTGAAGGTTTAGTGTTCTGTGATTATTGGTTAATATTTTGGTTTAGTGTTCTCTCTTTTCCAAATTTCCCTTCTCCCTGTATTTCTGCATGTGCCTGAATTGGTAATCAATAAATTTGCCTTTTTGCTGTAAATCGAGACTTTACTAGGATTTGTTAAATTTGTTGCTGTAACTTGAATTTGTTGCTGAATTTGTTGCTTCCCAGTCACAGAATCAGAACAGAATGCTCAATCAGTGCTTGATTGATTGGCTTTGCTTACTGATTGTATTTGATGATAAATTTTAAATTGATAACTTTTAAATTTTAAATTTGCACTGCCTATGTTACTGATTTACTATTCTTTCAGTGCTTTTTGTTGTTGTTAATCATTGTGATGAGCTTTGTTAAAATTTGCACTGCCTATATTACTAAGTGTTCCTTCAGTGCTTTTTGTTGTTATTAATCATTGTGATGAACTTTGTTAAAATTTGCACTACCTATGTTACTGATTCACGGATTCATCCCTCTCGTCATTATCATTGGCATGAACTCCGAACCAAAACCCCAACTCTTTGGATAAAATTGTAACGAAAGCTGATTGGGACTTTTTCTTCTACTTAAGGTATGAATCAGAATGATGAGGCCAAGTTGTGAATACACAAGTGTCAACGGACTATAATATATATTGAGTTTGTGACATTAGAAGGGTCTAATAATAACAATAATGTAGTCATGTTATTTGAATATTAAGGTTTAACATTTAAACTCTCAGCTTCTCAGCCCTGTTTGATTCTTCATCTCAGGTAATTGAATCGAATCAACCAGACCTTCCTTTTTTTTTTCTTTTAGTTGATTCTTAATTTTTCTAATATATGTAGCTTTCTGAATCAAGTGGATCAGATTATGTAGTTTTCTTGATTTGGGATATTTTCCGAGACGCATTAGAAGAGCTATTTTATTATTATGTTTGCTATAATAATATTCACATATTCTATATGCTTGTGATTGTTTCGGTGTTTACATTTTCTTTCCAAGTTACTTGCTGTGGTTGTTCTTTGAGTTAAGGCTTTGTATGTGTGTGTGAGAATATGTGATAATGTTAAATGCTGTTGCATCTAATAAGAGTTCTTGGAGTACCCTCATCTTTAATCTTTTATAATTTATTTATTATTTTATTTTAAAACGGTTTTTTTAATTAAACCACTAGTTAAATTGGTTAGATCAATAAACCAATAAATCAGTGACTAAAGCAGTTCGATGACCGATCCGGTTTTCAGAACCTCGATAATTATCATTACTTTTAGTTCTTATATCGGGCTCAATTGGTAAATGTTTTGTTGGAGGAATCCTTGACCCTCTCCCAGGCATGGTCACCGAAAGCTTTAACCAAAAATCAAAACCTAATTAGAATTCTTTGAAAACCAATCCTAACGGTTGTTCTGTTCACCCTGGTCGCAGCAACGCATTCCACAATTCTGAGGGGGAATTTTTTAGGGTTTTGGGAGTCATGAACAACGTTGGCGATCTCCACAAGGTTTGGGAAATCAACGCTCTGAAGAGGAAGCCGTTGCAAGAAGAAGCCACCAAGATGTTGGAGAAGATCGCCAAACAGGTCCAGCCCATTATGCGCAAGCACAAATGGAGGGTCAAGGTTCTCTCTGAATTCTGGTAATTCAACTATTGTTTTTAATTTGATTTTGCTTTTAGTGTCATTCACTTCTCTTGTGGTTTTTTGAACGGGTAATGCAGCAATGGAAAAAGAATGATCCAAGCAATGGCGGTAAGAGGGGAGGAAAAAACCGCATTTTTAATCAGATATTTTGCTTACTTTTTCTTTTATGGTTCTTTTGTGATTTGTTGATTTTACTAAATTTTATTGGGGTTCCAATGTCTAACAACTAGAACTTTAACAGAATATTTTGAGTAGAAACATTGTTTCTGCCCCTTATGCAGTTTCTTCAATGCTGCATTCGCTTAAATGCAGCATGACTTTTCAGTTTGGGGATTTGGGCAGGGGAATGAAACTGAATTTTTTATTTTTAACTTGATGAGTGAGTCTGTTTTGCTCTTTTCTTTTTGTGAGATTATTGAAGAACTTGCCAAAATGATTGTAGCCCAAACAATCCGCGACTTTTGGGGTTGAATGTTGGAGCTGGTATACATGTGAAGTTGCGATTGCGCAGACCGAACAGGGATTTGGACTTCTACCCATTTGATCAAGTTTTGGATACGATGCTTCATGAGCTTTGCCATAATGCCCATGGTCCTCATAATGCCAACTTCTACAAGCTTTGGGATGAACTTAGAAAGGTTCTATTTGTTCCATTCCTCTTTTAATTGTTCATGCATGTGGATTGTTATACTAGATTCTTAAAAAGAACACTTTCGTTGTTTTATACAATCACATTGGTGTTTGGAATTTATGTATTACATTTCATTTCAAGAGTAACTTTTATCTGATATTTTTCTTGTTTAAGCCTTAAGTTTCTTTGTTATACTAAAGGATATTAAGCTTGAACTCCTTCAATTTGTTCCTGTCATTCTTTTATAGTACATGCAAATAACATTCACCGTTAGATTTTTGAAGTGAAATGTTTTTGCTTAATCAAATTAGCTTGATGTTGTGAATTATTTATATCATTCAATTTCAAGAGTTATTATTGTTGTTGTTGTTGTTGTTTAATCTAATAATGTTCTTATTTAGCTATAAATATGTCTGTAATATGTGAGAGCTAGATTGTTATAATATTAAGGCTCCATTGATCATTGAGCATTTTTACCTTAGCTCCCAACTTAATAATGAAAAATAATAGTAATATAAAGAAAATGAAAAAGATGGGGAACAAAATGTTATATCTCTTGTAACTTTCCTCCAACCACTAGATGTGCTAGACTCTGCAGGTAGTGATATACTTATAGAATCCTCTCCATACTTTCACTTTTGATGTATTGCTTTACACCTTTAGTAGTAGCAAACAAGTCTTATAAATAGTAGTATTTATTATAAAAGTTCCTGCAAAGTTGAAACATTCATTCCCTGTTGCTGTGAATTCTATGTAGTAAACTATGTCTTTCTTATTAAGTTGCTATTATTCTTCTTGTCCTCCATGTTAATGATCATATACAGGAATGTGAAGAGCTGATGTCCAATGGAGTAACTGGCTCGGGAGAGGGGTTTGACCTTCCAGGAAGGCGCTTAGGTGGTCATTCCCGGCAGCCACCCCTTTCATCACTCCGTAAAACAGCACTTGCAGCTGCAGAAAAGAGATCGCGATTGGGATCACTCCTTCCCTCTGGACCTAACCGTCTTGGGGGTGATAGTGTTATAATGAAGGCACTTACTCCAGTGCAAGCGGCTGCAATGGCTGCAGAAAGGAGATTACAGGATGACATATGGTGTGGTTCTCAAACCTGTGAAGCTTCAGATCATGAAGATTTTAACTTTGAACCTGCTGAGAATATTGAGCGCAAGGGTAAAAATGTGGGTAGCTCAAGACTTCGAGACAATTCTTCTCTACCTTTGGATCTGAAATCTCAGAAAAGGAGTCGTGTCATGGATTCAAGTTTACTGGATTGCTCGTCTAGTACCCCTAAATATGTTGATTTGACTATGGATGCACCACAGATTGGATCTATCATTGAACAATGCACTGTGACTCAAGGAAGGGGTGTTGGTGGATTAGAAAGCATTTCACATTCTGAGACAAATTCTCGGATAGGATCTATTTCTGCAAATATTCCAAGCTCCTCCACTCCACTTTCTGGTGATAATAATACATCTCATTCTGAAGAACTTGCAATGTGGGAGTGCTCAATGTGCACTCTGTTAAATAAAGTAAGTATCAAAGTATAGTGCTTTATTCTTTGCAAACCTTTTTTCAGTTTGTCACAAAGTACAATAAACATTTTTGGCGAGTTTACTCTTACAATGATTGTGTTGTGGCCTTTCTCTAATGCATGTGAATAATGTTGAACCACTGCAGACATTAGCTCCATTATGTGAGTTGTGTGGCACACAACAGCCGAAAGATTTTGCCACCAGATACAGTACTTGGTCTTGTAAATTCTGTACGCTGGAAAACAGTGTGAAGTTGGACAAATGCTCAGCTTGTGATCAGTGGAGATACTCTCTTGGTGCACCAGTGTCAGCCCGTGCACCTAACGTCGGCACTTGAGTACAGTAGTTTATAAGTATATGAATGCTTATAAGTTGTAACACTGGTGTTTGTGCAACTTAATAGCAAAATTATTTCATTTATTGCTTTATGGCAGTGGCTTAAGCAAATGAAGATGCCAATGCTTGATTTCTTTAACTTGAAGCTAGGTGGAAAATAGCAGTTCCATTTTGATCTTTTTCACTTGATAGATACGAGAATTTCGATATAGTATGTTGGCATGGAGATCTGTATAGCTGAACTGCTGAATTAGTAAGCATTGTTGGCACTGCTCTGAGTTTTGCCTGATTTGCAGAATTTGGATGCTGACTTGTGCAAGCAATTAAGAGCTTTTCACTGAATTGGGTTTGTGTGAGTATATGCCATGGTTCTCTCTTCTGCTTGGATTTCTAGTTGATGTTAGAGAATCACCAGAAAAGTTATATATAACCTGTCTTAGAATTTTGGTGATCAACTATCAGCATATTAGTTGTCGTCAACAATTTGACTTGGGGACACTGTTAACAACTAATCACCATGTTGGACTTGCGTTGTCATTTCCTTGTAATGAAGGGATTATAATTTGAAACCAGGAAGTTAATCTAGATACTTTTTATTATTACTAAAATACAAAACTCTTGTTTTAGTTGAGGAAGATCAAACCCTGTTCATCAATTTGCAAACACAACACTTTTTTGTTCATCTTGAACCTTATTTTCGTCATCTTATTCTTCATATGGCTGTGTTTCCTATCTCATTCATTTGGGATTTATAAATATAGAGTTTATGCTAGTTTGGTAATTGTATTTGTTATACAAACTTGTATACAAAATAGTCAACATCTGTTCGATTTTATGACCATTCACTTTATATAAATTCTTGTATTATCTCAATTTCAGTATATTTATTTTTGTAAGATATTTACTAACATAACTATAACAAGAAAAAAAATTAGCTAGACTTTTTGCCAATAATTATGATAGCAGAAGTTCATCATTTTATTTTCATTTTAAATTCAGAATATATAAAGTTTTTTTTTTCTTAGAGATAAAAAAAATAGTGTAAATGCAGTTGATATAAGTTTTCGTTAACTAGTTTTTGGTATCAAATTTAAAGCTAACTAAAGGATCATGTTATAAAAAGCTAAGGGTGCTTTTGATTTATATTTTTATTTTAAGAATTTGATGAAGAAAAGAGAGAAAATAAGAAGTGAAAATAGAAAATAAAATTGTCATTTTTACTGTTCTCTCTTTTTCTTTCACAAAATTTAAAAAACAAAAGATATTGAATAAAAAAGTAGAAAATAAAAACGCAAACGAAAACGCATCTAAGGACTTTGTTATTTTTATTTTTAATATTCTTCTAGAATTTTGTTATTTTTAGAATGACTAGTTTTTATTTTCAATATTCTTTTAGGAATTTTGTTATTTTTACTTGTGCCATCAAGTTCCGAATACATAAGATCACTTAAAATGAAAAGAATAGATTAAAAGGCTTTCAAACTATAAAATTAAATTCTTTTATTAACAGAATAGATTTTTTTTCTAGAATAAAAAACTTTCAAAACACGGTTAAAAATTGTACCAAGGAAAGTCGGATATATGCTGGTTTTTATAGATGGTAAAATTTTCACATTATAATATAAATGAATATTGTCATCTTAAGATTATGGGCGATATACGCTGTGGGAAAAAAAATAAAAAATAAAAAAATTGCTGGTCTTCCATCTAACTAAGCATCTTGTATCTAACTGCTCTACCAAAATCTTGCATCTAACCGATTATTTTCACCTTAATTCTTCCAAAAAGGCAAAAACCAACAACCACTTCCCCACTTTTTTCCTTCTTCTGGCATCCAAAACCTGCCGCTTCATTTTTGGATGCACAATCTCTCAGCTCTGCAACTCTCTCAGCAATTTCAACGTACCCTCTTTCTCCTTCATCATCAGTATCACTGACCCCCATCTCTTGTTCTTCCGTGCTCTCTCTGAGCTGCTGTTAGTTCAAGATCCTCTTTTTAGTGACCCATGATCACTCATCAACGTCTTTGATAACTGTCTTCTGTAGAAAAGAAGTTTCAATCTTTTCTGCAATTCGGGACACCCTTTTGCCTTTTATGCAACATCCTCTGGAGCAGCCAAAAACCCAATAGCTTTTTTGCTTACTGGAATTTTCAGATCCTGGATCGGTTTTTCTGACGGTTGTTCTCTCTGATTTGTTTGTGAAGATGCATTAAATTGATATTGCTTTGTGGTTCAGGTCAAGTTTCAAAGAACTTTCAGTTTAAGCTGAGGATCATGCCTCTTCAAGAGGCTTTCTGGTGTTGAGAGAAAAGGCTCAATTTTGTCCACAAGGTGTTTCGTTTTTTCTCTAACTGCATAGTCCTTCTTGATTGATGAAAGGATTTTTTTTTTTGGTTTTTTGTTGGTGTTGCTTTTTTTGTTTGCTTTTGTTGGATATCATTAGAAAGGGAAAATCTTTATAATTAGAGTTTCTGAAAGGGTTATGTGTTTTCTGTAGTAATTATCTTTGATATTTTTTGCTAAGTAGGGTGAGGAGATTGAAGCTGTTTTGGTCTTGGGTTTGTTTGGATGATAATATGCTAGAAGGTTATTACTTTATGAGTTTGGATCTGAAAGATTGTCCTTTTGGACAAGTTAAACAAGAGGGTTTGGACCCCTTGCCATTGCTTTGAATTCAAGTGCAAATCTGGTTTTTGCATTAGCTCACTCCTCTTGGAGCTCCTTTCGAGATGGCTGTAGCCGACCGGTGTTTCGTGGAATGGAAAGAGCAGTTTGTTTCCCAAGAGCGTGGCAACCGTGTGGTCCACTATTACCTGAAGGATTCTGACGGGGAATCCATACTCGCTGTTGTGGGCACTGAGAGGAGTGTTAGGCACATGTTCTATGTTGTGGCCGATGAGTTTTTGGAAATTTGTGGGAAGGAAGGTTCTGTTCCTGCCGGTTTCAAATGGAGATCTAGAAGAGAGGTGGTTGATTGGCTGACGTCAACGCTTTCGAAGCAGCATCTTCAGGGAGATAGAACTGGTAAATTGATAATTATTTTCTATGGCTTTATCTTATTACTATTGTTTTGATGCCTTTTAGCTGTTGTCGATTGAATTTATGTGTGCAGCTGCAAAATGAAAAATAATATAAGGATGTTACAACTTTGTGTTGCAATCAAGTTACAGGAACTTAATGTATAGTGATATGTATATTTTTCTTGTGTAAGCAACTTTATGCATATTTCCGATACAAATCTTTGAGCTTGATTGTAGCATGAGTGCATAAAACTCATGTATGTATGTAAATGTATCTTTCTCATAGTTTTATCTTCTTCAATATCTTTGATAATGTCATTTAATCTGGAATTATAAGGAGTCTCTATCATGTGCAGTCTGGACTTTGAAAGTTCTTTAGCACTGACATTTTTCTCTAATGTTGTTTTCTTCTTACTTATTCCTGTTGTATAGGATAATAGCCCTTTCTACCAGTGTCGTTTCCTTTTTTTTTTTTAAATAAAAGTCCTTTACCCCTTCAACAAAAACAGCTGATGCTCACAAATAGTATAAATGATAGTGAAAGCTCATTTAAGATTATAAATATTCTCTTCTTTTATATGTATTTACTTATTTATTTATTTACGTATATTTTTTATATCATAGGATCACCTAGTCATTCTTCAGGACAAGCTTATGATACCACAAATGGTAGTGTCAATGAAATTACTGGTCTTCCTGCACCGATAGCGAATAGCAAGGTATATCCCTCTTGTTTACTTTTTCTTTGTCTTCCTTTATTTATATCATTTAATTCCGGTTGTAATTAATATTTTTGATGTATACACACATCTCTTGCTCAGGGATTTCTAACCCGAAACTCTAAAATATCCAAGTCTGACATTGTTTGGTCTGGAGTGGCGTGGACATGTGGCAAGCAGCTTAAACATTATCATGCTTTTTGCAGGAATGGCATCAAAATAATTGTAAGTATCCCTCATCCATCCACTTCCTACACAAACATGGAAGTATTGGAAAAGGGACTTGAACTGAGGTTTCAAGTATTGTTGTTCATCCTTTGATATTTTATTCTATAGCTTATACAGAGAAGGATCTGGTGCTTAGAGGAAAATATCTTCCAGTTGTACATATCTCATTGCCTCCTTTCTGATTTCCAGGTTCAATCATTTGTTTTTGTCATGGGCAAGGGAGAGAATCATTATGTTGCTTATTTAGAGGATATGTATGAAGATAGGAGGGGGCAGAAAAAGGTCAAAGTGAGGTGGTTTCACCATAATCAGGAAGTCAAGGGTGTGATTCCTGTTCGAAATCCACATCCCCGGGAAGTTTTCATCACACCTTATTCTCAAGTTATTAGTGCAGAGTGTGTTGATGGTCCCACCACGGTCTTAAGTCGTGAACATTATGAAAAATGCATGCCTTGCTTTTCCCCAACTTCATCAGATAGAATACATATGTGCTTTAGGCAATTTAGAAGCAACAAAGTTAAGCCCTTTGACTTGAGTAAACTGCGTGGATACTATGATCAACCAATTCTTTCTTGCTTGCAATTTGATTCTATGCTGAATCCTAAGGGAAATGGCCTAGCAGGAGGAGATGAAGAGTTGAGTGCAGGTGAAACTGTAAAGCTCAGAGCCAAGAGAAGGGATAGGGGAACCCCTCAGTCTTTGATTGGTCGGCGGGGAGTTAGGAAGTTAGTTAGGAGTCAGCAAATGATGGTATACAAAAACTCACAGGGTGTAAATAATTCTAGGGCAGATAGGAGATTGTTTTCTCTGAAGGAAGTTGAGTCTCAACCTTGGTATAATGTCACATACAGGATTGATGACAAGATAGAGGTCCTCTGTCAGGATAGCGGTATCAGAGGCTGCTGGTTCAGGTGTACGGTTGTGCAGGTATCTCGGAAGCAGATGAAAGTCCAATACGATGATCTTCAGGATGAAGATGGAAGTGGGAATCTTAAGGTATAATCCTGCTTTTGTGGTACTCTAAATTCTGTTTCCATTGTTGGTTAAATCCTACAATAGTTGGCATATATAAAGCCAGCTCCTATTTAAGGTTTGTTATCATGGTCAAAAAGATTTAAGGCTCTATTTCTTTTGTAGCAACTTGTAACTGGAAAGAAATGTTCTTTTATAGTTATAGGTTATATCTTATGTGGATTATGCTAGACTAATGATGGATCCAAATTGAACTGAAATAAACCACTCCCTGTTATAAATCTTCTAAATGATAAGGATCTGCATACTCATATATGGAAGTAACTGTGCTAAGGATGTTATTTGAATCAGTTTTCTTGAACCCTTTTGCTAAGTGATGCTACGAAAGAATGACAGAAGATATATAGGCTTGTCTTGCTGAGGGATTGAGTTTTTCTTAGTTCAGAAGGATGGAAAATTTGGAATTTTGGGGGAAGAAAAAAAGAGGCTAAATGGGTATGTCAGGACCAATAATGACAAGGATTGTAATCCCATGTTCAAGTAGAGTATGATATGGTTAGAACCTTTTAAAAAATTAATGTGGGAAAAAAATAGTCTTGGAACCGAGTGGGAAATGATATATTGCAAAACAAAAGTTGTATAGTTTCCTTCAATGCATTACATTTGCACATCTTAATTGGAATTCAACACGCTTACCTTGATCTTTTCCATGTTTTAGGAATGGATCCCTGCTTTCAAGTTGGCCATGCCTGATAAACTTGGGATGAGACATCCTGGCCGATCGACAATCAGACCAGCTCCTCCAACGTCCAAAGATCAAGAATTGGTTATTGGAGTTGGAACTGCAATTGATGCATGGTGGAGTGACGGCTGGTGGGAGGGGGTTGTAACCGGAACTGATAACTATGTTGATGATAATGTGCAAGCATACTTTCCTGGTATGCTATATTACTGTTCTGTTTTTTTGTTTAAATTTTGGTTTAATTAACGTGAAGTGTTTAGAGTATGACTCAATTTTCAGTTATACCATTTTAATTTAGAAGTTTTTTTACTTAGGTCCTTATATTGAATAAAATTGTTTGATCAAGTCCTTGGATGAAACTCTCTTTTATATAATTCAATGGATTCTTATCTAATTTTGTGAGCTAAACTATAACTATTTATTCAATTCAATTCAGTCAAAATTTTTAACAATAATTTGCTCTGGGGACATTATAATATATGTATTTTCCTGTTCTCAATGCATGTAGGATCTGATAAAAAAATTTAAATTATATGGACCTAACTGAAAACTAGACCAAACTACAAGGACCTATAGATTAGATAAGCCTATTTTATTATTTGTCTTCACTTTATAATAGAGTTATTCTTCTGATATCAGGTGAAGGCTTGCTAATGAAAGTACGCAAGAAAGATCTAAGAATATCTAGAGATTGGTCTGGGGACAGGTGGATTGGTATTAAGCCGAAGCTTGATATAACCTCAACTATATTCGCCATTAACGGCCTTAACACGAAGCATTCCACGTCCCCAGCTAAAGATGGGGACTCTATTGGTGTTGCAAATTCATGTGATGAAGTTCCAGCGAGTGACGAGCCTATTAATGAACCAGATTTTGCTGAAAAGATGGTTGAGGGTGTTGCTGAAGATGGGGATAACAATGATGATGGTGATAATGATAATAATGATAGTAAAAATAGTAATCTTGTGTCAGAAAAAGATACTCGAGCTGATAACAATGAGATTGAGATGAATAGCATTGGTAATGAAGATAATGGTGATGATTCTAATAAGGACAGTAGTGACAATGTTGATAACAAAGACGGCGAAAACGATAATAAGGATAGGGAGGCGTTTGGGACTTCCATGGAGGACTGTAAAGCTGACGAACCCGCCGAAATGGCTGTATAAATATTTTTGTTTGGGTAGAACTGATGACTGATTGTAGAGCACTGCAACCATCTCTTGCTTTGTTGTAATTTGAGTCTAATGTTAGTATGATAGGATTGAATGTAAATAGTGATGTTGGAAAGGTGATTCTTCGTTTTTAACCTTGTTCTAAGTTGCCTTCCATATAGGTGTACAGTGTTAAGGGGCAATGTCTCCAAGTCTGTGTTTTTTCTATTTGAATATTGATTGTATTAGAATGTAGATTTCTTTCATAAGGGACCGGACAGATATTGTTGATTAATTTCAGTTCTTGTCTAACTAGCTACCACTTTCATTTATTTCATTGCAGCATATTAACAATTTTCTTGTTTGTTCTTCCTTCTATCCAATTTTCCTTCATGTATAGCTTCATGTACAAGTATACTACGAAAGGATTCAGTATGATTATTATGGGAAATCTATTGAACACGTGGGACACCGGGACTCCCAAACTGGACTTGGGTACTGATTAAAGTTCCTTTTATTTATTGATTTTCTTTTTTTTAAAGTTACTTTAAAAAAAAATATATTTAAGTTAGAAATTGCTGTTAAGATGACCAGACTAAGATTCAAATGACTCATGCATGAGACTAAATGTAGTCGATTTTGATTACTTATACATTCAGTTATAGACGTTTAAATTCAATTTAACCCAATTAAAATTGCCATATTATTGGGAGATGCTCCCATAAATATACTTAAAATGTCCTTTTGTAAAGACGTTTATGTTTCGCATTATTATTAAACGTATTAATAAATCGGTTATTTTAAATTTCTTAATAAATTAAAATAAAATCGATTTTTTTATAACAATAACAATAAACTCATTTGTTTTAGTGATTTAATTGTATTTTAAAATTTTTAGGAATTTAAATGTCCATAAAACAAAAAATTAAGGATATATTTGTCTTTTTATAAAAAAAGTTTAAAGATATTCGATTTAAATTGTGTAATTCGATCGGATTAAATCGGATCTTATAATTATAATGCAAACAATTGAGTTTATTATTATTATTATAATAAACCAATTTTATTCTAGTTTATTAAAAAATAAAATATTAACCAGTTTAATAAAAATGTCCAATAATAACATGACACATGTAAAGGTCTTTAAAAAAAGTCATTTTTAATGTGTTTATTAAAGTGGTTTCCATATTATTAACGTAATAATCAAGAACCAACTGATCTTTTTCTTTTGACTCACAAGGATGTCATTGGATCTTAAATTTAACTTATAATTCTAATAACATTTCTCCTTCGTTTTTTCCCCTTCTTTTTTACCCTTTTTTTTTCGTGTGAGAGTAACAAGACTAACCCAATTGATAGAGTGGAGAGTATAAAAGTGCAGTCTAAGAAAAAAAAGGAAAGAAAAAGTATATACATAAAAACAAATAAACGATATAATTAACTTAAAAAAATGTGCTACAATGGGATAAAATTGTTGTATAAAGTATAAACCTAAAAAACAACCGTCCAAAACGGAAAAGAATATAGTTGCTGATACCTACAACTAATACTAAGATAAATTTAATATAAAGAATAAAAAAACTAGAGAAAAAGAACTGAAATATTTGTTAACTATGGATTCTGTTGGTCAACCACATCAGCTTGGTCCTTAGAGTGGGTGTTAAGCTTGTTTATGCATAGCAATATCCAAGTGATCACCTCCAAGACTATAGCAATTAGAGCCAAACATATGATCACACCCAAATACACACTCTTCCATCCTCTTGCTTCCATTATGTCAATACCTTTGAAGACGTTCCATATGCCAAGCCCAATTGTTAAGTAACCGATTACATAGTGGAAGATGTTCCAGAAGATTCTATGTCTGTGATCCTTCTTAGGCCTCAAGAACATAGCAACACAAACTTGTAGGGATGCTAGGCATATGAGAGTGATTCCAATGCATCCGTGAGAAGAGTGATGACGGTTATGTCGTGTCATGTATGAGCCAGTTGCAAAGCCAATTATGCCAATGATATACGCCATGGATTGGCATGCTCGATGCACGTGAAACCACGTGGCACCCAAACGACCATCGAACACCTTCAAGTAACGAGCTAATATCGCCCCTATTGGCATCAGTATTCCCCAGCTTATGCCATTCAATATTCCATGCACCTGTTGAAAGCAGAATTTGCTGTGAGAAAAATATATAGAGATATGATAAGAGGCGGTTATTGTGAAAATATGTTAAATAATTTTAATTAATTCTAATTATACTTTAACATCTCTCCTTAAACTCAAGTTCTTTGAAACTTATTTGAAACAACTAAACAATAAAAAGCTTTTCATGAACGCACAAATCACATTGAAGTAGATTGTCATTTTATTAGGATAAGATCGTGTACCAATGCCTCCTTCTATCTTATATTTCCACTCAAACTCAGTTGACAAACCTTTTTACTAATTAGTAAAGTTGGACATTAAAGATTTGCATGCTCCAACTTAAAAGAGGTACCAATGGATAATTAAGATATACAAAAAAGTATTATATTAATAATATTTCTATAATTTAAGTATAAATAATGTCAATAATCTATATGATTCATCTAATATTTAACATATTTTGACAGTTCTTTTTGTGAAGATATCTTAATATATTTGATTAAAAGGACATTTGAAATTTTTTTACGACACAGAGAGTTTATGCATATTTCTGACCTTTCGGAGTTTGATTTTCGAGTTTCCGGCGGTTTCTGAGACCTTCCCGGTCACAAAATCTATAGTCCCAAAGGATTGAATGTTAGGTCCTGACAAAGAATGCATCCCAAGAGTTCCATCGTCAGAAACAGGGCCTTCTTGCCAGACATGATTCAGCAGAGTTGTATTCTCCGGGAGTTTGAAACTCGCAAAAAGGATCATATCGCCATTGGAATAAGATGCTGAGACGCTATAAACAGGAAAGCTAAGAGATCCTTCTTCCAAAAGAGTATCGTAACTCGTGACAGAAGAGGTGTAGGCTTTGAGAGTAGCATCAGAAGAATTTCTGAAAGCAAGGAATGCCTGGGATCCAACCATACCCTGTGAAGTTGGGTTGATGGCCCAAGCAACCCAGCTTGAATCCGTTGTGTTAGCCTTCTTGAATGCCACGTCGACTCTGTTTGATGATTGATGATAGTTCCAGAACAGTGATGAATCAAGAACGCCCAGGTCCTTGCATGTTGCGTAGTTAACGTTATTCGGAAAATTGAACGACTTGCATGGTTCACAAGTCGCTGTGATCGACAACACAAGGAGCGAGAGTAACCACGCAAGTTTATGGCTTGAAGCCATGGATGTGTGATTGGAAAGAAAAGAAAAGATTGATTGAAGTTTAAGAAGAAAACTAAATATGGTGATTGTTTGAACTCTAGTATTGCACAATGAATAGTGAGTAGTAAGTAGCTTATGATGATTTATATAGGATCCAAGTTATAACGTAGCTTCAAAATCTTTATAGAATGATTTCGGATTTGAATCTTATCAAACGGTTTGGACTAGATATGATTTTGTTATCTTCAGTTTAATTTAAATCAAAATATCTTTATTGAAATATTCTTTAGATACTATCCTTAATTAATAATATCTTTTGTACGATACAAATAAGATATTTTAGATATATATTAGAAATTAATTATTAAATCAGTTATGTATATAAAATATGATAAAAATTTATATTTATTTATTTTTATATAAAATTGTTAGATAATTTAATATTTTTATTAAATTATTATTTTATTATTTTTAATTATCAATTTACATGAATACGGTATTACCATAGAACCTTAATCCTGCTTTTGTGGTACTCCAAATTCTGTTTCCATTGTTGGTTAAATCCTACAATAGTTGGCATATATAAAGCCAGCTCCTATTTAAGGTCTGTTATCATGGTCGAAAAGATTTAAGGCTCTATTTCTTTTGTAGCAGTTGTAACTGGAAAGAAATGTTCTTTTATAGTTATAGGTTATATCTTATGTGGATTATGCTAGACTAATGATGGATCCAAATTGAACTGAAATGAATCACTCCCTGTTATAAATCTTCAAAATGATAAGGATCTGCATACTCATATATGGAAGTAACTGTGCTAAGGATGTTATTTGAGTCAGTTTTCTTGATCCCTTTTGCTAAGTGATGCTACGGATCAAGTTGAAACGAAGCCTCAAAATCTTTATAGAATCATTTTGAATTTGAATTTTATCAAACGATTTGAACTAGATATGATTTTGTTTTCTTTTGTAGTTCAGTTTAATTTAAATCAAAATATTTTCATTGAAATATTTTTTAAATATTATCTTTAATTAATAATTTCTTTTGTATGATACAAATAATATTTTTGATATTTTATAACAATAATAATCAGCATGAATTTACTGGCCAGCCGACTCATTTCCTAGTTTTCAGTTTAAACCGACTAGTCTGACATGATTTGAAATTTTAATAGTATAGCTTAATTAATTGAATATAATTGATCCAACTCATACTTTTAGTTGGCAAAAATTCGATATATAATTGATTCTGTGATTAATCTCGAACAATTATTTTAGATGTATATTAAAAATTAGTTATTAAATTAATTATATGTAAGATTTGGTAAAAGTTTATATATATAAAGTTAATATTTAACAAAAAAACAGATTTAGTTAAAAATCAATTATAAAGTTGATTTCAATCTGTTAAATTATTATTTAATTATTTTTAATTATTAATTTATATGAATATAATTGCATGTAAATTTTTATTATAAGATATGTATTAAAATATAAAATACACATAAAAAGTAATTTTAAATTTATATATAAATACATAATGATTAATTTAGTGTCTGATTTTTATTGTGCGGCAATTCAAAACAGAGAATAAAATGGTAGAAAAAAATAATAAAAATGTTATTTATATATTAAAATCAGCTATTAAAATTATCATCAATGTATTTATATATAAATATATGTATAGTTTAATTTATTTTTAATATTTATTTGTATTTTAATATATATTTTATGCTAATAATTAATTTTAGTAGTTAATTTTAATACACACATAATATAATTCAAAAAATAAATAAAAAAGCAACGAAAAAGAAAATCAGCAAAAACACATAAAAGAGCAGAAGATGGTTGATGATATTACAAGATCATATTTAGAATATTTTGGACATTCTACATATAATTTTTTATTTATATTTTTTTAATATTATTTTCTGATAATGTAGATAATTTATTTTTTATATTAATAATAAAATAGTGTTATAGGATGCTATGCAGTGTTTAGTATAAAAAATTTGATCTACACGTTTTTTGGGTGATAAAGAAGCAAGAGCGTATTTTTATCCTATTTAATTCTGCTCTTTTACAATAATTTTCATAAAATTCTTATCGCTCTTATGTTCGAGTAGTAAAAAAAAAGGCAAATTCTAATATGCATATATTTCTATTAGAGTTATCAAATAGGCCAACTCAACCTGTTTAAACATGACTAATTTAAACTCACACGTTGAATGAATTGGTCCATTTAAATATATTTTATTTATGGGCTATAATTTTTTACTTTAAATTATTTACGGTCGATTTGATAGATTAAATGGGTTGATTTATTTACTTTTTTATATTAATTTTTATAAAATATTTTGACAAAAAAATTATTTTTAAGTTCAAAATCTTAAATAAATAATATTTTTTTTGTTGGATTGGGTTTTTGAGTTGGGTTGAGAGAAATTTTTTTATTAGCACTTTTTTTTAAAAAAATAAAAATAAAAATAAACAAGTCGTCAATTTTGTTCGCATATTAGTCCGTTTTATTCTTTCTTTTTTGTAGGTTAATGGGACTTAATCCATTTAACTTGAAATTTGAATAGACTGAATTTTAGAGGTAAAGTCACCCGTTTAAACTAATAAACAAACTAATCTGATGAGTATCCGCTCTATTCCTATCCGCTCATATTCTTATTAAAATCTAACAAATAAAAACCAATTTGGGTTGGTCGAGTGGTCAGCTCAGTCGACCGCTTAAGCAAGTGTTGGGAGTTCGAACCCCGCCTTGTGCATGTAGCAACTCATTGGCCAGCGACAGACCCTTAAATGGAGCTCAGATCCACGACGGATACCGTTTGGGTAAACAAAAAAAAAATATAACAAATAAAAATAAATTTCAAAATTTATATAACTATCATCACATACATAATATAAAAAGTTTAAAATAATATAATATTATTAATTATTTAACTAATTATTTTACATATAATTACATATATTATATATATTAAAATTATATATGTATTACCTAAATTTAATCCGGCTGGCTCTGCTTAAGACCATGTCCTGCCAAAACTTGCCTCACACCAGATATCTGTCCCGATCAAGTAGGGACAGAATGGGTATCTGTCAATTTAAAAATGTTGTCATCTTTATATATTTCAAATTTTTTAGCATAAATTAAATTGAATAAATGACCATTTGTACCCATGAGAGATGAAAACGCTGACATTTGTACCCATGAAAGCTCGAAACTAATCTTGTACCCATGATAGATGTTGTCCGTGTAGCAAAAATGCCCTGGCTTGGATCTGAACTTGGTTCGTGGGTTTCCGAACCTACGTGGCACTCCCAAACCCCTCCCCAATCTAAGCCAACCATTCACCATCATCATCTTCATCTTCTTCACCATCACCATCACCATAACCTCCATAACCTCAATCACTATCACCTCAGCACCACCACAGCCACCTCCCTTCACCACAACCTCTGGCAACAACCCACACCGCCACGCCCCTTTCTCTTCTTCTTCCCCTCTTCTCACCTCCACTGAGCCCAGAAACTACAGCGCCAGCTCCTCCTCTCCATCAAAACAGCAAAATTTTCAAACACCAGCATGAATCAAAACAAACCTTAATCCACTAACATGCATTTCTAACTAACCAAATTAAGCAAAATGAACTAAAAGCAAAGAAACAGAACTCAGGAAAAAACACAGGGGATGGAAGACATAGGGGAAAACGGAGGTTCTGTTGCTGATTATGGTGTTTTTCTCACCATGTTGAATTTGTGCGAGGGTACGAGGTCGCTTGAGTATGGGAAAAGGGTTCATGAGTTCTTGAGAAGATCGAGGTTTCTAGGGGAGGTTGAATTGAACAATAGGTTGATTGGAATGTATGGAAAATGTGGTAACATGAATATTGCACGCAATGTGTTTGATCGAATGCCAGAGAGAAACATGAGTTCTTAGCACTTGATGATCATTGGATACACTGAAAATGGAGCTGGTGATGATGCTTTGTTGGTTTTTCAGGAGATGAAGGAGGGAGGGACATGGCCTAAGAGTGAAACTTTTGCATTGGTTTTGGCTGCGTGTGCAAGGGAAGAAGCTGTAGAGGAAGGATTATTGCACTTTGAATCAATGAAGGAGTATGGAATTGTTCCCACCATGGAGCATTACATGGAGGTCATTAACATTCTAGGTAATGCCGGTCAGTTGAATGAAGCTGAGGAGTTCATTGAGAGTAAGTCATTTTAGCCTGAAGATGACATTTGGGAGGCTCTTCAAAATTTTACTAGGATTCATGGAGATATGGATCTTGAGGATCGTGCGGAGGAGTTGTTGGCATGTCTAAATCCTTCAAAGGCCATTACTGATAAGCTTCCAACACCTCCAAGGAAGAAACAGTCTGCAATTAACATGCTAGAGGAGAAGAATAGAGTGGCCGAGAATCGGTATGCCGTTTCGTATAAAGAGGCTGATGAGAAATTGAAGGGTTTGAGCGGCCAGAGGAGGAGCTGGCGTTGTGGTTTCTGGGCTCAACGGAGGTGAGAAGAGGGGAAGAAGAAAAGAAAGTGGCGCGGCGGTGTGAGTTGTTGCCGGAGGTTGTGGTGAAGGGAGGTGGCTGTGGCGGTGCTGAGGTGATAGTGATGGAGGTTATGGTGGCTGGGAAGAGACAGTGATGGATGGGGATGATGGTGAAGAAGATGAAGATGATGATGGTGAATGGTTGGCTCAGATTGGAGGGGGGTTTGGGAGTGCCACGTAGGTTCGGAAATCCACGAACCAAGCTCAGATCCAAGCCAAGACACTTTTGTTACACGGACAGTATCTATCATGGGTACAAGATTAGTTTCGAGCTTTCATGGGTACAAATGTCAGCATTTTCATCTCTCATGGGTACAAATGGTCATTTATTCAATTAAATTTGAAGGATTCATAAATCGACAAATTGAACTTAACTTATTTCATTTACATAAATTAAAGAGTAATTACTCAAATCAGTCTCTAAGGATTTTAAAATTGGACATTTTAGTCCTCAAAAAAAAAATTAGTACATAGATCAATCCTCAAGGTTTTACTTTGGTAGACAAATCAGTCTTCAGTTCATTTTCCAGCAGAGTAATTATCCAAATCTATCCCCAAGGATTTTTAAAAACGAACATTTTAATCTCCCAAAAATTTAATGTACAAATCAACCCCCAACATTTCTCTTCGTTAGACATAATATTCCTCCATCCAAAAATAAAATAAAATAAAATTATTATTATTATTATTATTATTATTATTATTATTATTATTATTAATTACACAATAATATTGTACTATTTTTTTGTATTTTTTGAACATAAATAATGATAAATTTATTCATTAGATATATATATATATATATATATATATATATATATATATATATATATATATACTCAATAATAACAATAATAATAATAATAATCAATAAAATTATTAGAGATTATTCTACAAAAAATTCAAAGTTAAAACCATTTGATATTTTTGTATTTAATATAATCAAAAGATGTCCTATGTAAAAAAAATTATATTTGTATTAAAAAATATTTATTAAAAAAATATTTTAATTTGGATTTGTATTAAATACATATTTTTTTAATACAAACATTTTTTAAAATATGATATTTTTTTATTATATTAAATACAAAAATATCAAATAGTTTTAACTTTGAATTCTTGTAAAATAATCTCTGATAATTTTATTATTATTATTATTATTATTATTATTATTATTATTATTATTATTAAGTGACTATATATATATAAGAATCTAATAAATAAATTTATCATTATTGTTGTCCAAAAAATTATAGTACAATATTATTATGTAATTAATAATAATTATTATTATTTTATTTTATTTTTGGACGGAGAACTGTTATGTCTAACGGAGAGAAATGTTGGGAATTAATTTGTACATTAATTTTTTTTTAGAACTAAAATGTCTATTTTTAAAATTCTTGGGAGACTGATTTGAGTAATTATTTTGCCGAAAAATGAAGTGGAAACTGATTTGTTGCTGAAGTAAAATCGTGAGGATTGATCTTTGAATTAATTTTTTTTTGTACTAAAATGTCCAATTTTAAAATCTTTGGGACTAATTTGAGTAATTATCTAAATTAAAATATGACATACTTATAACTAAAATAGAATTAAGACATCTGTATAATTTTGTTGGTGAATATTTTGTTAAAGAGAAAAGCTTAGTATACAAGCGATTAGGGCTTGTAACTATTACAAGTTCATTAACGCCTAATCCACTAAAACGCGCTGCAACTCCTACGTTACTTACACGCGCTATACAAAGATCCCGCGTTTGTATAACTACCAAATTTAAAAAATTTGTTTCCTTCTTTGTTTTCTTTCTTTTCAAATTTCATCGTTCTTCTTCTCGCGCGTCTTCCCCTGGTTTTTCGATCGTTCTTTTCCTCTCCTTTCTCATTGGTTTGTTCTTCGTCAATGACGTTAGTTTTTCTCTCTGTAACTCCAGCTTCGTTTTGACATGGTGTATTTATAGTTTTTGACATGGTGTATTCTGCAACCTCTCTGTTGTTGATGACCAGTTTGTTCCGAAGGTTGGAATGCCCTTTACCACCCTTGAAGATGCTGGAAAATTTTACAGGAACTATACCAAGGTTGCAGGTTTTTCTACAAGAGTTCGGAGCACAAATAGAAAGGAAAACGAGATTAAGAATCAATAGATTACATGTAGCAGAGAGGGAAAATGAAACTCTCATAGCAAAGACTCATTTGATAGGAATTGGAATGATTTTCTGCTAAACTTTGGTCTTGTGGACAACAAGTGGCTTTCATGTAGTGTTGGGTTAAAATCTGTAGCAGAGGTGTAAATTTAATTTTTTATCAGGTGTATTTATAGTCTGTGTTTGGGTGTATTATGCAGATCTCTATGCAGACCGTCATATATGGGTTTCAATCTATCTGATCACCACTTCATATTATAGTACCTGTAAATCAGACATTTTGAATACACCAGAGAGAGTTTAATTAATTTTGGTCTTGTGGACAACAAGTGGCTTTCAGGTAGTGTTGGGATAAAATCTGCAGCAGGGATGTAAATTTAATTTTTTATCGGGTGTATTTATAGTCTGTGTTTGGGTGTATTATGCAGATCTCTATGCAGACCGTCATATATGGGTTCCAATCTATCTGGATCACCACTTCATATTATAGTACCTGTAAATCAGACATTTGAATACACCAGAGAGAGTTTAATTAATTTTGGTCTTGTGCACAACAAGTGACTTTCAGGTAGTGTTGGGTTAAAATCTGCAGCAGAGGTGTAAATTTAATTTTTTATCGGGTGTATTTATAGTCTGTGTTTGGGTGTATTATGCAGATCTCTATGCAGACCGTCATATATGGGTTCCAATCTATCTGGATCATCACTTCATATTATAGTACCTGTAAATCAGAAATTTTGAATACACCAGAGAGAGTTTAATTAATTTTGGTCTTGTGGACAACAAGTGGCTTTCAGGTAGTATTGGGTTAAAATCTGCAGCAGGGGTGTAAATTTAATTTTTTATCGGGTGTAGTTATAGTCTGTGTTTGGGTGTATTATGCAGATCTCTATGCAGACCGTCATATATGGGTTCGAATCTATCTAGATCACCACTTCATATTATAGTACATGTAAATCAGACATTTTGAATACACCAGAGAGAGCTTAATTAATTTTGGTCTTGTGGACAACAAGTGGCTTTCAGGTAGTGTTGGGTTAAAATCTGCAGCAGAGGTGTAAATATAATTTTTTATCGGGTGTATTTATAGTCTGTGTTTGGGTGTATTATGCAGATCTCTATGCAGACCGTCATATATGGGTTCCAATCTATCTGGATCACCACTTCATATTATAGTACCTGTAAATCAGACATTTTGAATACACTAGAGAGAGTTTAATTAATTTTGGACTTGTGGACAACAAGTAGCTTTCAGGTAGTGTTGGGTTAAAATCTGCAACAGAGGTGTAAATTTAATTTTTTATCGGGTGTATTTATAGTCTGTGTTTGGGTGTATTATGTAGATCTCTATGCAGACCGTCATATATAGGTTCCAATCTATCTGGATCACCACTTCATATTATAGTACCTGTAAATCAGACATTTTGAATACACCATAGAGAGTTTAATTAATTTGGGACTTGTGGACAACAAGTGGCTTTCATGTAGTGTTGGGTTAAAATCTGCAGCAGGGGTGTAAATTTAATTTTTTATCGGGTGTATTTATAGTCTGTGTTTGGGTGTATTATGCAGATCTCTATGCAGACCGTCATATATGGGTTCCAATCTATCTGGATCACCACTTCATATTATAGTACCTGTAAATCAGACATTTTGAATACACTAGAGAGAGTTTAATTAATTTTGGACTTGTGGACAACAAGTAGCTTTCAGGTAGTGTTGGGTTAAAATCTGCAGCAGAGGTGTAAATTTAATTTTTTATCGGGTGTATTTATAGTCTGTGTTTGGGTGTATTATGCAGATCTCTATGCAGACCGTCATATATGGGTTTCAATCTATCTGATCACCACTTCATATTATAGTACCTGTAAATCAGACATTTTGAATACACCAGAGAGAGTTTAATTAATTTTGGTCTTGTGGACAACAAGTGGCTTTCAGATAGTGTTGGGTTAAAATCTGCAGTAGGGGTGTAAATTTAATTTTTTATCGGGTGTATTTATAGTCTGTGTTTGGGTGTATTATGCAGATCTCTATGCAGACCGTCATATATGGGTTCCAATCTATCTGGATCACCACTTCATATTATAGTACCTGTAAATCAGACATTTTGAATACACCAGAGAGAGTTTAATTAATTTTGGTCTTGTGGACAACAAGTGGCTTTCAGGTAGTGTTGGGTTAAAATCTGCAGCAGAAGTGTAAATTTAATTTTTTATCGGGTGTATTTATAGTCTGTGTTTGGGTGTATTATGCAGATCTCTATGCAGACCGTCATATATGGGTTCCAATCTATCTGGATCACCACTTCATATTATAGTACCTGTAAATCAGACATTTTGAATACACTAGAGAGAGTTTAATTAATTTTGGACTTGTGGACAACAAGTAGCTTTTAGGTAGTGTTGGGTTAAAATCTGCAGCAAAGGTGTAAATTTAATTTTTTATCGGGTGTATTTATAGTCTGTGTTTGGGTGTATTATGCAGATCTCTATGCAGACCGTCATATATGGGTTCCAATCTATCTGGATCACCACTTCATATTATAGTACCTGTAAATCAGACATTTTGAATACACCATAGAGAGTTTAATTAATTTGGGACTTGTGGACAACAAGTGGCTTTCAGGTAGTGTTGGGTTAAAATCTGCAGCAGGGGTGTAAATTTAATTTTTTATCGGGTATATTTATAGTATATGTTTGGGTGTATTATGCAGATCTCTATGCAGACCGTCATATATGGGTTCCAATCTATCTGGATCACCACTTCATATTATAGTACCTGTAAATCAGACGTTTTGAATACACTAGAGAGAGTTTAATTAATTTTGGACTTGTGGACAACAAGTAGCTTTCAGGTAGTGTTAGGTTAAAATCTGCAGCAGAGGTGTAAATTTAATTTTTTATCGGGTGTATTTATAGTCTGTGTTTGGGTGTATTATGCAGATCTCTATGCAGACCGTCATATATGGGTTTCAATCTATCTGATCACCACTTCATATTATAGTACCTGTAAATCAGACATTTTGAATACACCAGAGAGAGTTTAATTAATTTTGGTCTTGTGGACAACAAGTGGCTTTCAGATAGTGTTGGGTTAAAATCTGCAGCAGGGGTGTAAATTTAATTTTTTATCGGGTGTATTTATAGTCTGTGTTTGGGTGTATTATGCAGATCTCTATGCAGACCGTCTGATATGGGTTCCAATCTATCTGGATCACCACTTCATATTATAGTACCTGTAAATCAGACATTTTGAATACACCAAAGAGAGTTTAATTATGAAAAAAAAATTTACTTATAATTGGATCAAATATATTTACACCATGTGTTCAATTTCTTAGAACAAGAAGATCAATAAAACCTAGAAGAACATAGAAGAACAGTAAAACATAGTTCTTCGATTTCGAAATCAGAAACAAAAATGTGAAAAATGTACAAGATGAGTAAAACAATAACGTACCTTGAATAATATTTTGTTGATGGTTTCTGCTATTATTCGCGACGAGTTCAAATGTCTCTTCAGTTTGGAATGTTGCTCGAAACTTGAGGATTTGTGTTATCTTTGAAGGAGAAGAGGAAGAGTGAGCCATAACGAGCGGTTTTTTCGAAGCGTAATCGTTCGAGTGACGCGCGTGAAATTGACGCTCCATTTAAAGGGAGGGAGTGCGCGTGGATTAAACCTGAGTTGGGCCAACTTGTAAGGATTGTATGCGTTATTTGCTTGTATGTGTAGCAGGGCCCTTTGTTAAAATAAATTATTCTAAATTAAAACTATTTAGGACAAACACGTAATATTAGAAAGATTATTTTATATACGTGATTGATTACCCTTTATTTTACTACCCCAAGCTAAGTTATCAAGTTAATTACTTTCCTTGAGATCCGCATGAATTTTATATTTTATTTTTATTTTTCTCACTAATTAATAATATCGTAGTATCAAGGTAATTGATATGTCTCAAATTCTCAATTGTGTTCAATAATGAAGCTTAAATTATTGTGTCCAACATTTTGTGGTTGTTGTTTTCTATCATTTGGTATGCTACAAAGAGGTACGCACTCCTATCATCTGAGAAGACTTCAATAATATTAGTATATGACATGAGAATGATGAGATGCTTTAAGCTCAATGATAGGTTTCAGTTTTGTTTTAAGCAAGAAAGGAAAGAAAAGAAGAGAAAAGTAATGTCCAAATTTCCTTCTTTAATTTACGGATTATTCAAAAGTATTGTCATCCACTTATAAGATTATTTTAACTTTTGCTGCAATATTCCTCAATTGGGAATATATCACAGAATATACCTGTGCACTACTAGTAATAGCCAAAAAAAAAAAACTAATATAATTATTTTGTTGGCTAAATTAATATGTTGGCACATAAACTGCTATTATAAATGTTTTCTACTCGTTCATTCTTAAATCATGTAAGTATTTGTATGGTCGTTTGCACTGTCTAATGATCCAATATTTAAGCTGAAATTTATGATTTTTAAGTACAATAAATTTGTTATTGCTAAATTATAGAATTTGAAGAGATAGGGTGTGTTTTTTCTAATATTTTGGACGGGTACAGGTGAGTGTAACGAACAAAGGAGCAGTAGTAAAAAGAGAAAACAATATAGTGAAGCAAAAAATAAGGTTAGTAAGAGAAAATGGACACGTGGAGTATGGTTCGAATGTACAAAGTGTGAGATGTAGTAATAGAAGATACACTATTAATAGAAAATGGAAGAATCATGGACAGCAAATGATTGTGGTATTTGTTTTTCTTCTTTTCGAATTTTTGTCTCTCTTTTTTACTTTCTTTTTCTTTTATAGTTTCTCCTTTCTTTCTCTCGCAGGTTCTAACAGGGCATTATGGCTACTATCTCTTTTTATTTGCCTCAATAATTCTATTGTTATAGCTTTATAATAACGGTCTTACTCTCTTTCCTCTCTTGCTTATGTTCTGTCATTCAATCCCTTTACTTATTAATACAATTTCACTACAATTTTGAGGCATTTACCACTGTTTACTGTCTATTGCATTTTGTTATAATTTTTGCACCCTTCCATTTGGTGCTTTCATTGGCCATAGTGAAAAACACTCGCATGAAGACGATGGAAGCTGAATTGAAGCGTTTGTCTCAAATGATAGAAACTGTGGCTGAGGAAAACATAGCAGAACGTGCTCGAGCGCAAGAGGCGACGAATTTGAAATTTGAGGCGATTCAGTCATCCCTCACTCAGCTAATTTTCAATCGATTCCAACAACACTCCATCTCTCATGAGTCTCTGCTGGGTTTGAACTCTGGAGTTGACAATTACTCGCATCCTTGGTCACAGCCTCGAAGGGTGAGCATTGATCTTCCTAAATTAGACGGTACTGATGCGTTGAGTTGGATTTTCTGAATGTCATTGAAAAACACCAACACAAATTTACGCATGTAAGGCTGAAACTACCAAACCAGCAGGACTGTTGCAGCCCCGTCCTATTCCCCACCAGGTATGGGATGACATCTGCATGGATTTTATTACATCTTTACCTCCTTTTTAAGGATACTCGGTGATTATGGTTGTGATTGATAGACTCACCAAATTCGCCCATTTCATTGCTCTGCGTCGTGATTTTGATAGCAAGACAGTTTCCAATGCCTTCATCAAGCACATTGTTAAACTCCATGGTTTTCTTAAGTCGATTGTCTCCGATCGTGATAAAGTGTTTATAGTAAATTTTGGCAGCAATTGTTCCAAGCTCAAGGAACCACTTTAGCAATGAGTTCAGCCTATCACTCGCAAACGGACGGCCAAAATGAAGTCTTGAACAAGACTTTGGAAATGTAACTTCGTTTCTTTTGTTTTGAGAATCCTAAGCGTTGGCTTGACATGCTTCCATGGGCACAATTTTTGTACAATTCCACTTATCACAATAGCATAAAGATGGCCCCATTCAAAGCTTCATACGGACGTGACCCTCCTTCCTTGGTCAGATATGAAATTTCAGCAGGGGATGAACTTCCATTACAAGAACTATTGTTAGCTTGGGATAAGTTGATTGAGCAACTTAAATCTACCTTATTACGCTCTCAACAATTCATGAAGACTCAAGCTGACAAGCATCGGCGATTCGTCGAATTTGAAGAAGGAGACTTAGTATTGGTTAAGCTCCAGCCATACAGGCAGCACTCGGTTGCATTACGTCACAGCCAAAAGTTAGGAATGCGTTATTTTGTACTCTTTTCCATCTGCAGAAAGTTGAGTTCAATAGCTTACCGGCTAGAGTTACCATCCGAGGCCAAAATCCACAATGTGTTTCATATTTTTGCCCTCAAGAAATTCAGGGACGAGAAACATGAGCAATACTTGCCATTACCACTCCGGTCGAGTGAAGAAGGCCCTATCCTTAGTCCGCATACCATTGTGGACTGCCAAGTCATCTTGAAACATGGCCAAGAAGTGCAGCAATTGCAGATATAATGGGGACAAGGTACAGGTGCAGAAAAGACATGGGAGGATGCAGCAGAATTCCTCTAAGCTTACCCAGATTTCAACCTTGAAGACAAGGTTGAAGTTGAAGAGCGGGGTAATGTAACGAACAAAGGAACATTAGCAAAAAGGAAAAACAATATAGTGGGGCAAAATGACCATAAGGGGGCAGAGTTAGTTAGAGAAAGTGGACACGTGGAGGATGGTCCGAATGTACAAGGTGTGAGATGCAGTAGCAAAAGACGCACTATTAGTAGGGAATGGGAGAATCATGGGCGGTAGATGATTGTGGTGTTTGCCTCTCTCATTTCTGAATTCTCGTCTCTCTTTTCTACCTTCTTTCCCTTTTATAGTTTCTCCTCTCTTCCTCTCGCAGGTTCTAGCAGGGCATCATGGCTGCTACCCCTTTTTATTTGCCTCAATAATTCCATTATTATAGCTTCATAATAACTGTCTTACTCTCTTCTCTCTCTTACTTATGTTTTGTCACTCAATCCCTTCACTTATTAATACAATTTCACTACAATTTTGAAGCATTTACCACTGTTTACTGTTTACTGTATTTTGTTATAATTTCTGCACTCTTCCAGTGAGACACTATTATCATTGTGCAATACTGTAATCTCTTAAAGAACTCTAATTTTTTAGACAATAAAAAATGGGTTAGTGCCTTAGTGGCTTTTTTCTTCATCTTAATTTTTCTAAATCAGTGGTTTATTTACCTTAAGCATTTTGCTAAACAAAAGTTGACAATGTGACTGAAGATAACATATATAGGACATGTGACTTGTTTTTGTATTTTGATAAAAACAAATGACTATTTAGTTATGCTAATTGAAATTTGTCAATCCTAGTGAGACATGTAAAGACATAAAGAAAATGTGCTTGCTTTTGTTAATAAAAACGAATCTCGTGTTATGCCTTCACAAGGTTGTACTTTTGAATAAAACACTAAAAGGCTTTTTCTTCTAAAAAAAAGTCTATACAGAATCAGAAGCAGAAAATGGTAACACAAGAATTAAACAAATGACAATAGAAACAGAAATTACATGTTATTGTTGGGTTTGTTTATGTTGCTTTGATCCGTCTGTATTTGTAAGACAAGATCATTCTCACTTTCCAGGTTCACCTCCGAAATTTTAAAGACAAAATAAACATCATTCAGTAAAAGTAGATTAATTAATTATATCAAGATCTATGAAATTCTATCAAAAAAAGGATCTTATATTTCGGACGAGTTATAGTGAGCTTCCGTCAAGGGGAGCCCAGCTTCCGGCATCCTGGGAAAGCAAAAACAATAATCAACAACAGAAACACCTTAAAATCGGCAATATACACCCAAATTCAACATACTCCTATGCAGCCTTCTCATTTGTTTTTTCCTTTTTGGATTTTCTAAAAATTTGTTCTATTTCTTCAGTATTGATATCAGTTCTGACAGTACATGTAAGAGAATAAATGAACAAATAAATTTTTTTATGATAAAGAGTAAATTAGCTTTACAACGTATCTTATAGATCAAAGGATTCATTATTGTTTTCGAAAGACGAATCCTCAACAACGTGCTTTCTTTTTTTGGATTGCGTCCTGGAAATCAATGAGCTGTCAATCAGACAAATATAAAATTGACGATAAAATATCCCCGAAAGTAATGCATACTTTTTCGGTGGAGTCTGAACTTTTTTTTATTTTTGTTTTATTATTGGTTCCGATTCTTCACTTCTGAGAATAAATGAGAGACACTTTGTTAATACATAAAATTTTGATATAAACAGAAAAAGAAAGCAATGCAATGACAATTTTAGAATCTTACTCATCATCGGATTTGCTTTTACTTTCCGAAGAGGAATCCTCCACAATCTTCTTCCTCTTTCTGGATACCATTCTGGACAGCAAACAATCACTAGCAAAATATACCTTAAAAATGATAAAATACACCCAAAATATTACTTACTTTTTAGCTGTCCTGGTGGGTTATTTTCTTGTTTCTGTTGGTCCCTCTGAGTCTTGTTCAAGCTCAGACTCAGAGGAAATAGCAAAGTCACTCTTTGATGAATCACTATCCGATGAACTTTGCTTCTTCTTTTTTGTCTTTTTCTTTTTTCTTTTTTTTTCTTCCTCTTTCATTTTCTTCAATTTCTTTTTGAGTTCCGCCCTCTTGACGATGTTCTGAAAGAGTTAAAACGTTAGTTTACACCATCTACATAAATCAAATACACCCAAATTTGAGAAAATATTCTGGTCAGTTACCATATGACCGTCAATGTCAACTATGATCCTTTGAACCAGTGCCTCCCTATCCTAATGCATCACCCGGGTGGTCCAGGGATTACATCTGCTTTCTTGTCTTTGTGTTTTGTTTCATGAAAATAGACAATCATCAAAGCATAGAGACAGCCATCAATGGAACTTTTCTTTTTCAAGCGGTAATTGCTTATGCCCTTGATGATGAAATTGAGGATATGGACGCCCCAGTTCCACTCTGTTATGTTGTCCAGTTGAAAAATTAGAGCCATGTGGGCAGGAGATACTTTGTTAATGGTAGTCGAAAATAAGAACACCATTTGAATATAGAGGATGAAAATCCTCTTGAGCATTAGGCGATCTTGATCATTGTCAATGCCAATATTCATCATCTCGTCAGTCAGGTTCTTCAATGTTTTCTCCTGAAATCTTCTAAAAATATCTTTTTTCTCCTCAGATGGCCCTTTAAAACTAATTTGTTTGGGAAATAGATCCCCTACAGAAACAGCAAAAAGATCACCAATTAGACTCTAAATCTCTTGAAATACACCCAAATACCAGCTATATACAACTCAATTTATTTCTTAATCACATGAGATCAGAAGAGTACATTACAAAGAATAGATTACAAAGAATACAAGTATAGAGGTTTTCTGTAATCAGTTACCTGATGCATTCAGGCCAAGGGCAGCTCCTATTTTTTTGGGTTTAATTCTCAATGCACCGTGTCAGGTGTCCAATTTGCTTTTTGTCAAAATAAAGGAATGTGCCAACACCTTCAAGAGTTTATGTGTCACATTTATCGGAGGGATGTGCATCAAATCCTCAAATCCTAATTCCCGGATGATGGCCTTCTTCACTTCACTCATGTTTTTGAACTTTTCATGCAAAAGTCTTGTGGAGCATCTTAGATCCTTGGTTTGCTGTAAATAAAGTAAACGAAAATCATTTAAATAAGCTATATTTATACTAGAAAAAATTGAGTTAGTCTAACATATATATATATACATACATATATATATATATATATATATATATATATATATATATATATATATATATATATATATATATATATATATATATATATATATATATATATATATATATATATATATATACTTGTGTGTGTGTATGTGTGTGTGCGCGCACACTTACATTGTATTTTTTGTCTGTTGGGTTCTTGCTTGCTATTTGTACTGTAAGGAATAAAAAGTATTGTTAATAGATAATAACTTCACCAGTTACATTTAAATCTGATTGATATACACCCAAATATCAGCCATATACACCCAAATACTAGTCAAATACACTCAAATATCAGCGACATATACCTTTATTATTTTTTGAATTACATGACAATATATGAGTTCAAAATGATATTCAAGTCAACCAAACATGCATCAATGACACTACAAGTACCAATTACACTCGAATACGCGTGATATATACTCAAATAGCTGTCACATACACCTTTATGAGTTTAAAATGATATTTAAGTCAACCAAACATGCATAAAATGACACTAGAAGAACCAATGACACTCGAATTCGATTGATATACACCCAAATTCCAGCCATATACACTCATATATGAGTTTACTTGAAATACAAGTCGAAAGTTTATATTTATATTTTAACTCACTTCCAAACATGCAAACATTCACAAAAACAGATGAAAAAATATGTTAAAATATTCACGAAAGAGTACGTAAAACATTTTAAACAACAAGCAACAATCATCACACGAGTATAGTAATATCTACTTTAAAACAAGAACACATAATGAATCTACTTAATAACTGCAAAATATGGTGATATAGTGTTTTGCGTTCGAAATCAGAAAGAGAAAAGTGGAAAACCTCCCAGATTAGTGAAACAGTACCTTGAATAATGTTTCTTCTTTTTTTGGGTGTTTTTTTATGGAGATTGTGAAGTTTTCTTGTTGATTTTCTCTAGTGTTGGCGACGATTTTCATAGTTTGTTGAGAGATTTCGAACGTGGTTTGAATCTTGACGGTTGTGGTTTTGATCGAGAAAGAAAAAGAAGAGTCTTTTATAATAGTGAGTGAGAGCGTGCTTTGGAAACGGTTGATTGACGCACGAGTTATCACGTTCGAATGGGTGAGAGTAGTTTTTTTTCTTTTTTTGCTTGGCCCAACTTGTAAGACTTGTAAGCTAAAAAAACTTGTATGTATAGCAGACTTGTTTCAAAAATATGCAATATTATTATATTACCAAATAAGTATGCAAATTTAAAAGTCAATACAAATAACACAATCATTCAACGCACAACACAATTATCTCATAAACAACATAACCATCAAATGTTTAATTCTATATAAAAGTCTTTGTTTAAATTAATAATACAAATATTAATAAAATATTGTGATATAATGTTATATTTATATATTACTAAAATAAAATTAATTTTTATATAAACAAAAGTATGAAATTATTAATTAATAATCTAGTTCAATGGTAAAAATATTTTGTACTAAAGTAAGAGATTTTTTATTCAATATTTTTTTTATTAAAAATAGTATAGAAATTTAATTAAAAAAATAAAATTATAGAAATTTAATTGTAAATTTTATAAAATTATAAATATTAATAAAATAATTAAATTGATAAAAAATAACTAATTAACTATGTTTTCTCTGTTATTTTTCTGAAGGAATTAGAAAAAAATAATAATATATTATTGATTAGCGTTTTGTCCGCACTTACATCAAATTGCATTTTTATTGATTAATTTATAAATATTTTGGTTTCAATTAAAGTTAAAGTAAGCAAAAATGGAAGAAATATTTATTTGAAAAAAAAAATAAAAAAGGAAAGGGCAAATGTAAATTTGGTTTGGGGAGAAAAAAAAAAGAAAAAACAACTATTTGTATCCATAAACTTTACAAACGCTAACAAAAATATATATTAAAGAAAGAAACTAATGTTGTATTCATCAAAGATGGATTCCGTATGACAAAAATACTCAAATCCTAAATTTATGTTGACTTTTTAATAAAATTTCAGAATTACCCCTACCATTATCTTCAACACCAACTCCTAATCATCTCTTCTTTTTCACTCAAACTTTCACATCCACTACAAGAAAAACACCCATTCAAGTACACTTGAAAAGTGTAGCCAAAAGTGAAAAAAAATGATGCCTTAGGCTATGGCTACGCTTTTTGGGCTACGGCTACGCTTTTTGAAGTGATTCCTATTCGGCCGTTGCCTATTCTCAAAGGCTACGCTTTTCTACACCAAGGGCTACGCTTTTGGCGTTTGGGAATAGGCTACGCTTTTCAAGTGATGCTGTTCAGGGGAATAGGCTACGCTTTTCAGCTTTCATTCTTCCAGAATAGGCTACGCTTTTCAATGCTACTGCATCACTTGTAAAGCGTAGCCCCATCGTATACCATAGCTACTTTTTATAAGCGTAGCCTTAGGTCCCTCTTTTTTTTTTTTTTGGTATACTATAGCTACTGTATATAAGCGTAGCCTTAGGTCTCGTTTTTTTTTTTCTGTATACTATAGCTACTGTATATAAGCGTAGCCTTAGGTCTCATTTTTTTTTCCTATACTATAGCTACTGTACATATAAGTGTAGCCTTTGGTCTTTTTTTTCTTCTGTATATATATATAATTATCTAATAATTATTAATACAACATAATAGTTAATATGATTACATGTATAAATGAATTGAATATTACAAAATAAAAATAAAAACATAATTATACTAAATAATTTCTTTATATAATAAAAATTGTCTCAAACCAAAATATATTTATAACATTGACCCAAAAGTACTAGAATGAAATTAACTGTAAAAATTCATACAACTCAAATTAAAGTAAGCATAGCCATATCAAAACCATAATATCACTTGGCCAATAAAGGTATCTTCTAATAAAAATCATTAGTCAACCATACATGTAAAGATCCTAAATACCACTCTATCTTGGCCAAAAAACCACAATAATAGTCAGCTTACTCTTCATTGCTTAATCTTCATTGTTATCCTGCATAATTATATAGATAAGTAGTTAAAAAAATATTCATAATGACATTCGTAATTATGAATAGTTCCTTGTTTCCATCAAACAAGTATTTCAGATAAAGGGAAGCAAAGAAGAGGTGGAAATGCTAGCCGACCAATTCATGAATTGAATTTGGCCGTAATAAAGTAGGTGTAAAGTCAAAATGTGCCAAATTCAGTTCACAATTGGAAAATGATACCATAAAGATTTTAGAAAAATTTGACAGCATTCCGGTAGTAAATTGAGCGTTGCCAAATTAAAACAGCAGCAAACAACAATTCATATGAATTTAGAGAAATTCAAACAGATACAGCGAACAGTAAATTCATATGATTCAGATAACATTAAGCTAGAGTAGCAGAGCAGCAATATACAGCTCATATGAGTTCAAAACACTTCAGACAAAGCAGCAACTATAATTTCATATGAGCTGATATGCATATTCAAATAGGGGCAGCAAGTGCAGTCAAACAAATTAACTTTCCTAGGAACCCATATACACTTAAACTCACAAAAACCATATACATAGCTTCATAGGAATTCAAAAAGTGAGCTAAAATTTAGCAAGAGCAAAAATACAGCACTACGATAGCAGAAAGGGATAAAAATAATGGACTCAATCAATATTTCTTTATTGAATTCAACCTGCAATGATCATTTCTAAACAACAACTATTATGCTTGCAGTAGCATTAATTCAATGAATTACTCATAACTGACTCCAACCATGAAGTGCAAATAGGAATAAAGCTTCAGCAGCAATCACAGTTTAAACTCACACATTCAGCATATATCACATTCAGAAATTGATGTAACTGGTACAAGAATGCAGCAGCATTAATAGCACAAACTCAAAAATTCATCAAAGTTAAATTTATCTACAAAAACTTTCAAAACAAAAAGTGTTTCAATATTAAACACATAACACATTAAATCATTCACCTATTCAAGAAATCAACTTCAGTCTCAGAAGAATATTACCATAAGAATTAGCAACTGAGGGAAAAATTGTAGTTTTACTCAAAAGGGGTATAAGTAACTACAATGTCCCCATTTTTATAGATCACTACCTAGATTTCTACAATGGAGATGTCAAACAATCAGATTTCTGTCAATTAGATAGTTAATTTTTTTCTGTCAATTAATTATAAATTATTTTCTTGAAATTATTTTTAACTTTAAATTTTAAATTTTTAAATTTAAGCTTTAAATCTTAATTTAAAAAAGATAAGATTAAAAATAAATGATTTTTTTATATTTTTTAAAATGAAAACGTACCTTTGTGGGTGCTGGGTGAAGAGAAATTCTTGCTCTTGTTATAACTCCAAATTGTCCTAAGCCTCCAAGAACCGTGTGAAATAACTCTGAATTCTTTTGCTTAGAACATGTTATTAAATCTCCCTTTCCTACAAAGAAACCACACAAATTCATTAATTAATTAAATAATATAGATAGATGATTGCATGAATGAATATAATCTTATAAAAAACGGTGACATCATGAAAAGAAAAAACGTTTCATGTTCATATTTCATATTATTTTATATTAATCTGAAAGAAATGGACCGTGTGTAAGACTTGGACTAACATAAAAGTCATGAAGTCAAACAAAGAAAAATGGAGGCTATGACCGTGTGAACGTAACTGCTTCTTAATCTAATAACAACTAAGCTATTCAACAACCAATACTTAAAATTAATTATTGAGTGAAGTCTCAAAACATGTTTAAAATAATTATATAGTTTAGCTTGACATATCAGAAGTGTGTATACAGGTGTGTATACAAGGATTTGATTGTTAATTAAAGTGGAGAAATTGATAAATTAAAAAAGTAAATTATAAATATTTACTCTTAGAAAACTCAATTTTCTTATATAGTTTTACCCATCCATAACCCTTTCATTCTTTGTTCACCTTACCAGGATTGTATATGATTGGTTTTCATGTTAATCAGATTTCTTTCTTTCAATTCAATTTACAATTCAGCTCACCTTACTTCTTCCTCTTCTACTTCTTCTCTACTCCTTGTCTTCTTTTCATTCTTTATATTCTTCACACCATTTCTATTTCAGAAGAGTTGGGTGTTGTTTCAGAATAGCAAGTTGACTTCAATAATAGTTGTATTTCTTCTTTGTCTTCTGAAGAAATTTCTGATATAAAAGCAGAGTAGCTCAATTTAGATGAATCTGTAAGTGAGTCAAAACCGATTCTTGAAGCTAACATTGGCAGTTTAAATTGTGAAGAAGACAGTGATATGTTTAAGCAACATTTTGGCAGCTTATCAAATACACACAAGGTTTGTCTTCTTTCATAAAATAATGATGTCATATTAGGCTATTTCTTGGAAGCATAAAGGATTTAAAAGTGTAAGAAAACTCTTATGTCCATTACTTTAAATTAGTCTCTTGGCTTTATTTGTCTTATTCTTATTCTGGGGAAATACTTATTAAGCTGCCCATTATAAAACTGAGAATATAGGTTGGCAATTGACCTAGTTTATAACTAGCTTTAGTAGAAATTAATGCTTAGCTTATAAAATATATTGCTGGTTCTTTTTAGCATCGTCTTGGAAAAATATTGAAAATGACCGGTGGGTGACAAATTGATTATATTTAGGAAAAGGGATTTACGCATCTAATATGTAATATAGAGATAACACTATAATAGGACTAAGCATAAATGACGTTTTTTCTCTAACTATAAAGTTATTGGCAACAATATTCATGGCCTGTTAATTTGTGAAAAGTTGAGGGTTTGAGTGGGGTTAATTTCTTTCCAAAACCAAGCCTTCTTTGCGGAGAAAATTTTGTCACAAATTTTGGATAATATAGATACAGTTGAAGTACTCTACAACTTGAGTTATTTTCTCTCCAGATTAGACCACATTAGCCAAGTATTTTGAGCTCTTTTAATGGTTATGTGCAGACAAAGTCAATAAATTCAGTAGTTAAAAGGTTTTCTACAAGGTATGTTGTGCAGCAGAATTACCCAGGAGATTGCAAAAGACTATTTATCAGTCCTGTTAGACATATAACTAATAAAAGCATGAACTCTGAGGAAAAACCTGCAACTTATACCTTATCCAAAAACAGATCCTTGCAGGACAACGAAATTGACGAATTAAGAAATTCTTCTAAGCATGTATATGTGAGTTTTCAATTCAACTTACTTTTCAGCTCACCTTTCTTCTTCCTCTTCTACTTCTTCTCTACTCCTTGTCTTCTTTTCATTCTTTACATTCTTCACACCATTTCTGTTTCTGGCTAACCAAGAAACCGTTCAAACTGTAAGAACTATGTTAGAAACAGGAAGCTGAAAACAGGAAGCTCAAAACAGGAAGCTCAAAACAGAGAAACGAAAGCCAACTTATTCATCGAGAAATCACAGAAACAAAAGCTTATTAACGCTGCATTTGGATTCAGTCTCAGAAACAAAAATACAGAGAAAATAGACAAGCTGTATATTGAATCACAGTTCACAAACCCTAAAAAACCACACATCTTCATCAATAACAGCATGCATGTTATCAAATTACAGTTCATAGACCCATATTTCAGAGATTAAAAGCCCCAAATTAAAACCCCTAAAATAGGAACCCTAAGCCACTGATCAATTTCAGAAGCAAATAGAAATCACTACATACCTATTCAATGATGTGAGCACAGCGAAGACGATGATGAGAAGCACGGAGATGATGATGGTGAGAGCGGCGCAGCCACGATGGTGACGGTCGCACACGGACGATGGTGAGGGCCGCACAGCGACGATCAGTGCAAGCGATGGCGAAGAGGAGATGACGATGGTCACTGTGGAGAGTAGAGCAGGTGAGTCGTGAGTGGGAGGCGATGACTCTCAACGGCGACAGTGAGAGGGTTTCCGAGACTGAGAGGGTGAATGGCGGTCAATGGCGAGACTGAGAGGGTGAATGGCGAGACCGAGAGTGAGAGGGTCAATGGCGAGCTATCGAGACCGAGAGTGGGGGGCGACGATGGTTACCTATCGAGACCGAGAGTGAGAGGGTGCTATGGAGGGTTTGTTGCTCGAGGATGAAGGTGATGACTGAGTGTTAAATCAAATCCTTTTTACTAAGTGTTATTTCCTTAGTTTTAATTTACTAACAATACAAACTTTTAATAATTGATTATTTGTTATTTTATTGGCTGATTGTTACTTAAAAAACAATTTCTTAGAAAACAATTAAATAAAGCATTAGACATTTTTAAAATGTTAAAATGGAGATAATATTAAATCAGAATTCAGTTATAATAAAAAGATAATAAACATAAAAAAACAAGGTTAATAAGGTCTTTCAGGAAAAACAAGGAAAAAAATTACTAAGTGTTAAAGTTTTTGGCTCTAGAGACATTAGGCATTACTTTTTAAGTGCACCCAAAACTTAAAAAATAGGCTACCCTTTAAAAGCGTCTCCTTTGATACGAAAAGTGAACCTATAGATATCAACCTACGGCTACGCTTTATAAGTGATTTCTATAATACCTAAGGCTACGCTTTTTAAATGATGCCGCATTTGTGTATCCTTTTCTCTTATAAAAAGGCAACACGGGAAAAAGCGTAGCCTATTCTATGAATAGGCTACGCTTTTCAAATGTAGCCTAAAAAAAGTGTGGCTGAATGGGTATTTTTCTTGTAGTGATCCCTACATTACCGGCCACCACCTTAACTACCTTTTTTCTCTCTTACTCCACCACCGCTACCATGACGACATTTCCATCTTCATGAATCCATCTCCAAGAAATCTGATCACCGACATAACCTCTCTAACCGGATCCCTCTCCCCCTTTCTCTCCCCCTCTTCTCCAAACCCTGCGTCATCTTCGTCACGGTCAACGCCACGCACTTCCATTGCCGTTGTGGTTATCGGAGTCATTCTCTGACTTGACAAGTATTCTAACATAGATATGATTGGAATTTTTGAGAGAATTTGAACAATGAATACACTCAATTGGTTCAATTTGGGTATAGATAAAAACAAATAAATTATTAGTTACAGGAGATTTGTTCAACTTTATTAATTATAAAATAAATTTGTAATTTATACAGTTGTAAATATAGGACCTTTCTCCATGGAGTCCATGAGTTTGAAGTGGACCTAGGAGGAGTTGAATCGCACCACAGGAAGGGACCTTGCGCGCTGGATCTCAGTTCAGTCTCGCTTCCAGAGCTTCTCCATTTTGTGGCAACATTAGACGGGGTCTTGGCTGGAGAGGCATTGCGGCATCTCTGTGCAACGGCGCTGCTGGAACTTGAATCCGGTGGCTCTAAACTCTGAACTTGCCACTGTGCCAAGGTATAGGTAATGTGCATGGCCTTGAGGCGGCGCTGGGGCTGGCACGGAGTTGGTGGCTGCAGTTGAAGGTGGTAGCGTTGCGTGGGAACGGATGGATTGCCTGGTTGCCTTGTTGTCGTCTTTGTCATCGTAAAGATGGGGCAGTGGTGGTTAGTGGAGTAGTAGAGAATAGAGGGTGGTTAAGGTAGTGGCAATGGAGGTGTTTGAGATTTGGGAAAGAAGAGAGGAGGAGTTGAAGATAAAGGATGAGGTAATTCTTGAATTTTATTAAAAAGTCAACATAAATTTAGAATTTAGATACTTTTGTCATACGGAATTTAATTTCTTTTTTTAATGGGTATTTTTGTCAACATTCATAAAGTTTATGGGTACAAATAATTGTTTTTTCGAAAAAAAAGCCATACATGTTAGTAGAGAAGTGGGACACTAAGATGGGCACCAAGAGAGACACTCATAGATACTATCGCCACATATAGGCTTATTTTGATAAAATTTTTATTTTTTAAAAGTAATTTATAAAAATTAATTTTTGAAAGTTAACTTTTTAAAAATTATATTGTTTATGTTTGATAAATTGAATTAAAAATAATTTTTAATAAACACAAATAATAATAAGTATATTTGATAAAATAATTTTTAAAATTTAAAAATACTATAATAAACAAGAATGTAAAAATTAAATTTATATATTAATTAATGTATAAGATTATATTAGATTTTTTAATTTTGATAAGTAAAAATTGCAAACACAAACAGAAGAATTTTTTTATTTATCAAACGCAAAACAAAATGCTTGTACTTTTAAAAAGAAGAAACACATCCTCAAAAAATTTTACCAAATCAAACCTTAATATGAATATGGTCACTTTAACAAAAAAAAAATTGCCACATCATTTTCATTTAATTCTATTTTTTTCTAGAATATTTTTTATTTAAGTGAACCACAACTCTCATTTTCATAATTAACTTACTATCGATTTTTCATTTAAACTCACTAAAACTTGATTTAATAAAAAATTCTCAAAATTATATTAAAACTTGTTTGGCTTAGTGTTTTTTTTTTCTTTTTCACGAGTCACTTCCTTTTTGCCATGTATTCTTGGAATTTTTCATTCTTTAGTCCATATTATCGGGCGTCCTTGCAATCTTCTATGTCATGTCCATAAGTTCTGTAATATTTGCAGTAGAATCTTTTGTCTTGGACCGGAAATTTGGGATGCGCTTCATACGACATATTTTGCTCTATATCTGAGCTAGCAATACATTCAACGATGTGAAGAAAGTGGCTCCATGGCATTGATCTTGCTTTTGGCTCCTCAGCTATTTCAGTCTACTTTTCGCTGCTTTTTGCCCTTCCTCCTGTTGTAGGTAGTTGTTGGTGCCTTTCTGGAACTCGAACATGGAACACAAAAAACGCATAGTGAGACTCTTCAGAAAAACGATGTAGTCTTTTAGCCCGTTAACAAAGGCCATGACAACTGTCTAGTATTAGGAGTCTCGATCTGGGTACACTCTACATTGAAACAATATAAATAGTCTCTCAGTCGCACTACAAGGTTTGGTTTAGTGACAATTATGTTTGTCTTATTAGAAGGTATACCGGGTTCAAATCTCAGTGGAAGGTGTTGGTTAAGAATCCATACTATCTATGATAGTGTGTGTGAGTGTGTAAAATATGAGTGTACTATTTAGGATTGGGGTTGTTCAATCCGCTTAACCAAAAGTAGGGAATTCATGTTAGTTTCTATTTATATTCCACCTGTTATAAAAAGTAACTCCACAAAGTATCTCTCTTTTCTTCATTTGGAGAAACTAACTTTAATCTCTATTGTGGTCCCACTTAATTAATTAATTAATTAAAATACTTATTAATGTAATTAATTTTTTTCAATAATATAATTTAAATTTATAAATTTAAAAAACATTTACTATTAAAAAATATTAATATTAATTTATTAATAATAAAGTAATATTAATTTGATTTCGTAAACTTGGAAGAAGATGAAAAAGAGTAGTAGAGAGAATAAAAATAGAAGTATATCTAAGTGGTATATATAGAGTAATAAAATATTAATTTATTAATAATAACAGTAATATAGTAACGGCTAATTTTACAACGACTAATTTAATATAATAATATAAATAATATTCAATATTAATTATGACATAAATAATTAATATACATCATTAATTAAATAAAAAATTAATTATTTAATCTAATTAATTATTATAATTATTAATAAATTAATTATAATTTAATTATTTAATATAATTATTATAATATAATTAATTAAAATTTTATTGGCTATAATAAATCCCTATTTAGAGAGACTTAGATCTATAGAAAGCTGTACATGGACCAACTTGAGTTTCTCTCTAATGATTAGGAACCTAAATGTATTAGAAAAAGTAACACGAGCACTCAGCATTGGAATTGCTCTTATAGTTCCTGTACAATTCGATATAAGTAAAGACAAAGTTTTGACAGATTTATTTTAGTAGTAAAATTGTTTAAATATCACTTAAAGAAATCTTAAAAAGTGAAGATGCACTTTAAGAAAGGGAGAGAGAGTTAAACCAGACTATGATGGATTTTTTGAATGCCCCATGAGAATCTTCTCTCTATAGAGCATAAAAGGCATCTTCTAGGACCATGCGGTTTTCGAAAGCATTCAGGTGATGCTGAGCGTCTGAGGTTTTGTCATTCGCTTCCATTTTAATGGGATGCCTAAACCTCTTTGGAATTAGTTTGTCGAGAACCTATTTGAAAAATGGATGTGATTCTCTTCCTTTTTCATGGGTGCTCTTTCAATTTGTTTTAACGGGAAGCTAGGTGTTTCCATTTTGACTATGGATAATTTTAGAAACAATAAATTTTGTGATTTATAATTATTAATTAATTATTATTGATACTTTTAGTAATGTGAGATTTTATTTAATAACATAAAATTACTTATTTTTTTTATTAAATATTAACCAAATTTTAATAAAAATGATCGTTCCCAAATCTTCTCTTTTAAAAATTTTATCCTATTTATATATTCGAAATACTGTCTGTTCAACTATAAAAATACTCTTTATCTTTTAACAAATATTATATATCAATATAAAAATAAATTATTTTAAAATAAAAATAATACTGTATAATATAAAAAAATTAATTAAAATATAAAAATATAATATAATATTATTAATTTTATTTTAAAATATATATTTTTATTATAAAAAATAATTTTAGACCACACCGAATAATTCGAAATATATAATTCGAACCCAATTCAAAAAATAGCACAAAACAAAAATGATACATCTAAGTCGGACACAATATACCTTAAATTTAGATCAGGTATCGAGCCAAATCGAATTTGAAGACTCCTATTAATGGTTTAAATTTGAAGCTCTCGCTCGGCACGCCTTGTTTTCTATCAGAACGGAAAAGGGCAATGTGTTCCGTGGTCGGCAAGTGACTTGTACTGAATGGGAGAGTCACGAGCAGCTGGAATATTTTTGTGACTGTGACGTAATGCATTACATAACTAAGTCAAAGAATCACTGAATTTGCCATGGCGGCTATTTATTTTCTTCTGGGGCCGTTATTTTATTTATTATTCTTTTCTTTTTTGTTTTTTTCTCTATCACTTACTTTTTCTTTCATTTCACCTTTTCTTTTATTATTTTAAACATCATGTCATGGCAAATGTCATCTTTGTTTCTTGTATTGAATCTTGCTAGCTGGTCAATATTTTTTGTTATGTAATACGTAAGAAATATTTATTAGAAGGTTACCACATATAATAATTTATGTATATATATATATTATGTAACATAATAAATGCAAATTATATTTACTTATTTTTGTGTATATATTTATAAAAATATATAAAATGTTAAAAATTTGGTATATATATTTGTAAAAATATATTATATAAAACTATAATATTATGCATTATGGCCTTAAACAAATTCTTCGTGAATAGTTTAAAAATTTAACACTATTATATACAATTTTGGTTTTATTTACACTTCTCGTGAGAATACTCTATTAATTCGTAAAAATAAATGTAGAGTTGTTATTTTATTTTTATATGTTAATGACATAATTATTACTAAAAATTATATTAATAGTATTTCTGATCTTAAAGTATTTTTCATTATATTTTTTAGATGAAAAATCTTGATTTTCTTAGTTATATTTTTTGCTTCGAAGTCATCCTTAAATGATGGTATCTATTTCTTTCAAGCTAAGTATGCTTCTGATCTTCTTACTTGAGCCAGAATTATAGATAGTTGTATTGAGTCTATTCCTCTTGAACCTAATGTTTGGTTTACTCCTACGAATGACATTGTTTTGGATAATCATACTCTTTATCGACAGTTAATTGAAGGTCTTGTCTATTTGATTGCCACACAACCAAACATCGCTTATCCAGTTCATGTTCTTAACCAGTTATTGTTAACTCATCCTCCTACTCACTATGCAGCAGTTCTTCGTATTTTACGCTACATCAAAGGCGCTCTGTTTTATGACCTCATTTTTCTGCTCATTCGTCTTTAACCCTTCAAATATACTCAGATGCTTATTGGATTGGTGATCCTATTAATTGTCGTTCTACTACTTGTTATTGCTTGTTTCTTAGTAACTCCCTCATTTTCTGGTGAGCCAAAAAGCAAACGTTCACTACTCGATCAAGCACTGAATTTAAATACCATGTTCTCGCTAACACTACTGCTGAGGTTGTCCCAATTCGTTGGCTTTCTCGAATACTTGAGTGCTCCTCAGTCATCTCCAACTGATATTTCTTGTGACAACTACAGTGCTATTCAGATTGTCCATAATAATATTTTTTATGAACACATCAAACACATTGAAATTAATTGTTACTTTGTCCAATAACGTCTCTTTATTAATGATGTTCATCTCATAGTTGTTAAGATTTTGGATCAGACTGATGATATCTTTATGAAAGTTCATCATCTTACTCGTTTTCGAACTCTAGTATCCAAATTTAAAATGGTATCTTTAGCTCTCACTTAAGTTTGAGAGAGAATATTAAAATATAACTAGATTTAATTAAAATCAGTTAGTATCAATTATATTTATTTAACATATTTATATATTTATTATAACAAATTATGTTTTATTGTTTTGATTCTTCTATATATATATATATATATTGTATTTTTTCTTAAGACACTAATTAATAATACACAATCACTTTTTTTAGATTACTCTTCTATTTCTAATACTAACAACGGAAATACATATAAATTGTATAAAATAATGTATAATTAGATATTATATAAAAAAATTTAAACTTTTAATGCCTCAATATATTTTTCAGACAAATAACAACAATGTATATTTAGTTAGTTCTTTAGCTAATTATTCGATAATTTGTTATCCTAATTCTTAACATACCATATGGTATTTTAAAGATGATACAACAGAAAATTAACAAAATTATTAACTTAATTTACATTAATATTTTTAAGCATATAATTAAAATATTAAATTTTATTAAAAATAAAATTAATTCATAATACTCATTTAAATATTAAGCTAATAAAATATCCTTTAATACCATAGCTGACGTGACATATTTGTAAAGGTGTTTCTGATTTATTTTATTTACATAATTATTTATTTAATTTGATTAAAATAAATGAATTAATTTTATTTTAATTTGTATTAATTTTTTTGTCATATACATTTTGATGAATATTCTTAAGAGCGTCATAATTAATTATTTATTTGATTTGATTGAGATAAATATTAAATTATTTAATATTTTTTATTACATTAACTATAATTAATCAGTTATATTAATTATTTGATTTGATTGGAATATATGAATTAATTTTTTTAATTTTTGTTAATTTTTTAGTCTTATGTATTTTAATTAATAATTTTTAAAAGTGTTATAATTTTTATATGATATTTATAAGATATTTTTATTTATTTATTGAGCCAAAAACTTATAATTAATTTATTATATTAATGATTTAATTTAATTAATTTAAATATATGTTATCTGATTCAATTTATTATCACATTAATGTTTGAATTGTTGTTTACTAAAAATTCTTCTTCATTTCTTTTTTTGATTTTAAATATTTTGATTTTAAATTTTATATTTTTATTCATTGTTTATATTTTTATTTTAATATTTTTATTAATATTTTTTTACAATTTATTGTTTAATAGTTATATATCCACCATTAATTATATAGTCATAAATATTTATTTATATTATTAAAAAAATATAATTTCATTTCTTCCTTTTTTATTTTATCTATTTCTATATTCCATAACTTACCCATTATAAAAAATTATATATGCTAAAAAAGAATTTTATTTTTTACCAATTGCTCTTCTATTTAATAATATTTTTTTCTCATATGATACATTATTTCTACTATTTAATTGTTTTCTAAACTATAAAATATTATGATCTATTGAATACTTTTTTTTCCTTTTCATATGGGTTTGTTAAGATGTCGTTAATATTATTATGCATAAAAAATAAGCAATTTAAGTCATTATATAGAAAAATAAGTATAATAATATCAATATCTCTATTAAAAATATATATATAAATAGTATAAACTAATTTTTTTTTAGAAAAGTAATAATAAAAGTTATTAACTAAGTTAATTATATACTTAAAAAATTAGGGATAAATTTTTAAATAATAGAAAATAGAGTAAAGTATTGTTTTTGTCCCCAACGTTTGGGGTAAGTCTCAAAGTTGTCTCTAATGTTTAAATCATTCTATATTTAAGTCCCCAACGTTTCAAAATTGACTCAATATTGTCCTGCCGTTAGGAATCTGTTAACGAAATTAACGGCGGGACAAAATTGAGACGATTTTGAAACGTTAGGGATTTAAATGGGACGAAAACGTTGGAGACAAAAACGATACATAAAAATAAATTTTAATTTTATCCTTCACTAATATCAATCTTTTACTGTATATAGTTATTCAATTATTTTTTAATCACATTTAAGTATATTACACTTAGTCACATTACTTTGATTCTAAATAAAATTATTTTTTTAAATTTTACTCTTAAAGATTTTTACCCATCATGAAATATTTGTAAAATGACTAGAATCACATTACTTTATTGTACATGTATCATTTTTTTCAACAAGTTTATGTACTAGTCATTCTACAAATATTTTATGATGAGTAAAAATTTTTAAGAGTAAAATTATAAAAAAATAAATCTATTTATAATAAAATTAATGTGATTAAGTGTAATTTACTTAGATGAGATTAAAAAATAATTGAATAACTATGTATCGTAAAAAATGATATTATTGAAGGATGAAATTAAAATTTATTTCTATATATCGTTTTTGTCCCCTACGTGTTCGTCATATTCAAGTCCTAATGTTTTAAAATCGTCTCAATTTTGTCCTCCCGTCAATTCCGTTAATAGATTCTTAACGACAGGACAACATTGAGTCAATTTTGAAATGTTAGGGACTTAAGTAGGATGATTCAAATGTTAGGGACAACTTTGAGACTTATCCCAAACGTTGAGAACAAAAACGTTACTTTACTCTAAAAAAAAATCACTGCTTTTACATACTATAAATTTTATAAAAAATATTTTAAACAAAAAATTAATTTTCAATAAATTACATTTGAAATAGTTTAATTTTTTCTAATAATTAAATTTAACATTCATTATCTAAAATTTAAAAGAATTTAATGTGTATACTTTTAAATTTGATTAGATGTTAAATCTGTTGTACAAATAAAAATAATTAATTTTCATACTTGTTATTTAAAAAAAATTTCTATCCATATATATAAAAATATAATTAGATATTAGTATAAAAAAAATTATATTGATAGTTATAAAATTAATTCAAAATATTTTTTAAATAATTGAATCTTGATTCTAATTATTAATTATAACATTAATATTCTCTTCGAATTATATGTAATAAATATTTGAAGGAAGAAAAATGAAAATACAAATTAAAAAGATAAGCAGTAAAAATTTAAAATTAAATAAAAAAACTAAAAAAATATGCATATAATAATAATATATGTTTATGTGAATAATATATTTCTTATAATTTTATGAATTTATTTGAATTATATTATTTTATTAATTTTATTTTTTTAGAATAGAAAGGTAGAGAGATAGAGAATGGGAGAGAAAAGAGAGAGAAAGATAAAAAGAAGACGAGGTAGAGTTTGTTAATTTTGGAAGAAAAAATTTTATTTTATTATAATGAAAGAATATCTCATGACACATTTTAGTTTATCAAATTAGTAATATAACACATAAATTATAAGTTATATAAAAAGTGAAAAGGATAGATATAAATAAAAAATAGAAGAGAAGTAGATAAGAAGATAGAGAGGAGTTCATTAATTTTTGAGAAAAATATTTTATATCAATTTTAACAAAAGAGTATCATGTGACATATTTTGATTATTAAATTAGTAATATAATATAGTTATATTTTAATTTTAATTTAATTTAATTTTAATTATAATTAAAAAAGGTCATATTTCATTTTTGAATTTTTAAATTTAATGATATATAAGAGAGATAGAGTGGATGAAAAAATGAGAAAGAAAGAGAAAGGGAGAAACCTTTTTAATTTTAGAGAAAATAATTTAATTTCAATTGTATCGAAAAAATGTTACGTGGTATATTTTAATTGTAAAATCAGTAATATTTAATAGATAGAATAGATTTAAGGTTTAATTATTCTGTTAGTCCCTATAATTTGACTAAATTTATACTTTTTTTCTTTTCAATTAGATTCTTATACTATTTTTTTATTTTAATTTAGTCTTTATAATAAAAAATGTTTGTTTTAATGAAATATTATATTTTCAAATTGGATATACCATACTTGAGTTAAACCCTAAAATGATTCCTGAGATTAGAGTCGTGCACTAAAACCGTCCATAAGATTTCAATTGCACTAATTACGTCCCTAAGATTAACAAAAGTGCACCATATTAGTCCCTGACCCATTTTCCATTAACGACGTGATGACATGGCTTGATGACGTAGAATGTAAGTAACACGTGTCACTTCATGATTTGGCCACGTGTAATGATATGATGATGTGGTGACCAGTGACATGTGGCATGCTGATGTGGATGGTTGTGCCACGTGTCACAATGTTATTTGGCCACGTGTCCGTTTGTGCCACGTGTCGCAACAGTATTCGTCCACGTGTCGTCTATTATGTCATTATTGTAGATGTACCAAATTAGTTCCTCACTTTGTATTAAGTGACTCATTTTAGCCCCTGAAATTGAATGTCGTGCACCAAATTAATCCTTTCACCAGTTTTTTTCTCATTTTTTTCTATAAATTCAAAATTCTCAATATTTTTTAATTCATTAATTTCAATTCTATTTTTTCACATGTTAATCAAATAAAAGTGCTTTTATAAAATATTTGTTCTCTTGAGAATACTCTAACCGCCGACTTGGAGTTGACGTGAAGCCGTGAAGGCATTTCAAGCACCTTCACTACCATTTCCAACCTCTTTTAGTGCTTTTATAAAATATTTTTTCTCTTGCGGATACCCCTAACCGCTGTTTGGAGTTGACGTGAAGGCATTTCAAGCTTCCCTCATTACCATCTTCGACCTCTTTTCTCTAGACTGTAGAGGTCGGAGATGGTAGTGAGGGTGCTTGAAGTGCCTTCAATCTAGCTCATTTACACATAACGAAAACGTGTATTTCATAAGAACAAAAAAAGATGTTTATTTTAATTATTGATTTCTTGTTAAAACACATATGTTCTTGCCTGGATATGGCCGACTTATGACTCGTCCCTTGGAAACTACCAGCCGATCTTCTTATGTATCACAGCGAAGCTCGGCCACCAAGTGAGGGTAATGGGGGGAGTACCTGCAAAAAGCACTCCGACGCTCAAGTCAGCTTAAGAGAATTCTTTGGGAAAAGTCTATCTTTTTAAGGGTGAACATACCTTGGTTAAGTCTGACTGTTCGTTTTTATAATCGAAAGGCGGCGATGGCCGTTTAGGTATGAATTAATTGTATTGTGTGTAACTGACCAATGGTTTTAATGTCATAAAGTCGGCGGAGTAAATGTGAAAGATGGTAACGTACCGATCAATTAAGGGGATTGCCGAGTTATAACTCATAGCCGACTTATAACGGTAATATCACAGCCCCCAAGCTTGGCCTGGATTTTGGATGGGTCAGGTTGAGCTTTTAGATCTTCGTGGCTGAGTTATAGCTCGGAATATGGAGCCCCCAGTTCAACTTGACTCATTTCAAATAAGAAGGTTAATGAGTGACGTGTATTGGGAATTGGAGAAATCCTGTTGCTGTGATTTAACAATTAATGTTTTTAAATAAAAGGCTCAAGTTCCAAAGTGGCTTTAGAACCGTTACAAGTGTTGTTTGAATTGATGGTCATGATTAAAACTTGGAACTGAAGCGGTTTAATTAAATGAGGGTTAAAGTTCTTACCTTTGGGTTACATTTACGAGTGGAGTTTGCTGTTGGTTTGTCTTCGTTCTTCTTCAAAAGAAATGAGTGGAAGAGGTGAGTAACCACATTTCTTTACCTTGCAGCTTTCTTGAGTTTTTCTTTCTGAGAGAGAAGGATGAGTGACAAAAAGGGGAAATCTGTAACTAAGATAGTGAATGATGATTCCTATGAGTGGGTTGATTCGGATGTAAAGATAAGGGCGTCGTTGTTTTTTGATAAAGAGAGTGTCGGGAAATTGTCTCTGTCAAGGATAGTTAGGCCTGGGTTTCGGGTTGATTTATTGCCATGCAGTCGCATGGATCGTGTTTTTCATAGAGGAAAAGGCTTTGAAAATTTTTATATGTATAGTTGCGTACTTGAGGAATTATGTGTTAAGCTTCCGTTTACGAAATTTGAGTGCAATTTGTTGACGCAAATGAATTGTGCACCGTCTCAGGTTCATCCTAACGGGTGGGCTTTTGTTAAATGTTTTCAAGTTTTGATGGAATTTCTGGGAATTGAGCCTGAGTTAGAGCTATTTTTTTCTCTGTTTCAAGCGAAAGCTGTATGGAAGGGTCTTTGGGTTAACTTGAACAGTACTCCGGGTTTTTCTGTGTTTAAACTGTATAAATCTTCTTTCAAAGATTTCAAAGAAATGTTTTTGAAAGTGAAACCCTTGGACGAGGATTTTCCTTTTTATTTAGATGAAAATTTAGGAGAAAAGTTTCCCCTTTATTGGTGCTATCAACCAAACCATATCTTGGGTCCCGAGTTTATAACACCTCGGAACGAGTGTATAATTAGTTTCTTGATGGAAATGGTTGATCGGGGGGGCCTGATATCTGTGTCAGAGTTGCTTCCCTGGGAGGAAGATAGGGCTTCTGTTATAAGATATTTTGGTGAGATTTTGTTTTGCTTTTGTAATTATATAGTGTGTTTATTTTGTTTTGGTTGACTGTAATTGGGTTTGTTTTTCAGCTGGCAGATTTCCAGGGGTTTCGGCGTCGAGCATGAGAGCTCGGTTCAAAATGAAGAATTTCGAGACTTCCTCCTCAAACCCAGAAAAGGTGGAAGGGGAGGCTGAGGTGAACCAGCCGGTTCAGAAGAAAAAGGGTATCATCTTCAAGAAGAGGAAATCTGAGGTTGTCAACTTGGATGAGGGTGAGAAGGCTGGTCAATTGGATGAGGGTGAGAAGGTTGTTCAATTGGATGAATTATCGGCCTTTTCTATCAAACAGGAGAGACTTCATTCCTTTGTGGAGGAAGGTGATGGGTCATCTGTTTGGGATAAAAAGTTCCCGTTTAATGTTGTGGCAGACGAGGTTGTTCAATCTGCCTCCGATGTTGCCCGGATCGAAGAAGTCGGTGATGTTGGGATAGACCAATATATGCAGGTTGGTTTGGTTTTGTTTTGTCTTTATAAATATAGATATTTATTTGATTTGAGCATTCTTTGCAGGTTTTGGGTTTTCGTTTGGTTAGTATAGGGCGAAGCCAAGAGAAAAGACACAGGAAGATGTCACAGGATGTGGCAGGGGTGGACGAACTAAAAGAGCAACTGAGAAAGAAGGATGCTTTGATTACCGATCTGAAAAAGGAATTGTCTGTTCTGAAGGAAAAATTGAAACTTGAAAAAGAGGAGCATGAAAAGGCAGTGGAGTCTTTAGGAAAAAAGGTAAACGAGCTGTCTACTATGAGTGATCAAATTATTGAAGTTACCTCGAAGTTGAAGCAGATGGAGTCTAGCAGAGAAGCTGACGTCATTGATGCGTTTGCGGAGGGGTTTGAACGTGCTGTTATTCAGGCAAAGTTTCTGCACCCTGGAGAAGACTTTGCGGCCATGGACCCGAGTAAAATAGTTCAGGATGGTCAGTTGGTGGACGATGAGGAAGCTGCTGAGGAAGAGGGTAATAACAATCCAGGTGTTTAAGATAGTCGGAAATGTCATTTCTGGATTTATTTTTGTAATGGCTAACAGACATGGGAACTTTGTTAACTTGTTTATTTTGGTAGTGTATATTTGCTTTTTTGTTATCGTTACATGATGGTTGTTTGTTTTGTGATTCGTCTGCTATGAATGTTTGGCGTATATCCCATTTAGGGTTTGATCATAATGCTTGCGCTGAGGCATTCGGATATGCGCATGCGAAAACAATGCGACTTAAGTTTTGATAGTTCGCTGGTTTTGTACTGACGAAATTAAAGCAAATATTTGGAGTAAATTTTGCATAAAACCGACTATATTAAAGAGATTGTCATGTATGCAGTACCTTTACAACTTTGAATAGGTAAGCTAGCCTCGTTAAAACCTCCTTGAGCAAAACCCAGATTTTGGGAAAAAATCTCCAGGTAGGAAAAAGAGTACTAGCATTCTGCAATTAGCTATAGTATTGTTTCAAGGAGTTAACATTCCAAGTGCTAGGTAACTTGGTGCCGTCTAATTGTTCCAAAACATATGCTCCTTTGCCGAGTATTTGATGAATTCGATAGGGTCCCTCCCATGTTGCTGCAAGCTTGCCATGTGAGGGTGGTTTCCGAGCCTCCTCGGTCTTTCTTAGTACCAAGTCGCCGACTTGAAAAGACCTTGGTTTTACCCTTCTGTTATGCCTCTGGCCGAGCCGTTGTTGCAGGGCTTTTTGTCGAATTGCAGCTATGTCACGTACTTCTTCAATTAAATCAAGGTCGGCTCGCCGAGCATCGTCGTGGAAAGCTCCTTCTGTTCTCAACGATCCTTGTGATATTTCAACTGGGATCATTGCTTCCGATCCGTATACTAGACGAAATGGCGTTTCTTTAGTTGATGAGTGTACTGTGGTGTTGTAGCCCCACAAGATTTATGGAATAAGTTCGGCCCATAGTCCCTTGGAACTGTCGAGCTTTTTCTTTAGAGCTTGTAAAATGACCTTATTTGCTGCCTCTGCTAATCCATTAGACTGAGGATGCTCAACTGATGAGAAGTGCTGTCTAATTTTCAAATTCTGCAAAAAATTCTTGAAATTATGGTCAATGAACTGGCGACCATTGTCAGCCACTATATGACTTGGTATACCAAATCTACAGATTATTTTTTGCCAAACAAATGATATCATTTGCGCTGATGTGATTCGAGCTAATGGCTGAGCTTCAATCCATTTAGAAAAATAATCGATTGCGACTACTAAGTACTTTACCTGTCTCGGAGCTGTAGGAAAGGGGCCGAGAATGTCGATTCCCCAATGATTGAATGGCCAACTTACCATTGATTGATGCAAATTTTCAGCCGGGACATTAATGCTCGGTCCATGCTTTTGACAGTGGTCACATTTCCGGACTTTTTTCTTACTGTCGTCCCATATGGTCGGCCAATAGAAACCGGCTCGGAGGATCTTTTGTGCTAGGGTTCTTGCGCCGGAATGTGTTCCGCAGATTCCCTCGTGAACTTCGGCTAAAGCTAAATCGGCTTCTGACCTGTTTAAACATTTCAACAATGGTCGGGAATAACCCCGCCGATACAATTTATCATTTATCAGTGTGAAAAAAGATGCTTGCCTCTTGAATTTTTTCAAATCTTGGTTATTCGAGGGTAGTTTTCCATGCTTTAAGTATTGTATGTATGGGTGTTGCTAGCTGTCATGACTGTCTATGTGAAAAATGCCGATGATATTTATGCTCGGCTCATGTAAGGTTGATTGTAACAATGATGCAGTGTGTGATTGGGTCGTGGCTAGCTTAGATAGTATATCTGCTCTATGATTCTGATCCCTAGCTATGTGGGCAATTTCAATATTTGAGAAACTATTCATTAGATGTTTTACAATGTCTAGGTATTTTAACAAAATAGGATCTTTTGTTTGAAAGCATTCATTTACTTGTTGAACGACTAGGAGAGAATCACAAAAAACTTGTATGTTGATAGCTTGTAGTTCTATTGCTAACCTGAGCCCAGCGATTAGGGCTTCGTATTCGGCCTGGTTGTTGCTGGCCTTGAAGGAAAATCGAAGAGAATGTTCAATGACAACTCCCTCGGGATTTTCCAGAAGTATCCCTGCCCCAGATCCTTGTGGGTTTGAGGCTCCATCTACAAATAGCCTCCAGACTAAAATACCAGTGTTCGAGCTTTCTCCTGTAAATTCGGCGATGAAATCTGCGAGGTATTGTGACTTGACAGATCCTCTTGGTTCGTACTGAATGTCAAATTCAGAAAGCTCGATAGACCATTTGATTAGTCTTCCTGCTAGCTCGGGCTTGGCTAATATCTGGCGTAGTGGTTGAGAGGTTCTGACGTTTATTGTATGGCTCTGAAAATAGGGGCGAAGACGACGTGCCGAGAAGACCAGTGCAAAAGCGAGCTTTTCCAACCTCGGATATCGAAGTTCGGCATTCTGTAGTGACTTGCTCACGAAATAGACTGGCTGCTGTGCTTTCTCATTTTCTGTGATAAGAACAGAACTAACTGCCATGTCAGTGATGGATAAATACAAGTATAGTGGTTCTCCGAGTTTGGGCTTTTGTAAAACAGGAGGCTCAGAGAGAAATTTTTTTAAATTTTGAAAAGCTGTTTCACAGTTTTCATCCCATTCAAAAGTTGTATTTTTTCGTAAACATTTAAACAATGCCAGAGATTTGAATGCTAGACAGGGCAGAAATCTAGATAATGCCGCCAAGCGTCCTGTTAGTCGTTGGACTTCTTTGATGTTTGTTGGGCTGGTCATGTTGAGAATTGCTTGGCACTTGTCCGGATTCGCCTCAATTCCTCGGTTGGTTAGGATAAAGCCGAGGAACTTGCCGCCTCGGACGCCGAAGGCGCACTTTTCGGGGTTAAGCCTCATATTATAAGCTCGGATCTGACCAAAAATTTCAGCAAGGTCGTCGACGTGAGAGTGGCCGTCCTTTGTCTTGGCGACCATATCATCTACGTATACTTCAATATTTCGGCCTATCTGTTGGTCGAAGACCTTATTCATCAGTCTTTGGTAAGTTGCACCTGCATTCTTTAATCCAAAAGGCATGACATTATAACAATAATTACCATACTCAGTAATGAAAGCTGTTTTCTCTTGATCTGATGGATGCATGAAGATCTGGTTGTAACCAGAGTAAGCATCCATAAAACTCAAGGTACCATACCCGCAAGAGTTATCAACTAAAGTGTCGATAGAAGGTAAAGGATATGCGTCCTTGGGGCATGCTTTATTAAGGTCAGTAAAGTCAACACACATACGCCATTTACCATTGTTTTTTCTTACCATGACGACGTTGGCTAACCAAGTCGTAAACCTGATTTCTCGGATAAAGTTTGCGTCGATGAGTTTCTTGGCCTCGGCCATGGAGGCTAATCTTTTCTCGGTGCCGAGGTTCCTTTTCTTCTGAGATATTGGTCGGGCTGCAGGATTAACAGCCAATTTGTGAGTGATAACAGACGGATCTATTCCGGGCATGTCCCCTGTTGTCCATGCAAATAGGTCTGTGTTCTCACGCAAGAAACGAATGAGCTTGTCCTTCTCTTCACTTTCGACGGAAGTTCCTATGAAAGTAAATTTTGTAGGGTCGTCTGTTAGGGAGAGCTTTGTTAATTCATCGTTAGGTGTAGGACGATCTTGAAAATCAGCTCTGGGGTCTAGCTCGGTTAACTTCAGGTGTTCGGCGCTAATGGAGTTAATCCGCTGATCATTGCTTCTCTTGATCGGCTTGAGGCTTGTGTTATAACAGTACCGAGCTTCTTGTAAGTCTCCATGTACGGTGGCAACAACATCGTCCTGCACAGGAAACTTGACACAAAGGTGGACAGTAGAAACAATTGCAGAAAATCGATTTAAGAAAGGTCGCCCGAGAATAACATTGTAAGGGCTAAAACAATCAACAACAAGATATTGAATGTCTCGAGTTTTAGAAAGTGGTTGCTCACCGAGTGTGGTTTGTAACCACACTGAACCCATGACTGGAACCCGCTCTCCTGAAAATCCGACCAGATCTCCTACAGAAGGTTGCAGAATGTTAATACTTAGTTTCATCTTTTTAAAGGTATCGAAAAATAATACGTCGGCACTGCTGCCTGGATCCAGCAGTACTTTTCGAACTATTAAGTCTCCCAATTGAAGAGAGATAACAACAGGGTCATCCAAGTTTGTGTCGGTGCAATTATAGTCGGCTGGGCGGAAAATCATCTCTGGCATGTCTTGTACAGGCCGAGGATTGTTGGTGGTATCTCCGACCGTCAGCATTGCTCTATACGTGCGCTTTCTGGCCGAGCTTGTGGACCCGCCGCCAGCGTATCCTCCGGAGATACAATTTATGATGCCCCGTGGTTGAGCTGGAGCCTTTTCTTTGTCTCTGGATGACGACCCCATAGGAGATGGATCCGGCGTGGGAATATTCCTTTTCTGTATATGCCCTGCAATGTACTTATCAAGATGTCCTTGTCTTGCCAGGCGTTCAAGGAGGTCTTTTGCGATCACGCATTCGTCAGTTGTATGACCGTACTTCTGATGAAATGTGCAGTACTTAGTTTTGTCGACATTCTTTGGCTCAGGGTAACTGCCAGCCTTCCGAGGTGGTTTGATCAATTTGGAATTCAGTATTTCCTTGATAATGTCGTCCCTTTTTGTGTTAAACTGCGTGTATGAGTCATATCGTGGGGTAGGCTTAAAAGTCTTTTTGCCATCCCGAGGTTTATCGTCATCTTTGATACTTGCCGACTTTTCAGCTTTCCTGGCCTGACGAAGCTCTTCGATATCTATCTGCCCCTTGGCCTTCTCACGAAACTCGGCGAGTGTCTTCGGTTTTGATACGGCAATGGTTTCTTGGAATTTCCCTGGGCGTAAGCCGCTTTTGATTGCATGTAAATGGACCTCCGGGTGAAGGTCCGGGATTTTCATGGCGATCTTTGTGAATCGGGTGATGTAGTCCTTCAGGCTTTCCTGGGGACCTTGTTTAACGGTTGTTAAGTAGTCCGAATCGTGCAGATATATCGCCGATGCCGCAAAGTGGTCCTCGAATTGCTTCGCCAGTTCTTGAAAACGGGAGATGGAATCTGCAGGCAAAGAACAAAACCAGTCAAGTGCAGGACCATCTAGAAAAGAGGGAAAACATCGGCACAAAATAGGATCGGATGCACCATTAACGATCATAATAGATCGGAACTTTTTGACGTGTTGCTTCGGATCACCCAAACCATCATAGGGAGTTAACGTTGTGGGCAAGGTAAATTGTCGGGGAAGCTGAAAGTTCATTATGTCAGCTGTGAATGGCCCTGCAAAATTGTCGGGCTCATTATCCTCGTCTTCAGGAGGGACTTCATTATTGCGAGGGCCGCCTCCTTCATCGTCTTGAGGTGTTTCCGAGATATGCGTCGGCGCGGATTACCGTTCGTCGTTTTCTTGTCGCTCATGGGAATCATTGTTGTGTTGGATACGAGCATTGGCCAATTGCTGGATTTGTTGTTGCATCCTTTGATTCTCTTCCATCATACGTTGATTTGCTTCAGCCATCTGCTGGTTCGCCTGTTGAAGCTCGGTAACCATCCGGAGAAGCTCGGAAGGGGTAGGTGGAGGTGCATCAGCCATTGGGGCCTTTCAGGAGTGGGCAAGGAAAAATCTTTAACTCTTAGGCCCCACGGTGGGCGCCAAATGTTCTTGCCTGGATATGGCCGACTTATGACTCGTCCCTTGGAAACTACCAGCCGATCTTCTTATGTATCACAGCGAAGCTCGGCCACCAAGTGAGGGTAATGGGGGGAGTACCTGCAAAAAGCACTCCGACGCTCAAGTCAGCTTAAGAGAATTCTTTGGGAAAAGTCTATCTTTTTAAGGGTGAACATACCTTGGTTAAGTCTGACTGTTCGTTTTTATAATCGAAAGGCGGCGATGGCCGTTTAGGTATGAATTAATTGTATTGTGTGTAACTGACCAATGGTTTTAATGTCATAAAGTCGGCGGAGTAAATGTGAAAGATGGTAACGTACCGATCAATTAAGGGGATTGCCGAGTTATAACTCATAGCCGACTTATAACGGTAATATCAACATATTTTTTTATGAAAAAATGTGTCTAATCAATCATATAATTATTTTTTTTATAATAACATACTCATATATTACAAAATTTACCAATGTTAAATTATTAAAAAAATTATATAATTAAAACTAAAATCTTAAAACTTTTTATAAAAGCACTTATATTTAAATGATATATGAAAAAATAGAAATGAAATTAGTGCATCCAAGATATTGAAAATTTTAAATTTAAAAAAAATGAGAAAAAATTGGTGAATGAACTAGTTTGGTGCACGACATTCAATTTCAGGGACTAAAATGAGTCACTTAATACAAAGTGAGAGTCTAATTTGGTGCATCTACAATGATGACATAATGGACGACACGTGGACGAATATTGTTGCGTCATGTGACACAAACGAATATGTGGCCAAATAACATTGTGACACATGGCACAACCATCCACATCAGCATGCCACGTGTCACTAGTCACCACATCATTATATCATTGCACGTGGTCAAATCATGGAGTGACACATGTCACTTACATTCCACGTCATCAAGCTATGTCATCACGTCATTAATGGAAAATAAGTTGGGGACTAATATGGTGCACTTTTCTCAATCTCAGGGACGTAATTGGTGCAATTAGAATATCAGGAACGATTTTAGTATACGACGCCAATCTCATGAACCATTTTAGGGTTTAACTCTACCATAGTTAAAATATTTGGGTTATTATTCATTGACTCTAGTTTATTTTTCATATTGACAAAATAACCCTTATCTTGTTTCCTCCTCTTTTATTTAGGCAGAAAACCCTTTCTCTTCTTTCCTACTCCGTTTGGTATTATGTGGTGCTATTAACGCATCTCAACCCATCATTGTGTGATCCAAATTTATTCTTCTCTATCGTAACCTCTGCCAGTGAAAGAACTCCAGTATCCATTCAAAGAGTCCAAGAACAAATAAGAACAAACATTGAACACTGACTAAGCATCCAAGGCATTACCTTCGATAAAGACAGTGAGCAGAGATTTGAGAGAGAGAAACAAATGACTAAAAAAAGCAACGAATATTGGTGAGTTGGCGACGGATGACGAGGAGCTGGCGACGAACAAGACAGATGGAGGATGGAAAAAAGTTGTGGAACATGACCTGAAAATGCTAGCGTTGGGCAAACGAGGGGAGGACCTTCGAGGACGACGAACTAAGAGGATTGGTTAATGACCATGACGAACCAGGCGGTGATGGTGAGACGAACCAGGCGACAATGGTAAAATGAACAACAACACTATGGAGATTAGGGTTTTCAAAAAAAAAGTTGAGATGGAAGAGACTGATTTTTGCTACTGCTATTCTGCGTGAGTGAAAGGGGAGAGAGAGACTACTTTGAGTGATTTATGCTCAATTTAAAAACCTTTTCTTTTTAAATGAAACGCCAAAACGACGTTATTTAGAATAGACCAACCGACTTCTGATTGAATCCGGAATTGGTCTGGTCTGATTTTTAGAATTATACAATTATATAAAATTAGAAATATGGGTATTTTGATAAATTCAACTCATATAAACGTTTTTTAATATCTACTATAATTAAAAACTAAATTAAAATAAAAAATAGTATAAGAATTTAATTAAAAAATAATATAAAAACTTAATTAAAAATTAGCGAGACAGTAATTAAACCTAGATTTAAATATTAAGCTAATAAAATATCCTTTTAGGTCTTCCTAGCCGAGGATGAGAAGCAGCATTTCGAACACGCAACCTCTTTTGCTGGCACAGGATTTCACATAGACAGAGGCATTATATATTTGTAATTTTGCATAATTTACTATGAAAATGAAATCCACGATGATGTGCTCTGTTCTGATGTGGCCTCCTTTAGACCAGGATCTTTGGCCTTTCCCTTCGGAACACGAATCTCATTCATTCATTGCTCATCCGCAAATACAAACTACACAACAAAACCAAAGATAATCAAAAACTAAAAACAAAACTGCACTCTATATTTATAGCTATATATACTTACTAGACACCAAAAAAAAACTATATATACTTACTTTTAACCATTAATTAGTAATTGTTAGAGTTATTTGTACTCAGATAAATCTAATCACTTAATATTTATATATTCAAAATATCATATAAATACTAAAAATTAGCTATCAAATTAGTTATTATATATTAATATATATATATGAGTTCATAGACATTTTTAATCAATAATACACTATTAAAATTAGAGTTTAATTTTAATATATTATTATATAAAATATTTTATATAATTATCTAATAACATTAATTTTTTAAATAATAATTTATACTGTCAATATAAAAAATAATTATTTTTGCATATATGTTACTACATAATTAAATACCGTATAACTATGTATCCAAATTTAATTCTTAAAATTATTTAATAAATATAAAAGATGATTATTAAATTATTTATTATATATGTTTTTTTTAGAATCATTAGTTTTACACGATTATGTACACATTGTACACTTAGGCATTATTAATTTATGTATTATAATATTTTTTCCCTGAAAATCATCCCCAATTTTCTTTCCATGAAAGTTCTGGTCGTGGGGCGCTCCATCACTTGCCCCTTATATAAGACTTGGAATTTCACTCCAACACCAATTCAATCCACACCCAAAATCTCTCTGCAAGCAATTCACACCCATCTTCTTCATCATCATCATCTTCTTCCTCTTCTAATTCCACTTCTTCTTCCATGGCTACTTGCGTAGATTCCTCAACCTCCTCCCCTTTTTCTCGGAAGCCAAACGGGTCCCAAACCGATGATTGTTCCTATAACTACCTCAAATTCTGCCGACCCACTTTCTCCGATCGTGTTTCCATTCCCAAGAACAAACCCCTGCATACACGCACGGTTATTGAAGAGTCTGAGCCTAAGGTTGATGTTGACGATCGTGTTCATGATGAAGATGATGATGATGATGATGATCTATGGCGGAAGATGAAGGAAGAAGCGAAATCCGATGTGGAACAAGAACCTATTTTATCCAACTACTATTTCAGTTCAATCTTGTGCCACAAGTCTTTAGAAAGCGCGTTATCCAACCATCTTTCCAACAAATTATCCAGCTTGAATCTCAACAGCACCACTCTCGTTGATCTCTTCATGGGGATCTTGGAATCCGACGAAGAAATCATGGCTTCCATGAAGGAAGATCTAAGAGCGGTTAAACAAAGAGACCCTGCTTGCATAAGCTACGTGCATTGCTTATTGAATTTCAAAGGCTTCTTGGCTTGCCAGGCTCATAGGATCGCTCACAAGCTATGGCTCCAAGGAAGAAAAATTCTAGCCCTCTTGATTCAGAACCGTGTATCCGAGGTTTTCGCGGTCGATATTCACCCTGGGGCGAACATCGGCTGCGGAATCCTTCTGGATCACGCGACTGGTCTCGTCGTAGGCGAGACCGCCGTTATTGGGAACAATGTGTCCATTTTGCACAACGTCACGTTGGGTGGGACCGGAAAAGCCTCCGGCGACCGGCATCCGAAGATCGGTGACGGGGTTTTGATAGGTGCAGGGACTTGTATCTTAGGGAATATTAAGATTGGTGATGGTGCTAAGATTGGTGCTGGTTCTGTAGTGTTGAAGGATGTTCCTCCAAGAACAACTGCAGTTGGGAATCCTGCTAAATTGATTGGAGGAAAAGATAATCCCATTAGGCTTGATAAGATTCCTAGCTTCACTATGGACCATACTTCATATATTTCTGAGTGGTCTGATTATGTTATTTAGATTATGATTTGATTATGATGATGATCATAATAATAATAATAATAACCATCCTAGTTTTAGATTTTAGGTTTGGGGGGTTTCCTATTCCTGCATGCCTTTTGGGTATTTTGTTATACAAGAGAGAATCTAAGTTCTCCTGTTAACAAATAACAACATATATATTATTGTTGAAGATTGTGCAGAAAAAGAATTAGCTGCTATGCTGCAACATGTGTGTAGCAGTTTTTATTTTATATGTATGATGATGATGTAGTACTAGTACTGGTTTTTCTGTTGTTGTAAGGTGCAATTTGGAATACCCTTTTATGTAGTATGTATGAATATGAATATGAATATGAATGACTCTGGCTTCCCTTGACTTGACTTGCTTGCATTTTTGTGCTCTTAAATTTTCATTTTTCTTGCTTAATCATTGTTGAAGATGCAAGTGAGTGTAGTAATTTTGCAAATACTAGGTTGGTCAAATAGTAGAAAAGTGAATAATATTCTGCATTAGTTGCAATGATATTTGGATTTCTGATACAGGCAATATTGCCCATGAAAGAGATATATTGAGAATTGAGATGTTGCTTTCACTCTTCGGCAAATGTTGATGTGTTTCAGAAAAAAAGTAAATTGTTCTAAATTCTAAACTTTAAATTTAAATTATTAATATATATAATAAATTAAGAATTAAAATTTATTTAATCAATAAAAAAATTATTAAGAATGATTTAAATATTAGCTTAATTCTTCTCTCAGCATGGGACAAGGGATTTGGGATTTTACTTTGTTAATTCTTTGGTTAAGCAAGTGGTAAAAGTTGAGTTGTGTTATGATTTTTGTTTCTGTTGGGTGGTTACTGTTTTTAAGAAGAGACAACAAAAAAGGAGTGTTAGGAACAGCAATTTTTGTGTTTTGTAACTATTAATTGGTCATCAATAGTATTTTTAATGGTATGAGATTACATTTAATGGTGAAAGATTACTCACTTTTCTTTTGATAACTAAGTGCTGGTCACAAAATACAAAAATTGCTACCCCTAGACTTTCTTCTCGACAAAAATTCTAAAGAAGCTACATCACTCTTTACTACACAATAATGAAGCCCACTTGCTTGACATTTTTTATGTTATACCAAAAGCCAATAAAATCAATATTGAAATGGAGAATGAGAGGACAATTATTTTATTTATTTTCAAAAAGAAATTTAGGTTGATTTGAGTTCTGAGTGTTAATAGGAATCTTTATCTGTTTACCAACTAGTGGAGCCCTATGGATGTATCATATACAGTGGTTTAATGAAATTAAATTTCTATCCTTTTTCTCTGTTTGATAATTTCATAGGGATATATATGGATAATGCAATTAAAACTCACAAAATTCAAGTGGAAAATAAACAATATAAAATTAATGAAGTACTATTTATCTTTGCAATTTTTTTCTTTCTTTTTTTTTGTTTGCTGTAATGCTTACCCAAGACAGGTTTAGTACATGAATCAACTCCGTGACCACCTATGTCAGTGTCACTCTATTTGCAACATTTTAATTGATCAATAGTTGTGCTTTAAGCACTTTCATAGGGCAATTTTGGCTTTTCCTTTCATCAGTGGTTAATTGAATTTAATAAATGGATTTGATTTGATGACCTTGTGATGAACAACAGCATGAACAAATAATTGACCCAAGTTATAGTTTTATTTTTTTAAAAGCACTAGTTCCATTTGACAACCATTTTGAAAGGACAGGGATAGTGTACATAGAACATTTTCCTCTGGCCAATTAATTACGTTTCCGAAGATGAAAGAATCTGAGAAACAAGTAAGGAAGAGTGATTGGCTATAAGTGTAATTTGAAGTCAAAAATATTACAAATGTGGTGGTGTACAAAATTGTTCATACTATATTATTATTAGTAGTCAATCAGTGACACCAATCTGCACGTTGGATGAGTTTAACTTAGTAAAGAGAATCACGTGTTTTAGGGCTTATTGAAATGGTCAGAAGAACCAAAATCTCATGAATTTGAACCAAGTAATATGATATTTGAATAATTTTTAGGTTTAAGTACTATGCGAATTTCTATAATTTTACTAATTATTTAATTATATTTTTACATTTTAAAAATTTGTCGTTAGATCTTTAATTTAGAAAAAAAAAGTTTATAATTAAATTTTTATTAGTTGTTATTTTCCAAAAAAAAAATACTAGTTTTAAATATTTTTAAAATATTCTATAATTCATCCTACATCAAACATAAAAATAAATATTTAAAAGATTATATTTTAACAAAATAATTAGAAAGAATTTAATCAAATTTTTTCTATCAACTCAATCACATACTTTTAAATTATAAAAATTTAATTAAAAAATTAATGAAACAACAAAGATACACTTACTAATTAAACCTAATTAATCACATATGTTCCTTTTTTTTTGGTTTACTCAAATGGCATTTCCCAACCCGACAGGTTAAGAACTAATCCGTCGCGGATCTGAGCTCCATTTAAGGGTCTGTCGCTAGCCAATGGGTTGCTGCATGCAGAAGGCGGGGTTCGAATTTTCGACACTTATTTAAGCGGACGAGTGAGCTGACTACTCGACCAACCCAAGTTAGTTCCCTATGGTCATTGATTTACTTTCCTTTTTGGCTTGTTATCCTGTTTATCTAATAAACGCATGTCTATTGTTTCCTTCTGGTATATGGATGTGGATGTTATGCTTTCTAGCTACGTATTATTGTAGGAAGGATAAGATATAAGATATTTTGTTGGGAGAATAACCAATTTAAACTCCAAAAAAAAAAAGTTAAAAACAGTGACAAATTAAATTTTAAAAGATATTTTTATTAATTTTTAATGATGAGTTTTATTATTGTTATTGAGTTAGTCCTAATATAATACATTTCAGAGATTAAGTTTTAACAGGCTAACAATTTATTAGGAACAATTTGTTGGTATATATTGATATTTTAAACTAGATTGGGATTGAAAAATATCAAGAGGCCAAAGACAGTTAACACTTAGATTATTTAGTTACTTAGTTAATGATTCTAATGGACACATATCCCTTTGAAATGTTTTTGGTGCAAAAAGATTTAGTTTTTTACTTTCCACAATTAGTATTTTGAATAACTCCTAGAGAGAACAAAAATCTGTTAAAAAAATTAAATATTATCAGCACTTTGATCTTGATCTTTTAATGACCTTATAGGCAACTACTCCATCTAATGGAATGAGTTGTATTGAATTATCCGTCAAACACAATATTTAATCCTTCTACATTTTATACATATTAATAATGTAAAATTGCAAAATTAAATATATGCAAAATTATATATATTTGAACATGCATAACTGGTCAGATAAAGTTTATGACATATCTGAATTCAGGTTTTTTTATTATAAATTAAAAAAATTAATATTTTTTAAATAAAATTGAACGGACTTCAAATTTTGGAATGTATTTTTTTTGTTTAGAATGAGTTCACCGCACGCCAGATAAATTTTTATAATTGTATGCACTTTGTAAACTTTACTCAGAACGAATTCCTAAATCATTATTATCATCTCAAAAAATACGTAAAAGTACACAAAAATACAACGACGAATATTTGAAGTGAAATTCGCTGGAAAGTGCAGCGAATTCCATAATTTATATAATTCGTTCGGAATTGCGAAGAACTCTTTTAATTTTATGGATGCAGTGAACTTACTTAAAATTATAAGAAAAATAAAAACGTATCCTAGTATATGAAGTTAAAATAATTTCTTTTAAAAATAGTATTTTTTTAATTTATTTCAAAAAAAAATCCTCTGAGTTCAACTCTATAGGTCAACCTGCTCTATAGTTAACCTTGCTTGCTATAAATCTTCGGATTCAACAAATCGGAAGGATTTCAAATAACACCATGTTAGGATTTTATTTGAAGATTATTGTTTGGGTGTTGCATTGTGATGTATGTCTCATTATAATGTTCTGATTCCTTGATGGCAATGTAATAAGAATGTCGGAAGATTTTAGCCTTTTAGGATATGTTGAGTTAGTTGATGGTTATATACTTATGTTTATTTAATGATTTCGAATTATACTTACCAAATTGGGCGGGGTTGGGAGTTAATCAATTATAATAGAAAAAGTTATTTTATATATTTAAATATTTTTGTCAATCAAATTTAATTAATTAGTCTAAATAATTCAACTAAAATTATTCGTATATGTGCGTGTGAATTACACTTTTTTTTTCTTCTACAAGTATCAAAACATGACACAAAAATTTCTTAATTTTAATATCAAAATTTTTTAAAGTTCCAAATTTGATGCTGCAATTTTTTTTTCTTAGTTCCTCTTCTTTTTTTTTATTTTTCGTGCAAAATTTATGTATTTTTATTATAAAGGTTACGTATTTTTCTTTCAAATTTTTTTGTATTTATTATAAAAAAGGATAAATAGAAAAATAAGAAGTTACATAATTTTTTTATTTTTTATTTAATTTTTTCTTTTTTATTTTTTGTTTTTTTTTAAGGTGAAACAAGAAGCTTTATGAATGTAAAACAAGAACTATGAAAATAAAAAGGAGAAGGAGGAGAAATTATTTAAAAAAAATTAATTAAAAAATAATATCAAAATTTCTTAACTATAATGCAATGTTTTTTAACAAGAATTTATTTGACATTTTTTTATTTTTTTCTGGTTTTTTTGTTGTTCTTACTTCTGTTTTGTTATGTATTTTTTTTTTGTATTTTTTTTTTAATGAGAGAGAAATAAAAAAAAAACAGAATAAAAAAAAGAGAAAAGAAGAAGAAAAAAATGTAAAAGACGGAAGAGAAGAAAGAAGAACTTCAGGCATGTACATTACATAAAATTAAGTTATTTATATTTTCGTTTCAACTGAAATAAAAAAAAATTGAATTGATTATTAAAAGTGCGAGCTAAAAAATAATTTCTACTGACCTTTGTGAGCTTTCTCAAAAGAAAATAACAAAAGGACAAAATATATTTTAATTTGCCACTAAAATTTGCTAAAATTTTAAAAATATACTCTTAAGTTTTATTTTGTTTTAATTTTATTCGATAAATTTTTTATTTGTATTAAATATATTTTTGACAACTAAAGATACGTTTGGTTTATATTTTTTATTTTCTAATAAAAATAAAAATAAAAAATAAAAACAAAAAACAAAATTTTATTATTTTTACTGTTTTCAACTTAAAATAAAAACAGAAAAAAATACGCACACTCTAATTTTTTAAATATTTAAGGCTAATTTAATAATAATTTCACAAAAATAACCTTCCATATAAAGAAATCAAACATAATTATTCGACTCATGAGATAAAGCCACTTGGTTGAAAAGTGTGCATGTGCAATAATTGCATGCAATACGTTTCGGCTATGGTATGCTGGCAAAACTAGTTTTATTGAATTCTCAACATCACTGTTGAAACCCAAAAGAATAAAAAAATAAAAATAATAATAAAAAAGTAAAAACTCTCCATTTAGATATCTCATATCTCTTCTGTTTGACGTTTTAGCTACGAAGCAGGGTCTTATACTCTTATCTTAATTCTCGGGAGAAATAAGGATCTCTTGAAGAGGTAGAGAAACACGCTAGATTGTTGGGACGAACACACCATTTTTATGCCACTTAAAATCATAGAAAGTGCATCGAAACATTACAAGTTTACAACATTATCCCCCTTTTTTGAGCACTGAATATATTGGGCTCATTTATTTGTACGTATGGATTTAAAAAAAATACTTCTTTAGAAGAAAAACCAGGCAGATGAGATTTGACATAAATGATAGATTTGTTGATCTTCTTACAGCTGTTTAGATTTGTTTAACACATTACAGATAGTGAAATATAAAAACTCATACACTTATGTGTACAAGGAGGCCTGTGTGGTATGATGTGATGTTTAAGATTGAAAATTGTATAATCTATCTAGTTCAAATAATAATAATAATAATAAAAATTATTTTATATTTAAATATATTTATAAAAATAATTTTTATTTATGTTAGATGGAGTTAGTTATTTGAAAATAGTAAATATATAAGTATTTTTTACATAAAATTATAATTATGATTGAGGAAGAAAACTATTTTATGTAATTATTTTATAATATGCAAATCATAATGTTAGCCCAACAATAATAGATTTTGATAAAAAAAAATGATGATCAAATTTAAAAACAATATCAAATAGTTAAAAAATATAACCTTAATTTTAACTATATATTTTTAAGTATCATCAAAGTTTTCTCTTCCTCATAATCATACTAATTATAGAATATTAGAATTCATCAAATACACATAATGTATAAACATGTGTACTGAATATAAAAAACAGTATGAATAACAGATATCATTCTTGTCATTAACAGGTTCAGTGAGAAAAAATTTTCAAAGCTTATTTTCTTGTCACAAATTTTAAAATCAGAGCATGGTAATTATGTATCTACCCAAACCATATATTTCATAGATTCAACAATAAGAATATTTTTAACATATTGATCTGGATATTTGCTTAAATCATGAGCAGAAGAGAATGAGACCACAACAATTAAGAAACACTATTTAATTTTTCTGTTAATATTCACCTTTCATCTGTGTAGCGCGTCAAATTATTATACACCATAAATGATATACAGCCTCAGCACTGTCCCTTTTCTGAAGCAGTAAAAGGGAGAATGAATACAATTCCAACATTAATTTTGCTAACTCTTGATTACATACAGCATCAGAGGTTCCTCTCCAGCCATCTTGGTAACCTTAGTTGAGATTTCATCCCCATTCTGGCGAGGAAAACGGAATACAGCAGGTGAAGCAAGAACATGAAGCACCCACTATTGATCAAAACCTTGAAAAAGTTTAAAAGAGCACATCAGAATAGTCTGAAGAAAAAGAAATATAATAAACAGAGAAGACCCCTCCGAGTAGAGAGTAAGTTTTTCCCTTACCAAAATGCCAAACAGGGTATATATCATGTTCAACGAGGGAATGGAATTAACACCAGAGGCGGTAAGCAGAAATGTAAGAGAAGCATGAATGTTAATGGTGATCTACAAGGTCCATTTGCAGCAAAAACAAGAGAAAGATAAGAACAATATTTCAGTAGTTTTCATGGTATAAGATGATATATAGAATTAAGAAATTAGGAGAATCGCGGAATTGATTACCAAAGCTAGTATATTTTCCCTTATTAAGAAAGATGAAATTAAGACAAAGCCAACAGCTCCTAGTGATCGTACCTGCAACTTTAAGATTTCATTATCCAGCAAAAAAACAATCACTTCAAACGTATAGAATTTTTTGGCAATAGGTAACAAACATTACAATTGTGCACAAGAAAATCGAAAGGTTCCAACTTGCTCCAGACCTGACAAGATGCAAAAGTAAAACTGTAAATGAGTTGCAAAAACCAGTTAGCTAATTTAAACAATAAAAGAAAACAGAATTTAACAATCTTGTAATACACCTCCACAACTGAGGTGCATATTAGGAAGAGATTTATCAGAAGCCAACATGAGCAACATGGAACCCATGGTGACATCATACTACTATCTGCAAAAACCAGTTAGCTAATTTAAACAATAAAAGAGAACAGAATTTAACAATCTTGTGATACACCTCCACAACTGAGGTGCATATTAGGAAGAGATTTATCAGAAGCCAACATGTGCAACATGGAACACATGGTGACATCATACAACTATCTGCCTAGCACATAGGCTGCAGATTGGAAAGAAAGGAATCTGGTCAAATCATAATGGGGCTACAGAGAAGAGAGAGGAGAATGTGGGAAGAATAGAAGGGAGAGTATGATTTTGAAAGGGGGTGGGCACCCACTTTTGATTAGCTTGAGCCCTAAGAGTGAAATCTTGCTCTACACGTTTCAAACCGTTACTTAAATCAACAGCAGCAGGAAACTAGATTTTTCTTGGTTTTAGTTCTATGTTCTAGTTCAGTTCTATCTTCTTGCAGCATACTGAGTAACAGTAACATAAGAGAGAAACCATATTTAAGAAAACAGTAGTAACAACCAAGTCTGTTACAACAACAAAACACCACAAAGTCTTATCCCATTAAGTGGATCCTCTACATGGATCAAACAATATTATTACATCCTATAATGTATCATGTGTTCATGTCTACCATGAGATCATCCTATGAAGAGTCTTTTTGGGTCTTCTTCTGCCTCTAACCATAGATTTATTTTACATTTGATCCACCTTTCCCACTGGATATTCTACCAATATATCCCCTTTATTATTGTAGATACTTCATTTGGCATCTTCTTAAACTTTATAATCTCATTAAAAATTTTAGTTCGCCAACTAAAACTTTCCAAACTTCAATCTATAAATTTTTTGGAACCACCGATCTACCATTCTTCATCTTTTTTAGGGGCTCCATAACTTCAAACTCTCACATTATTGGATAATAGTTAAAGTTTTGATCTTTCTCCCTCATGTGTAACTGACCCGAACATGAAAGATTCTTATGTTCCTCATCAAATAATATAACAAGAAACAAAGATGACAGCAAATATAAATTGCTTTCCCGCCATAAAGTAATATAATTTGTTTGTTATGCCAATTTCAAAAGATTGATACTTGTTCTATCTATTTTAAATTTAAGACGATTCATAAAAAAGAGGTGAAGAAAGTGAATTCATGGTAAATTGGAAGAGCAGGAGGGGGTTAACATGATTACTCACCCACTGCATTGTACAACCAGATCACATGAATCTAAATTAAATGCACTTCATCAAAGAGTTCACTAGAAAATTGAGTTAAAGCATAAAAATATTGCATATGCATACCTCCATAAAATACCCATTGTGTAACCAACAATGCCATGCTTAAGCTGCATGAAAGAAATATTTCGAATTCAAGTTACTTTACAGGCAGTATGACTAAGGTATCAAATCGAAAAACAAACCAGTGTATGTATACTATTCTATTTTCACAAAAAGGAAAAGTGAGAAATGTTAAAATTCATGTTTCCCAGCACAATTAAATTTCTTAACAAACACAACTGCATTTGTAAAACAGCATATGGAGTTCATTTTCGAGTTCATATGCAAAAACTGACATGTATTCACTTCAGTAAAAACCTCATTGTTGAATAACCTTCACCATTATTAGTATTGCAAAGCACAGAAATAGCAACACCGATTCGACAGGAAGGCATATCCAATACGCTACATATTTTATAACTAACTAGCAAGTAGCAAGCATCTCATTGTGTAACATAAAACACTTAGGTACAACGAAATGCCATTCTAACACTTAGAACAAAACAACTATTTTTTCATGAACAAAATCGATTAATAGAGCATAATTTTGAGACACTAAAAGTGTAAAAAGTTTTACATAGTCATACAATCAAATTCTTTTGGATGACCATTCAAAAAGTGGCCACGGAAAGCAGTTATGTTTGTTAATGTGGCAAGACATAATTGGATGTCTATGTAAAACATCTTTGCACTTAAGCTTTTCCACAAAATAAAAAATATATATAGTTTAATTTTAAGCATATTAGGAAAACAATTGAACACAAAAAACTGGAAGCCCTATTGCTTAGCTAAGAAAATTACCAAGTTAAAAGCAATCTTACCAGATAAGTTAGAGCTTTGACTGGACCAGACAAGACAAACAAAAGTACAGTTGTTGCCACCTAAAAAAAAAAAGCGTAACTACCAATAATTAAAAACTGGTTATGCAAATATTCTTCATGAATTTATCTACTGTATTCTTGCAAGAAAATAGCAACCGTTACCAGTGTTTTCCTTCCAGCATCAACACCCCATCTCATTGAGGAAATCACTATAGGCAACGAGAAGAAACAACTAAAGTAATTCTGTAATCAGAAACAAAAACTTGAACACCGAGTCTAAAATACTATTAAGATATCAAAAAGTAAAAGAATAGATAACCAATTATCAGCCACAAGAAAAGAACCATGATTGCAATTTCTTAACTAAACTCATACAAAAACAAAGAACCAAATTTTGATAGAACTAACTAACTATCAACCAATAGAGAAGATCTATTATTACAACTTCCTAACTCATACAAACCATGAGCCATTTTTTTATTAGAACCAATCAATTTCCAAACAAACAAAGACCTATTTTTTTATTGTCACTAATTAACTAACCTCAATAGCAAGAGAGTTGCTCAAGAAGTAAACTAAACCAGTAAGTGCAGCAAACATGGAGCACTCAACCAATTGAAGTGTTTTCTGGTACACTGGGCCATTTGGCGACAAGTCCATAAGCTCTGTTGAAAGTTTCTTTTCTTCTTCTTCTTCTTCTTCATATTCACTAGTACAAACTGATACTCCAATTCTTGATACCTTGAGAAAGTTAGAAGTGGGAAAAGAGAATGAATTCTTGAGTTTGAAGTGTGATTTTGGTGCATGAAATCGGTAGTTGAAGGAAAATGGAGGAGAGGAAAAGTGAGGCTGGAGACAGAAAGTGGGAGCTATGGAAATAGAGAGGCTAGAGAAATGGTGGTAAGGCTTCAGGGGAACCATGGGGTCTTAAGGTCGTGTTTGGTCAAGAACTGAAAGTGGGTTTATGAGAAGGTGAAAAGAAAGAACGACTTCATATTAGGTGGGAAACTTAATAGTGGACCTTTAAGCTGTACAGATTCTGTGGATGATATTGAAAGCATACAGATTCTAAGATTCTTGATTGGATGCCCCTGATGAAGAAAGAACTAAAATAGTGAGCATTGCTGGAAGGACCAATCTTACATGAAATTAAAATAGTGAGAACTTAATGTATGTATTAATGCTTTCATTTTCTGGTGTTATGATTACCTCAAGGGGACACTCAGACACACCTTTGTTGAACATCACCAAAAATTACAAATGTGAATCAGACGACCACCTCAGTGATTTCAATATAACCTATTTGAATCCAACACAATATTTGATACATTACAACTAATCGTGATCAATTAAAACATGCATTACTGAAATGCAAAAAACACACATCACAATTCACAAAGATGTGCCAGCTTAATTATGATAATGAATGTCACCTCACTGCTCTAGCAAACTCACTTTCATATTCATAAATAATAAAAATCCCGAAGAATCTACCAAAGTATCAAATCTAAAAACAAATATCAAAGTATATCAATGATCATCAAAATCTATAAAATCTAGTTGAATATTTCCTATTCAAGCATATTATTTATGCCTAAACCAATTTTCACCAATAGCAACAACAGCACATTGATAGCAGGAAGCAGCAGCAGCAATTTGATCAACAATCAGTAACAACAACAACACATTTATAGCAAAATTAACACTTAGCAACACCAAAAAACATTTATCAACAATAAAAATTAAAACATAAATAGGAAAACAAATAAAAAAGAAGAGGCACGGGAAGACTTATTACAAATTAGAGCTTATCCCTGATGAGAAGAGAAAACGAAAATCTCTGTTGGTAGCAGGGGATGAAATACCAACAATAAGTAATAATCTGTCAACCAAGTTGTTCACAATGGAGCATAAAAAATATTCCAACAGCATTTAGAAAACAATTGAGGAGAAGTACATTACCAGAACTATACATAGCCACCCAATCTTCACAAGTTTATCAACTGAGTTAGGGTACGCAGGAAGATTGATCTATTATTAAATAAATAAAAGAATTCAAATGAAAGGAGAGGAACTTACAAATAAGACGGAGATTCGGTTCGGTATTTGGACAGTAGAAAGAATGTGCTATGAAGCACCACCATCACGCACTAGCAGCCTACCTGATAAGCCCACCACCCTAACAAGGGAATAGGGATTAGGAACCCTAATTGCCTAAATCAGAAAAAAGTAAAAGCCTACCTGCAGATTAGGGATTAGAGGCGGCACGAGCAGCAGAGGAGCACGACGGGGAGCACGACAAAGCAGCGGCGGGAAAATAAGCAGAGGAGCCCAGCGAGGCGGCGGTGCGACGTAGCAGAGTGAGGCCAAGGAGTTGCAGAGCCGCGGCGGCGATGTGGTGGAAGGAGGATATGAATGTATGGAGGAGAGATTGAGGAAGAGAGTGAGAAGAGTTGTGTCTCTGATAACGGGAGTTGATACCGATAAGGCAGTGCCCAAAACGCACGTTTTTTTATACTTATTTTTATTTCACACAAAAAGGAGCCAACTATACGAACGAATTTATGGACTGGATTGTCGTAGGCTCATTTGATGAACAATAATCATCTTGAATAATATGAATAATTATTAATTAAATAAAAATATATTATATTTTAATGTAATATTATTAATTAAATTTAAAATTAATTTTTTTTTAAATTTTATTAATTTATATTTGTTCTTGCTGAGTTTGGCCGGTGTATAGTTCGTCCGTCGATGAATGTCTTTAAGTTTTTCGTCGGGATGAGTTATACGTCGGCAAGGAGAGAACAAGGGGTGGGTACCTGCAAAAGACACTCCAACGCTCAAGTCAGTAAGTGTTTAAGAGGTATATAATAATTCTATGAATATAGAATGTAAAACATGAAATGAAAGTTATCATGTGTTATGTTGTGTTTATAATAATTATATGAATATAAAATGTATTGAAATTAGATATAGAATGTTCTTTTTATAGGCATAAAATTGATGAATAAAATTGATATTATGACCGTTTGGTCATTAAGATAGAAATAATTGTCATTAAGTCGGTAATGAAGGTGTCAGTTACAAGCAAAAGAATGAATGATAGTTAACGCCGAGTTATAACTCATAATGCATAATAAAGATTGAGTTATAAGGTGACGGATCAATATTATTTATATATTATTTAAAAATATTGTTAGTTACTTATATTTTTTTAATAATTTATTAAATTTTACTATTTCTTAAGAACTTGTTTATCGTTTGTATTTTTTTAAATTATTTTATCAATAATATAAATTTTTTGAGATTTATTTTAATAATTATCGTTAAATAAGTAATAAAAATATGGATAAATAATAATAACATTTGTCACAATAATGATACTTCGTTGTCTTAATCTTAGATTATGAGAGGGAAAAAGAAGTGTTAATCTTATACTATGTCACTCCCTTATATTAGCTGACACGATTGAGATTTGGCAGAAGAAAATGAAATTATCTCTTAATGCCTTCACGATTTATAGCAGATCATCAACTTTTAAGTCATTGGCAGAGTAATTGCTTTTAATGATCTAAAAAATATAATAAAATGCAATCTAAAATCTATAGATTAAATTTTAAAGTGGTTTTTTTATTTTATGATTTTTATTATTTTAGTTTTTTAAATTTAAAATTTATTATATTACCGGATATTATATTAATCTCTGAAAAATTTTTGATACTACGAAGTGCCGAACTAATTCTAACTTATCATGCTGAATATAAAGTTAAATGGTATTATTTTGTTTTAACACTTAAACAAGACAAAAACGAAAAAATGAAGTAAAATTTATTAGATGTACAAACTATTTTATCTCTTCTTATTTTTTAAAATAACGTTATTTAGTTCTGCGTCTAGCGTCACAAGTCAAAGCTAGCTCAATATTTCATTTCATTCATTGGCTCAACGCTGAAAAGATTTTAGGAATCAATATGGTGCTTAGAATTAGATCTCAGATATCAATATAATGAATCTTAAATTGGTTTAATTACTCTGTTGATCCCTATAGTTTCGCAAAATTTTTAATTAGGTCTTTATATTTTTTTTCTTTTAGTTGGATCCCTGCACTAATTTTTTTTCAATTAGATCCCTTTTAATAGTAATTGACTTAATTGTATAAAGACTCAACTAAAAAAATTAGTCCAAGGACTCAAATAAAAGAAAAAAAGTGTAGAGACTCGATAAAAAATTGGTGCAAAGACTCAATTAAAAAAAATTTAAAAATTTAATTAAAAATTTTACAAACTATAAAAATCAACAGAATAATTAAAATTTTAAATTTAAAAAACTAAAATAATAAAAATCCTAAATTATAAAAACCACTATGAAGATTTCGTCAAAATCTATATCATATATTTTGATTGCAAAAGCAACCGATTAATTGTCAAAATTAGCATTCACATTTGTTAGAGCTTGTATTGCAAACATAGTCCAAGCTTATTTCTTGGTAATAATTAAATTAAGTGTTTAAGAGCCTTTGCCAACTAAGCTGTTTGGTTATTAAATTTAGAATTATGATAATGTGGCTTTATTATTTTAGTACTACTTAAACCTAAGAATACAAGTTGTTATATCTCAAATTATTGAAGATCCTATCATTTTAGAAGGCCAAAGCCAAAATTTAATATAAAATAAAATAAAATAAAAATAGATAGGTCTTTAATTTTTTAAATTTTTGATAAATACATTTTTAACAAAATTTAAATACAAAAAATTTCTGGCTTTTATAAATGAAGAATAATTTTATCCTTTCATTCATTTACTTCTCACAAATCAAATAGAAATGGCTGACGTGGTTGTAATGGTGTCCAGGTATCTATTACAGTGTCATGCTAGAATAAGGCTAAAATTTGCAGAACAAAAAAGTCTCTGGTCATAAAAATAATGCCATTTTGCAAATTTTAAATTCTTAATAAAAACTCTTTCAAAAGATATAAATCACCATACATTTTCCTAATCCCTTCACAAAAATCATAATTTCCTTTCCTCCAAAATGAAACTGAAGCGTCATCGAAGAAGATGGAATAGGAGAAACGAAGTTGGTTTGCTGAAGTAGTTCAGTCATCAGGAAGGTAAGTAAATCCTTAACCATTTTTTATTTCTTCACGTTAGGGTTCCATATAGTGTAGAGTGAGATGAATGCAAATGCCTATTAAGTTCTCTATTTTGTTTTCTGTTTGAGTTTTATTAAAAAAAATTATTGTCTCCTCAGTATAAAGGTTTTTGGAGTTTTGAAGTTTGTAGTTTGATTTTATTTTTGTTAAAAAATTTCAGATGGCTGAAAGATTTTTATTCCTATTTTTCACCATAGAAAAATTTTTATGAAAAATGATGATGGGGATATTGTTTATGTGAATGAAAAAATAGAAAGATTTTTAGAAATGGACATAGATTTTATCAACTTTTGTGAAGTTGTTTGAGGGTTTAGGATATCCTAACTATAAGGCAATATATTGGTTTGATAGTACGGCGAGTGATATTGAGTATGGGATTCATCGTTTCTCAGGGGATAGTGAAATTCGTAAATTGTGTGACAATTTGATGTGGAATGAAAAAAAAATGAGTTCTAAATTTATTTTGATCATGTTGTCAATGAACCTGAGTATGTAGAGGAAGCAAGAGCTGGAAATCAGGAGCTGGAAATGTATGTATTGGCCAAAAAGGGAGTGGGGTGAAAGAAATTGAAAATGTTGAGTGTATAGAACTAGATAACATCTGGATAATCTGATGACATCATCCTCCGATGACGATTATGAGAGCACGAAGGATGAATCTTACAAACCTCCACCTCCGGAGTATGATGATGACAGTGATGATGAGGAGAGTAGTGGCGAAGAAAAGCGTGCCAAAAAGAAGAGAAATATGACTTACAAGGGGGGAAGAAGTGGTTGTACCAAAGAGAAAAATGAAAGAGAACAAGAATGATCCACTAAAGAGGAAGGATGCACCATGGAAGAATAGATCAAATATTGCTGAAAAAAGACCCAATGTATAACCAAATGTTGAGCCCCGTGTAGACCAAAGAACTGGACCTTCTTTGCAAATTGGTGGGCTTAGTAATGGGCCTACTGTATACTCAAGTTCCACAGATTCAAAGTATGACTATGAATACCATTCAGAGAATTTGCATACTCCTATTTTTTCTGATGATGAAGCTGAGAAGCAGCATTGGCCCGAATTCAATGATGAGTATGGATTTGAAAAATGCAACTTTGAAATAGGATCCAATTTTGCGACTCTTGATGGTTTTAAAGAAGTAGTGAAGGACTTGTTCACATCCGAGGGCAGGAAGTTTTAGTGGATTAAAAACGATAAGGAAATGGTTCGAGTGGACTGCAAAGTAGAAGAATGTCTATGGGTTGTACATGTATCTTACAATAATTCTCTTAGGTGCTTTCAGATTAAAACTTTTAAATCTGAACATACATGTGCAAGGTACATGGACAGTAATACTACTTACCAGCACTAGTTGAGCAAAAAAATTGAAAAAAGACTAGCTATCTATCCTCAGATGACTAGGAAAAAGGAGGCTACTGATTTTCTAAAAGATGAGTTTGGCATACATCCTCGTGATAAGATGGTTTACAGGACACTAAAGGAGGCAAGAGATAGAATTGTCAGAAGCGAGAGTGAACAATATGGAAAGCTAAGGGAATGACAAAGCATAGCATTCTACTATCAGTATATCCTGAAAAGCTTGTCCCGGTACAACAAAAAATGCTTGGCCGAATGATTAAGCCCAACAACATATGGAATGCAAAGTGGATAGGTGACAACGAGAGAAAGCAATTTGAAATGAGCCACAAGGCATTAAGAGTTGATGTTGATTTGATGAAGCATACTTGTTCATCCAATATGTGGCAACTAACATGTTGACTTACTTATTCTTTGATTAAAAACTTGTTAAATGAGTAATGTATTCTAAACTTGTATGTGATTATTGAATTCTAAAAATGCCTTGTGTTCATGCAATTGCTGCTATTAATAAGAAGCATGACAAGCAGAATATTATATGCACAAATGGCTTTGCATGGAGTCCATCCATCTGACTTATGCACACTTTATCCAACCAGCTCCCAATGAAGAGTATTGGCATAGAACAGGTTATATCAAGCCAGATCCTCCACCCATCAAAAGGCCGATTGGTAGGCCAAAGGTGCATAAAAGAAAAAAGGATCCAGTGGAGGATTTGATTCAAAGGAACAAGGTAAGGAAAACATTTCGTGTAATATGCAGCAAGTGCAATGAGAAGAGTCACAACTATAAGATGTACAAAGGAGCATTATCTAATCCTAACTGGAAGCCTAAAACCAAAAAATCAAAGCACCATAATTCAACTAGTCAAGCACTAGTGAAACTTCCGTTATCCCAATTAGCTCCAGAGCTTAAGGTAACAAAGAAATTGAGGATTTAGTTATCTTTATTATAAATGTCGAAGGATTTATGTATCTTCAATAGAAAAGTTAAAGAATTTATGTGCCTTCATTATAAATGTTGCAGATTGACCAGAATATACAACAGACAGCTCCTGATGAACAAGCAAAAGATACTCTAATGGTTCCAAATAAAGCCTTACCATACCCATCATCAGCAACTCCAACAAGACTAGCAGCACCAGTAGAAACAACTCCAGCACAAGCAGCATCATTAAGCCAGAAACCAATCAAGACAACAAATCAAACTCATCTCAAAGTGCCAGCTAAATTTACGCCAAAGCAATCAATCAAAAGGTCACGTGCACCAAGTATAACTCAGATTCAAGTTGTTCCACCAACTTCAACAAGTGTGACAACAAGATCAAGTGGAGGAGCATTAAAGGATACCCTGTTTGCAGCAAGTTGTGCCACAACAAGAATATTCAAGTTTATATCAAATCTAGACTTCAAGAACAAAAAAAAAAGTGACATGCTTGTTCCTGACTTATTTTAAAAATAATTATTAGTTTTTTGATGCAATATTTGGTTGTAATACATATTGGCAAACTTTCTTTTAGCCAATTAAGTTGCTTTTGAGTTAGTATTTTGAAAAATAAAGGTTGATATACCTGCTATATTTTCTTTTGCCAGATTTTATGATGTTATAGTATGATAATATTCCTATGTTATGGTTAGGTTAATTGAATGAATTATATATATTTATTTAATATTATAGCCCTTGACTATGCTATGGCTTGTTTCTTGCTTAGGTTCATGGAATGAAAATAACATTAATTTACAAGCATTTTATATCTATTCAAGGCAACAAGATATGGATAATTCAAATCTTCATTCTTTCATTCATATTAACTAAAATAGTCAACAGACATAATTCACTACAATCTGCATTTTTTTTTCATATTTTTTATATTCTAAATAAACAAAGACCAAAAACTACAACAATCAAGTCTATAATTATGACCCAGAAGTTATTACTTTTCTTGCTCTTTAGGTAAATTATTCTTTGCTCTAGATCAACCATCTTTTTCTCTAATTCTTTCTTACCAAAATGTTATTCAATATCTAAGTTCTGATTGTCACGCGACCCAATACCCTTGTTGGCTTCATGCACCCATTTCTTTCAATATGGTCATCAACCCACACAAAGAATTTACAAAGTGGTTGTTTCACATAAATCAATTCGGATATAATGAAAATGTGTTGGTAAAAAGAACTCTCAACTTCATCCATATACATGAAAAATTGCGAGCTTACCTTGAAGAATGGACATATAAAAAATAGCCTGTTTGGATTGGTGTTTGTTTTTGACATGGAAAATATGACATACACCCCGTAAAAGTATTTTGGGACAACGTCATCTTTCTCATTCCCAACTTGCACTGAACATGGGGCCGCATTTACAACTGAAACTTCCTGCTGTTCGCTACCACCTCCGTGTCGTCTCGTGCTTGATGAGCCTCCATCACTGGCTATTAATATAAGCAACACTGCCATGAACAATTATGAACAGCTACTGCATATGTTACTTCAAAAAATCCAATTTAAATTTCATTAGGACTGCCTTTGCAAAACGACATCGTTTTCATGACCAAGGACTTTTTTGTCTTGCAAACTTTAGCCTCTTTCCAACATGATACTATAACGAACACCTAGATACTGTTACAACTACGTTAGCCAATTCCGTTTGATTTGTAAGAGGCAAATGGATGGAAGAATGAAATTGTCTTCCATTTGTGAAAGTTAAAATTTTTATTGTATTTAAATTTTTTCAGAGATGTATTTGTTAAAAACTTAAAAAGTCAGAGACATATATGTCTTTTTTTTCATAAAGTAATACTCTTCACCAATAATCACCGAAGAGAAGTATAACTAAACTTTAGTTGTTAGAAATTATGATTTTAATATAAAACAATGTCTATATAAAGGCATATATACCTAATGTATTGAATATATGTTCCATCAAAGTTAAATGAACATGATTTTAAGATTTGAGTGATGCTCTTTTGTTTCTTTCTTTTAATATAAATGTTTGTGAGTTTGAGAATGATAAATATGATAGTGTTATTTATATGAGTGAGTGATTTTAAAACCAATTAAATGTGGGTATTATATTTATATTTAGTATCAGAACTGATTTAATCCAACGCCAAATGTTTAAGAGTTTGTGAGGTGTGAGAAAGTTTTCACATAATTGTTTGTTTATAGAGTTAGTATGACAAACATTTTCAATGTTGTATGGTCTAATCCCCAAAAGATGAAAATTTTGATTATAATTATTAAGAGATTTTGATGTCTAATCATTTGAAAGTTCAGAATTTGTGGAACTTCATTGAACCAGATCTACAAGAGTTGATACTGCCCAACATAGGAGAGATTAATTAACGCTATCTCAGATTCATCAACGTGTAGATTATACGGTATTTGACAAAATAACAAATGCAAAAAATGCAAAAGTTGTTTAGGACATGTTGAAGGTATCATACAAAGGTGTATATAAGACCTAGAAAGTAAAGTTATAGTTCTTGCGAAAGAGAATATGAAATATACGAAATGTCTAATTTAAAAACTGTTGAGCAATATTATACATGTGTTATAGATATTGTCAATAAAATAAGAGTCTATGATATGAATACAATGACAATTGTAGAGTTGTATGGAATTATAGAAAGTCACATTAATAGAATATTAGAGAAGTAAAAAAAATGAATCAAAAAAATTCTAAAAAGTCGGGTGAATTTAAATAATGTTGCAGAATCAAGCCGTACACAATAAAGATGGGGTCGTGGTTTCAATTATTAAAATAGAGGTAGAAAAAGTTTTAGAAAAAGAGGTCATGCCAATTATAACTAACTAAGTTGTAACAATTTTACACCGTTCAATTAAAGAAGAGATAAAATAAATTTTAGGTCTATCAATAAAAAAAAGAGGTCAAGATAATTTTTATTAAGAAAGAACTAATTTTAATTGTTTTTATTGTGAAAAATATAAACATAAAATATCATATTACAAATTTAAAATAATGAATAACAATCAAGTAAATGTAAATAAATCAATATATTAAAACACTGGTTAACATTATCTATATAAAGACACATTGAATATGTGTTTCATAAAAATTAAATGAACATAATTTTAAGATTTGATTGATATTTTTTTATTATACGAGTGTTAATCAATTTGAGAAATTGATAATTATAATATTGTCATTTATATGAATAAATGATCTTAGATCAATTAAGCGGGGATATTATACTTACCATCCTTTTTCTTTCTTTCTATTAAGATACTTAGATACATACATTTATTTTTGGCTAGGAAGTTTCCAAGAAGTATATGAATGAAATTCCCTCTATCAAGAACTTTTACTCAACAAACATTAGTATGAGCAACTGGAGACAAATTTCAAACTTTTAAGTTTTAACCATAGACTAATTAATTAAGACTATCCTACTGAAGAGTGAAGGAGCTAGACAAATATGTTGTTCCTTTTGTCTCAAGCATTGAACAGAAGGTCTTGTTGTTGATCCCTGTTCCTTGCACCTCCCCTGTTTGTTGAATTGCTATATCTGAAAATCCATCTCCAACCTTTCATGCTCTTCCTTCCTCCTCCACCACCGATCCTACATGAACCACCACCATTTGTTAAAGATACTCCATCGCCAACAATAAAATCTCCTTCTCCGCCACCGCCACCACCGCCACCACCATGTCTTGTGCTTCCAAAAGCGGAGAGTGTATTAATATTAAAATTATCACTCATCATCATCTTTGAAGGAGGAAACAACTCTGCTCTTGATTCTGATGAATAATCGAGCTTCAAATCAATAAAACTAGATTCATCCATGCCCTTGAAATCGCTCTCTCTTAGCGAAAATACACGCCTATTAACCCCATAGAACACACCACCACCACCACCACCACCGTCAACAACGTTATCCATTATTCCATTATTACCCTTTCTCATCACACCATCAATAATCTCAGAAGAAGAATCTAGAAAAAGACCATCAAACCCACTCTTCCTTGGCTCAGTAGCTTCACTGTACCCACTTCTTCTACCAGACTCCAAGAACAAACCACCATTCACACCCGAACTTCTCGCTGCGGAGATCGAGCTTCTCGCACCTGATGGAACAACTGAATCTGTACCGTCCTCAGATCCAAACAGAGCACCACCGCGGAAACTGCATAGCGACCTTGATCTCGATACGCACGCGCCGACGCCGCCGCCACCACCACCGGCATTGTGATTATTGTTATCATCAAAACCACCAACACTTCTCCCACAATAATACTCTTTCCTCTTCTTATTATTCTTCCTAAACAGCTTCCCAATCTTCCAAAATTTACCGCCACCACTGATATTACTTTTCTTGCTGCTGTTCCTTGGCAAAACTGTAACCTCATCTACCACTCTTTCATACAATTTGTTGTTGTTGTTGTTGGAAGAGGAAGAAGAGTTTGTCGAGTTGTGAAGAATTGGCGGGGTCTGGTTCTTGTCGTTATCGATCAAGAACGAGACCCTGCCGACGCTTCCCACGTCGACAGTACACGAATTGCGGCGGGAAGTCGAGATATCGTCTGAGCAAGAGCAGGAGGAGAGCCTCTGCTCGCCGCAATCCGAGCAGACTAGCTTCAGCAAACGGTCTTTAAGACAAAAGGCGCAGATACCAACTGAGGAAGAAGAAGGGTGCTTCTTACATGTCAATTCATGTGAGAAGCAATCCATGTTGGTGTTGTATCTTTCAACTCCTTTGTTTCTCTCCTTCATGGCTTCGCCGCAAGATTATTTCTCTGCTAGATGGAGCTTTCTTCAGAAAAAAGTGGACAGGAGTGACTGAGTTGTATGATGAGAAACAAAAGTGAAAGAAGGAAGAAAGAATAAAAAAATACTTCGCTTCAAGAAGCAGCCTCTCTTTGAGGCCTATGAGTGATTTTAAAAAAAAAAAAAAGAAAAGCATGCTACATAAATTCATGGTTTGATCTCTCTTCTACATCAAATCTTGATCATTTCTCTATTGTTTTAAAAGTCTAGGACCAACGACAATAATAATTAAGAAAAAGTATAGGTAGACAATAAAAATACTAAATAATGTAAACAATGAGTATATCGGATATTCAATTCACTAGATGTGTGAATAGTTATCCCAATATAAAACTCTCTTCACTAGCTATTTTGTCACTTTAATGAGAGAAATTCACGTTCACACCACATAATTTGAATTAGCTAGATTCGAACTGCTCCTCTAGTAATTCGAATCAGTATGATTCGAACTACTCCCCTATAATTCGAAACAGGCCTATTCGAACTACATCCATATTCATGTATGTATAGTTCGAAGTGGTCACCTTCGAATTACTCAGTCCCTAATTCGAACAGTCTTGGTTCGAATTACTAGCGTTTAGAGTTCTTGTTGATCTAATTTAAACTACATAAAAATGGTGTAATATGTTCATCCACTTGGTTTAAATATGCGTTTTGCCCTAAAGTTTATATATCAAATATTTATGTATAGTATATATATATATATATATACTTTTAAAAGCAAAAGGTGAAGAAAGTTTGAATATGAACGAATAAAGAGTATCCTGTCCTATAGGAGATTTTTAGAGTGAGAGAAAGGGGAACACACAGGCGTTTCCATTACGTTTTCACTGTAGGGAAAAAACAGTGATAGCTATAGTAGGGAAGAGAATTATAAAATAATAACAATAATAATAAAAGAAAGGCAATGCACAAAAAAGAAGGGGGCAAAAAATAAAGCACTAGCTCCTGCAGGCATTATTGTGTAGGGAAGAGACTGGAACAGCAAAATTGAGTGAAGCAACAATTAATACAAACACAAACATCACTCCACTGGCTTACTGTCCCTGCATGCATATGTTTAATGATAAGTATATATGTTCATTCACTGTACAATGTTGACAACTTTTTTTTTTTCGGAATGGATTGAACAATATTTAATTTTAGGCATTATGTGATTTACCATTTCAGCTAAGACTTCAGTTATAATGTTGACAACTTTGAATTGAAGTGCTACTTCAATCAAAGGCCCTCCCCCTTTGAATTTTCTACTCCTCAAAGAGCCTCTCCTTGCTCTAAAAAAGTCATTCAAATAATAATGTTTATTAAAAATGTTATCACACACTAAAATTTAATCATTAAATTAATTATAATATATTTATATATAAATATATATCATTTAATTTGTTTATATATTTTATATAAATATCTGATTTGATAACTGAATTTTTTTATAATTTAGGGTGCTGAAGCTATCTACTAACATTGGCCATTGTGCTTCAAATCATGATCAATCTACAATATCATATGAACTGTCAACAACGTTTTCCCAAGGATTTTCTCTCTCACTGGTTTTATTTATTTTCTTTGTAACCAACCCAATTGACTTGTGCATGCCATTGGCACCGAGATTGACAATGGAATTCATCACACCCTCAATAGGCACTTTGCATGTGTTCCCCTTGTTGGACTAGTGAGTGGGCTGAGAAAGCAACCCTTCATAGTAACATAAGTGTGGCAGGCATATTCATTTGTCCACTCTCTTTTTTGCTCCCTATGCCATCATCATTATTCATCTTAGTCTCATAAAAAGTGAAAGTGGTCCATAACTCCATTTAAATTCTCTGTATCTATGTCCTTTTGCTCATGGATCATAACCACGTGTCCCACCGACAGATCTAGCATGTAGGTTTTCCTTTTTTTTAGTTTGGCACAATATTCTCTAATCTGATCGAGCCATGACTAATCCATCCTAGATAAACTCGCTTTTAATGGAGACACATACACCAAAAATCGATTTTCGATGAAAGGTCTGTGTTGCAAATAGAACAGCTATTGCAGATTCTTATTCACGTGAATAAAATCAGGACGGAAAAATTATTGGGTATGGTTGACGAGACGACGGTTGCGCGACACTTTCATGCACTCACATCGCATCTATCTTCCACGAGATTGTTGGTGCAACCAATTGGGATCCGGGAGAAGAAGCGGTCACCGTCGATTGGTCACGGCGGTGTCCCAGTGATTGAAAATGTTCCACAATGAAAAGAGACACAATCGACGATGAAAACTAAGATTAGGATTGCGTGATCGGGTTGGTGTCACGAGCTTCTCTTTTAAGGCTCTACTCACCTCATGTACCGTTACAAGTTACACACTCTTTCTCGATGTTATTCATGGACCCCACATTAAACCTAATTAAGCCATATAAAATTATTTTAAATTCTTTTTAATTTGTGTTGGTAATAGTACTCTCCTCTTGACAACATATACTTTTTTTTTAGTTTGGCATAGTATTTTCTAATTTGACAAACCATGACTAATCCATCGTAAATTGGAGCTTCATTCGTTTTTCATGTTTTTACTACTATATTCTAAAAATAATAAACAAAATTACTTGTCTTTAATTATGTTTATATAATTTTAATATTAAATATTAAGGTTATTCGGTAAATACATTTTTAGTGTATCTGTTATTGCTAAATATGGTGTTATGGACTAAATGTTAAATGAATTCATAGTAAAAAATATATTTGAAATATTGAATTTAATTATTTAAAAATATAAAATAATCTTACCCTTTCAATGCACACTAATTATATCAACTAATGTCATTGTTTATTGTAATAACCACAGGTTGTGCTACGATATTGAAGGCACAAGCATTAATGCGATAAAAGTAATGTTACATTTTAACTGAAAAATTTAAGATAACGAACGGATAAACTATCTATATAATATATATTTCTTGTATATTCCATTCTTAAAAATAAAAAATTAAAGAATAAAAAAGATTGTTTTTAAAAAGACAATTTGTCTCCGATAATATAAATTCATTTTTTTAAATTATAAAAATTGTAATTTGTCTTAATGAATTTGCATTTTGAAAATTAAATAAAAAATTACAATTCACTTCAATAAATTCTATTTATTCTTATATTTTTATAAAGAGCAATGCTAGAGAACCAAAAGGGTATTAGTAAAAAATCAGCCAAAATACTTTTAGGTAAATCTAAAATTTCTACGAATTAATATATATGGATGTTTCTTCTGTTAAGTATCAGAATGTTTCTTTTTTATACTAAATACATGTTCTTTTATATATTTTTCGAATTTTTTTGTATTGCAAATGTGAATGCTTCTATTTCTTTAAGAATTTCTTTTTTTTTAATTTTATAGATATTTAATTATTTTTTCTAAAATATAATTGGATATTTCTTTTGTTAAGTATTAGGATGTTTTTTTCATATTAAATGAATGGTTTTTTTATATTTCACACAAATTGCCACTAATTATTTTTCTAAGGCTTTGACATTTCGGATCTGCAGCGAGGAAGTTCAAGAGGGGATTCCAGCAGTGTTGATAGAATGTTGAACCAACTACTAACAGAGATGGATGAAATGTCTGTTAAGGAAACAGTGTTCATCATTGGAGCAACAAACAGACCTGACATTATAGACTCTGCATTGCTTCGGCCAGGACGTCTTGACTAATTGATATACATTCCTTTAGCGAATGAGACATCATGTTTTCAGATCTTCAAAGCGTGCTTGAGGAAGTCACCAATCTCGAAGGATGTCGATCTTTTGGCTCTTGCTCGTTATACACATGGATTTAGTGGTGCATATATTACTGAGATATCATCACGAGCTCCAGACCTAGTAAAGACAGTTCTGTATGTGTGATTGTTGGAGGTGGATAGGTTAATATGAGAGAAAAGAAAAAGATTTTTATAAGTTTTAATTATGTTTACTTAATCAATTTAAAATTAATTATTAATATAAATTAATGTGGTTTTGTTTAGTTTTTGGCTGGTAACATTTTAGTTCTATATATTTTCCTTTTATAAATTATCAATAATTTTTATTTTTGAAAATTTACCCCCCGACAAATCATACAAAATATATATACTCGCTCTTAATATTAAACATAAAAAGAAAGAACACTGAAAATTAAACCGTGAGTGTGAGTGGTGAGTGGTGAAACATCTCGGGGCATGTTGGAAGGGATTTTTGAGTCAGGTTGATCTGGTTTCTATGGGACCATTGATGGGTGGGATAAGACCTTTGGCGTGCCGTATTAGAGTATTCAAATTTTCTCCATATCATGTGTCTTTTCCATTTAAAGAATGGAGAACATGAAATCATTTTTAACAGAAACTCATTCTAATTTTTATTCATAATTTATTTGTTATAAAAATTAATTTTATATCAGTTTTTACATCATAAATAGTAAATAAAAATTTAAAATATTTTTTATTAAAAAAAATTAATTTTAATTCTTATTATGACTCTACTTAATTAATTAATTAAAATAATTAAAATTAATGTAATTATTATTTTTTATAATAATATTATTAAAATTTATAAATTCAAAAATAATTCACTATTAAAAATATTAAAATTAAAAAAAATTAATGTAGTATTAGTGAATTTTGATTATGTGCTTAGAATATAGAAAATTGATTATTATTATTATAAGGAGTTTGAAATTTGAAATTAGAAAGATTTTGTGGATTTGGATTTTGAAATATATTTAGTAGTGTGAAATTTTGATTTAGAATTTGAGAGTTTGAAGTTTGAGATGGTTAGGTATTTTAAATTTGAGAAAATTTTTGTAAAATTGAAAAAGAAGTTGAGTTGATTTGGATTCATTTTTATGAATGAAGAACAATATTAGTCGAACTTTGATTTCGTAAATTTAAAAGAAGATGAAAAGGAGTAGAAGAAATTGTGAGAATAGAAGTGTATATAAGTAGTATATATAGAGTAATAAAATATTAATTTATTAATAATAACGATAACATAATAACAATCACATATTTGTAAGTGTGTCCGCAATAAATAGCTACTTTTCAACGACTAGTTTTGCAATGCTAGTTTTGCAACAGCTACTTAACGGCTAGTAATGCAACGACTAGTTTTGTAACGTGGTTAATTAGCTTTTAAATTTTATAAATAAAAATAAACAACCCAATCAAAAATTATTTTGTAAAGTATAAAAATTAAATTTATTTTTTATGTAAACAATTTTAATTAATAAAAATTATTAATTAAATAAAAATATAATTATTTAATTAATTATTATTTAAATAATTAATATAAATTATTAATTAAATAGAGATATATTTATTTAATATAATTAATTATTATAATTATTAATTAATTTAAATTAATTTATAAAATTATTTAATATAAAAAAATAATTAAACTAATTTGCAAAACTAATTAACATATATATAATATGTATTTAATATATATTTTAATTTATTTATATGTAACATATTTTTTAATTCATTTATATGTAATGTGCAACGATCATAATATATATAATGATTATTTTATATATTTTTTAATTTTTTATTGATATTTTACGTGTTAAATATTTATTCGCGTATGAGAGTTCTTTTGAGTAGAAATTTTTTTATTGGTTAATGTGAAAGAACTCATTTGAGTTCACACTCCAACGAACAAAAGTACCCTTATATCGTATATCAAAGAAGAAACTTAAGATAGCTATCATTGGAATTACTCTAGAAAAGGGAGTGTAGGAAGGAATTAAACGAACAAGGTTTAAACAATTAATAAAAATGATTATTTTTATAAAGATATTTTTTATAAAAATTATATCATAAATAGTTAAATAATTTATTATGTTTAACTTTTGATTAAATATATTTAACTAAATTATCTAATAATTTATAATATCAGTTTCATATGAAAATACTTTTTATAGAAATAATTACCTTAAATAAAACGATAATTTGCATGTCGATATCATATATAATTTTTTATGCGGAACGATCCTTAGCAAATCACGGAAAAGGACTTTTGTTTTTGTTTAGAGAAAAGGGTAAATGGTAAGAACTGAAAAGTTTTTAGTAAAATCAGGGTAGGTAATTAAGTTTATTGTTTCCTTTATTATTATCAGACACAGAATATAATAAAGAATACAAATAAACAACAACCAGAGAATATATGAAATAGAATACAAATAGAAAATGCATAACAAAAAAAGATATTCACACAAGTATGATGCATGTCTGTCTTATATAGATCATAAGTTCACGTATCAGTTTACATCTTACATACTAATCCTAGGTATGATTTTTCAATTGCATTAGTGCGTGTATACATGTCGATATAGTTAAAATATCACCAATCTGTGACAATAGACAATTGTTACAAAATTTGACGCCATAATATACGTACAATAAAAAACGGTGAACGTCTCCAAAATCATTTACTAATTAATCCATAGATTTTTTCAAGATCAATGATCATTCAATCCGTGCGTACTCCCCACATTTAACATTCAATCAATCTAAACCCTGAACAAAAATCCACCCTAAAGCATCACTACCATCGAATTTAGGAAGATTGAAAGTCACCCTTCTTGGCTGTAAGCCCATTCGAAGTGGTGGATTTGACCTTGAATTTGAACCATGGAATTGCTCACGCGACGGAGAACGGCTCCGATGCTGATCATGCAGAAGCTGGGCTATGGAGGTTTGAATAGCATCAAACTTGAGACTAGTGGCTTTGGAAGCTTTTGCGCATTCTGTTCTATGCTCCTCCATAATCGATTTTAGCATCTGAAATAGGCGTTTAATATCAATTTCCATACCCTTCATCCGCGTATTGTCAGCTACGGCCACAACAATGAAAATACCAAATTGAAAATACTGAATTTTATTAAATTGAAATAAGAGAAGTTCACTAGTGTGAGTTCATAACAAAACAAGGGAAATTCAATGGAATAGTGGATTAATATTAACGAATGGGATTCAATGTAAAAGTAATTAAATCATACGATGTGATAGAGAAAAAAAATGTCAGCCAAAAATTCTACAGCAAACCAGAAATACTCTATTCAGAGAAAAATATTTAGAATTAAGAAGAGAAAGAGAGAAGACTAGAAAAGAAAAGGGTGGAGAAGAATAAGAGAAAGTCAGAGAGGAAATTGTATCACTAATTACTGTCATAGTAATTTCCCTCCAACTGTCCTCTTTACATAACAAACTCCTCGCCTAACATTGCATGATCATTTTCTATGTGCCCGGGTTTATTTATGTTGCTTACAGAGCCCTTAACATTCTCTCCCCCTCACACTCCCATTTTCGTTTTGGAAACAAAACCCTTTGAAAAGAAAAAAATATAAAAACTTAATTAAAAATTTGATAAAATTATAAAGACGGTCAAAGTAATTAAACATTAATTTTATTGTTAATATATAATAATCTGTTGTATTGTACTCGTACAAAAATACATTGTCAGTAGAGCATAAATAAAACAACGATAATAATACTTGAATTTATTGAGTTTTAAGGCATAAGCACCACAATCCATAATAATTAAACATGATGATTTATGAGTTTGCGCAAAATGTAATGTATTATCATCTCATTAAAATAAGTTGAGCTTTCAGGATGTCTTCACCGGTGGAAGAATCCAAGTGTGTTAAAGAAAGCACAAGCTGAAGTGAGAGATGTATTTGATAATAGAGGAAGAGCCGATGGATCTTGCATTGATGGGATGAAATACTCGAAAGCAATTATCAAAGAATCATTAAGATTACATCCCACACTGCAGCTCTCTTTTCTTTTATTTCGTTGAATTTTATATTCAAATAATTTCCAAACTAGTATGTTCATAAATCATAAGAAACGAATTGAGTGACAACGTGATCATCACTCCCATTTACACATAGTTTGATGAGTGTGTCTGAAACCATAAGTTAACACGAAGCTTCCATCCATTCTCTTCAAAACAAAGCTTTCCACAAGAACATAACACGCAAAATTTTCCCATTTAGTGCCCCCTTCTAATTTCTTTTTAATTATCCTCTCGTGCCTTCTATTCCTACTCAACCAACCACCTCTTTCTTGCTCCCATTTCATTCTTTCCACAATAACCGAACTCAATCCAACTCTAACCCCTCTTCCCACACTAAACCAAACCACTCCATCAACACCATTCCCTTCACCCCACTTAGCTTCCTTTCCACCCACCATAGCAAATTCTGTTTCAACAACAACATCCACTAACACCCCATCATTACCATCATTACCATCATTACCAATAACACTACTATTCTTCATTGACAAAATCTTCTGCCATCTTTGCTCAAGTGTCAATTTGTAAAACACATATCTTTTCATTTGGTCCTTGAGTTTCATTCCTTCCTTCACAAACATAAATGGACAGTACCAATTCCCAACAACCACAGAACCAGAACAATCATTAGACAATGGGAAATCGAATGCCGGTAATTGACTGCGCAACAATTGATTTAGGCCAAGAGCTTCTTCTAAATTGTAATTCCTGGGTGTAAAACTTCAACAGTCCAACCTTTCGTCCTTAAGAATGAAGGAGGGATCCCATCAGGAGCAACAGACTTTGCATAGAAACCAGAACTCTTCATGATTATCTCGAATTGTTGATATTGGTTGAAGGGGTCCAAAGGTCTTGGTTTAACATCATTCACAAAATTGCAGCATAAACAAGTTACCATATCCTCTTCCGATGAGCTTGTACATGCCTCCCTGCTCGTCAACATAACAAAACAGTTTGTAGAATAATAATAGTACTATAGTAGCGTAAACTAAAAAAATAATGATAAAAAAAATCCATTTTAAAAATTGATAAAAGTAACTCATTGCCAAATAGCTTTCTTATTGTTGAAAAAAAAAACACACTAATGTGCCAAAAGCAATTATTTATGTGGAAATCTTAGATAGTAATATAGTACCACGTCAAATTTTGTTTTTATCAACAGAAATTGAACTACTTGATTATTCGTTATTTTTTGTCAATTTTTTTAAATCTTTAGAACCTAATGCTAATACATTTTAGAGAAAATAAAAAATACAATACTTTTTAAATTCTAAAATTGAATCTAAATTATAAATTCTAAATCATAAAGTCTAAATTTTGAAGTCTAGATTTTAAATTCTACATCTTAAACCCTAAATTATAAATTCTAAATCTGAACTATTGATATGAAATATAAAAAATAGAGAGTTAATATTTATTTAATTGATAAAAAGTGTAACTCTAAAGAGCGTTTAAAGACGAACATCTTTTTAGAAGATATTTTTGTTGGTTTACAACTTTGGATTTTTTTTTCTTTTTGGTAGGTGCTTCAGTCTTTAAAACTATAGTTTGTGTGGTTTAAAAAGACTTATGACACCATAAATCACATGCATATACGACAGTATGAACATTTTCTCTAATTCTAAATTTGTATACTCTTATGTGCTTCTATTGAGTAGAGCACATGATAGCCAGTTTTAAATTGACAAGATAAATTCATGGATATCCATAAAACATATCAATTCCAAAGCAAGATTAATTATTTTGTGGATTCAAGCATAGAGGGACAAGGATTAGCATACATACCCTTGATGCTTTCCTTTCCTCCATATAACATAGTAGCGGTTGGAAGACAAGGGCTGATTAAGAACTGGAATGAACATAACTTCGTGGTTATCCCTTGTGGACCCTTCTGCTCTATCAGTATTGACGGTCAGATTCTTGCTCTGAGGAAAAGGGAAATGGTTGATGTTTCTGTCCTTCACCAAACCAAAGAAACCGTAGCTTTGTGCTGCTTCATCTTGGAGAACAAGATAACCTGAATTTGGACCCTCTGAAGAAGGTGCCTTAGAAAGGGCATTAATGTCTTTCTTTAACAATGAACGAGGCCTTGTTGAATACATTCTTGATTCTTCTTAATTTCTTTCTCTTCTTATTCTTCAAGCTTTCGTTCATATATTTGTGTTTGTGTGTATTTATACACTTGCCACTAAGCCAATATGCATTTTAATTTAGCAGTGGATTGTCACATTCAAGGATCAAGCTTTAAGCCTAGCTTTGGGAAACAATAAAAAAAATGCTCAATAACATCAATAACAAACAAATTAAAATAAAAACAATCAAAATAAAAAATCAAGCACCATCATCAGACCGCTAACGATTTCAATTGCATAAGCCATCCCCTTTTAATCATAGGGCACCTTATTGGATAACCACATTCATATCAGACTTTGTGCTTATTTGGACGTCATTATTTTGATAAAAGTAAAAACCCTAGAAAAATCAGAAAATAGTTTACTGAGAAGCTATAATTTACATTTTTTAAGATCTTTTTTCTTAAAACTTGATAGATAAAAAAGATTTTTTTACATAATACTTAAACATAAAATTACTTTTAGTTTTTCATAATATCTTTTAAAAAAAATAACTCTAAAAAAAATCTTTTTTTAAAAACTCACCCAAACAAACCTTTATTTTTTATGTCCCCATGTTATTTATAAAAGAATAAAAGTTCACATCTCTTTTCCTGCTTTCCATATAGCAGAGCAAAATTTAATCAGTCCAAATCAAGATATACAAGACCAAAATTCAAATAAATTAATTCAGATTCAATAATCATTTTAAATTTTAATAATTCAGCACTCAGCAGAATCATCAAACTTACATTCAGAAATCATAAGAACAAAATAAATAAAAAACAACACAACAGAAGTACAAGTGTACCACGAATTCATTCAACAATATTGAAGTAGTTGCTAGAGAAAATAGAGGAAGGAGGAGACTGAAGTCATACGACAGAGAGAGAAGGAGGTCTAACCTGAACTGGACAGTCACGTTGAAAATTTTGGCCATGGAGAACTGCTAGGTAAACTATAAGAGTGAAAGAGATTCAGAGAATAGGATTTGGGGAATTTATTGCTAGGTTTCATGGCGTTGAACTCAGATTGGGCCTTTGCGTTGGGTTGGGTTTCAATCAGGGCCAAGGGAACATCTTTTTCAATCTGGAATGCAGCATCGTGGCAAAAGAGCGATTTCATCGGCGATTCTGCGGGTAGCAGCTTCCTGCAACGGCATAAACGGCACGAAGGGGATGACAGTAAATTAACGAAGCTACAAGTTAGTTACATGTACTCCTGAATTCTAAATTGAATTGTTTGATTTACTTATTTGTTAATCTGAATTATAAAAAAATATATATAATATATATTAGTTTAAATTAATAATTAAAATAATTAGTGCACCGGTATTTTTTTATGTACTTAAAATATTTTCTATATTTTATAAGGTGATTGTTTTGATATTATTAATAATTTATATGTATCGGTACCATGTGAAAAGTGAACAAAAAACTTGCCACAAATTATAGTTATCTATATCAGTATTTATTTTTTAAAATATATTATATTATTATAGTATAAAACACTTAAATAAAATAAATGAAAACCAATATTACATAAATATCCTAAATGCAATAACGTTTTATAGTTGTCTTGTCTCTATTTATATGTAAACAGAATTTATTAGTTTTAATTTACAATTTTTTAAGATAAATAGAATCAATATGATTCTAATTAATATGAAAAGTTATAAAATGAAATAACTAGTTTTGATTTAGTAGGATTAAAACGTTAAATGTGACTGGTCCATAAAAAATTAAAAGACTTTGATTTATAAAAAACGTGCACCCAAAATAAATCGAATGAAATAGGTTCGATTTATTATGTATATAATTCGAATTCATTTGTTTCGATTTTCGAATAACATTTCGTTATCTCTTCCATCCCCCAAATGTATCCTAGAGAGAAAAGTTAGGCAATAATACCACAAGATTCAAAATTATAAACATGGAAAACAACTCAGATTGTATCTATCGATTGGACAAAGTTGTCTATATTGTTGGAAGAATTAATAAAGAGGTTAATGAATGAATTTTTGTTTCAAGATAAATAAAAAATATTAGTAATATTAAATCGCTTAGAGTATTTATTTACAAGTGTTAGTTAGAAATTATAATTTTTAAACTACAAATGGTAGTTAGAGTAGTAATTTAATAGTTTGTTAAAATTTTAAAATTACAAATGCTGCTTAGAGTTGTGATTGTAAATAACTATTAGTGAGAGTAATGATTAGAGATTTTGTTAGAGTTTGTAAGTTTTAAATGTTAGATTAACTACTAACTAAAAATTTAGTTAGAATTTAATTTAGATTAAAAGTGTCACTGATAATAGTGATTTAGAATTTTACATTAAAGTTTTTTTATTTTTTTAAATTAGAATGCTCCATGTTAAGTGCATTTAGATTTAGATTATATTTGATTTTTTTTTAATTTGTTGGGGATATGGGTATTGTAAAATTATTTGTTTGAGTTTAGGGTATTTCTTCAAAAGGGCATGCATTATTTAATAGTTGTTTAGTGAATTATTTTGTTAATTGTTATGATTCTTAGAAAATACTTTTTTTTTTTATCATCATGCAGCCCACTCGATGTATCACTAGTATGAGGAGGCAGCATAGTATGTCTCTAGACTATAGAATTATATCGTACTTGCAAATGGCCGACTTATACCATTTTGCGAGGCTCAACGATATTAGGTTCGATTAGATAAGCCGCTAGTAAGTGCATTTATCGAGAAGAAGTGTCCGAAGACGCATATCTTTCATATGCCATTTGGGAGGGTGCACGACTACTTTATAGGATGTGATGTACCAGTTACAGTAAGTGTGTTAGTGGATGTCTGACGGACTTTGAGAGGTACGTTGAGGGTGGCCGACCTGGATGGACTTAGTTCAAAATGTGCCTCTGTCGACTTTTGCAATACCTTTATCGACACGGTAGCATCAGCTCTTATCATAGGTAGTATGAAAGCAGGTATAACATGATAGTCAAGTATCCTGTGATCATTAGATATCGATGTAGCCAGACATGTATGAGGTCCATTATACCGTCTTACCTCCCAAGTACTTCTCTGCTAGCGACGAGTGATCCGAATCAACTATGTGCAACCGTTGCCAAACTCTTTACACTTTACATAGTACTTGACATGATCAAATTCTAGCACTCTATACTCAACCTCACAGTGGATCTTATAAGTCTTCACGCTTAAGACGACTTTCTCTTTATCTTAAAACTGCTCACCAACTTGGAACTCAGCTAGACCTCTGGTATCCTGTGTATCTCTGGCCTCAAATTCACATGCTACATCTGATAACCCAGTTTTGCTGATGGCCTCCAAGTCTAAAGTCGAAAAATACGGGGGGTATTGCTGAGTTCACGAACTAGATGCTCCCCCACCCACAATTAGAATACTCTTCCCTAGATCATCATTGCTATCGTCATCAATTACGGCGGACTCCACATCATCATCATCCCGTAGTACATCTTTGACACCATCTGGTTCTCCACCCTACCTGAAAACCGAAATCATAACACGAGTACCGGCCATCGCAATAGCAAGCTAACCGAAAGGTCGATTATCACCTATTTCTCCATCATCGTCGCGGTTTAGATCAGTTGCAAATGATGGCGATACCACCAAAACTGTCTCTGGTGCAATGATAGGCACAGATGAAGAGGCACCAACAGGCATTGAACTAGAGGCTCCTGGCATTACTAAAAATTGAGGATTTTCGTTCGATCCTTCAAAACTACAAACAATATCTCCAAACTTGGCCAATAGCTCATATGTTCTTGCCTTGGGAAATTTACGACAACAATGAAACAAAACTTGTAAATCTTCATCATTGTCTATCACAAAGGAGTTATATTTCCCACCATCTTGTACAATAGAAATAGAAATTCTGTAAATTCATGCCATGTAGTCCCAGTTTTTGGATTATAGTATTTTGAAACTCAACAAAATTTATAGAAAGTTTGATAAAGACACTCAATAAATCCTTATCAGTAAATTTTGTTCCCTCTCACGTTTTTTCTTAAACGTTCCTCATAGTACACAAGAACTAAAAAATAATTTTCACTAGCCATTATGAGTCACACTTTAATGAGAATTTAACTTTTTGCTCGTATTTATATAGACAAGCCTCATAGCTAATTCGAATTTATTTAATTCAATTTATAACATTGATCCATATATATAAATCGAATTTATTAGCTTCAATTTAGTACCATTGGCCCCTTATACATATAAATCGAATTATTAACTTCGATTTATATCATGTTGTGTCTCATATAATAAATCAAACCCATTTACTTCGATTTATATAATGCAACGTACACTTCTATTAAATTGAATCTATCTATTTCGATTTACCACTAATATGGCTAAATTGAATCCATTTCATTCAATTTATATATAGGAAGGACAAATCAAATTTATTTGATTCGATTTACATAATTTTATTGACAAAATCGGACATGCATGTAACATTTCTTTTAGGTCAATAATGTAAATTTAAATGTTATTTTATTTGTTTATGTCATTTACCCTATTATGTATATAAAAATACACTCATAAGTCATTATAAAAAAATAAATATATTTATATAATTATTTTTGTTAAATGATTAAACAATTATTTTTATTTATATAATAAAAATATCATTCTTCAATAACAATTTAAAATATCACTTTTCAATGACTGCAAATGTGTGTCGTACCTGAGGGACCCTTTGACTCTTTCTTATAGTAGGAGTTTGAGTTTGTTTATCATATATATCTTATAAGATAAGAGAGATATTCAATTTTAAATGTTGGTTAGGAGTTTGATTGCCGGACTGATTTGGACCAGAAAGAAGGCTCAAATCCAAACAACCGAGATTATGAAGAATCTGAGAATCTGGTACGAAACAATTGAAAACTTCTAAATGGGATAAAAATTAAAGGGGTTGGACATGATTGAAAAATTTAGATTAACAGCTAAAAAAGAGATGATGCATACTTAATTTCCCTCACTTATCGTTCTTCATGTTAAGATCACAATGAGATATGAAAATATTTTATTTGATTAAATATGTTTAATTAAACTATTTAACGATTCGTAATACTATCTCATATCTTTATAAAATAACCATATTATATATTTTGAGGGTTGAGCTTTTGATATGGACACTTGCAATAAAAGTACTTTCGGATTGTTTCATAGCGCTAAAAGCATATCTCTTTCATTTTTTTTTTCTTTTGTTTTCTTGAATTTTATATCCAAATAGTTTCCAAACTAGTATGTACATAAGTCATAAGAAACAAATGACAAGGTGGTCATCACTCCCATTTACACATAATTTGATTAGTGTGTCGGAAACCATAAGTTAGCACAAAGCTTCCATCCATTCTCTTCAAAACAAAGCTTTCCACAAGCATATAACACCCAAAATTTTCCCATTTAATTCCCCCTTCAAATTTCTCATCTCTAATTATCCTCTCTTGCCTCTTATTCCTACCCAACCAACCACCTCTTTCTTGCTCCCATTTCATTCTCTCCACAATAACCAAATTCAATCCAACACTAACCTCTCTTCCCACACTAAACCAAACCACTCCATCAACACAATTTCCTTCACCCCAATCAGCTTCCTTTCCACCCACCATAGCAAATTCTGTTTCAACAACAACATCCACTAACACCCCATCATTACCTTTACTACCAAAAACACTACTATTCTTCATTGACAAAATCTTCTCCCATCTTTGCTCAAGTGTCAATGTGTAAAACACAGATCTTTCCATTTGGTCCTTGAGTTCCATTCCTTCCTTCACAAACATAAATGGACAGTACCACTTCCCAATAACCACAGAACCAGAACTATCATTAGACAATGGGAAATCGCAACAATTGATTTAGGCCAAGAGCTTCTTCCAAATTGTAATTCCTGGGTGTAGAAGCTGCAACTTTCCAACCTTTCCTCCTTAAGAATAAAGGAGGGAACCCATTAGGAGCAACAGACTTTGCATGGAAACCAGAACTGTTCTTGATTATCTCGAATTGTTGATATTGGTTGAAGGGGTCCAAAGGTCTTGGTTTAACATCTTTCACAAAATTGAAGCATAAACAAGTTCTCATATCCTCTTCCTTTGAACTTGTACATGCCTTCCTGCTCGTCAACATAACAAAACAGTTTGTAGAATAGTAATAGTACTATAGTAGGGTAAACTAAAAAAATAATGATAAAAAAATCCATTTTAAAAATTGATAAAAGTAACGCATTGCCAAATAGCTTTCTGATTGTTGGAAAAAAAAAACATTAATGTGCCAAAAGCAAATATTTATGTGGAAATCTTAGATAGTAGTATAGTACCGCGTCAACTTTTTTTTTTTTTTTTTTATCAACAGAAATTGAACTACTTATTCGTTATTTTCTGTCAATTTTTTTAAATCTTTAGAACTTAAAGCTAATACATTTTAGAGAAAATAATACATCTTTGGAAATTTTCTTTTCTTTTTGGTAGGTGCTTCAATCTTTAAAAATATAGTTTTTGTGGTTTAAAAAGATTTATGACACCATAAATCACATATGCATATAGGACAGTATGAACACTTTTCTCTAATTCCAAATTCGTAATTCGTATGTGCTTCTATTGAGTAGAGAACATGATAGCCAGTTTCAAATTGACTAAGATAAATTCATGGATATCCATAAAACATATCAATTCTAATGCAAGATTAATTATTTTGTGGATTCAAGCTTGGAGGGACAAAGATTAGCATACATACCCTTGATGCTTTCCTTTCCTCCATATAACATAGTAGCGGTTGGAAGACAAGGGCTGATTAAGAACTGGAATGAACATAACTTTGTCGTAATACGTTGTGGACCCATCTCCACTACCAACAGTATAACTGACGGTCAGATTCTTGCTCTGAGGAAAAGGGAAATGGCTGATGTTTCTGTTTTTCAACAAACCAAAGAACCAGTAGCTTTGTGCTGCTTCATCTTGGAGAACAAGAAAACCTGAATTTGGACCCTCTGAAGAAGGTGCCTCAGAAAGGGCATTAACGTCTTTCTTTAACAATGAACGAGGCCTTGTTGAATACATTCTTGATTCTTCTTAATTTCTTTCTCTTCTTATTCTTTAAGCCTAGCTTTGGAAAAACAATAAAAAAAAAAATACTCAATAACAAACAAAATTAAAATCAAAACAATCAAAATAAAAAATCAAGCACCATCATCAGACCGCTAACGATTTCAATTGCACAAGCCATCCCCTTTTGATCTAGGGCACCTTATTGGATAACCACATTCATATCAGACTTTATTTTTTATGTCCCCATGTTATTTATAAAAGAATAAAAGTTCACATCTCTTTTCATGCTTTCCATATAGCAGAGCAAAATTTAATCAGTCCAAAACAAGATATACAAGAGCAAAATTCAAATAAATTAATTCAGATTCAATAATCATTTTAGATTTTAGATTTTAATAATTCAACACTCAGCAGAATCATCAATCTTACTTTCATAAATCATAAGAACAGAATAAATAAAAAACAACATAACAGAATTACAAATACAAGTGTACCTCAAATTCATTGAACAATATTGAAGTACTTACTAGAGAAAATAGAGGAAGGAGGAGACTGAAGTCACACAACAGAGAGAGAAGGAGGAGGTCTTACCTGAACTGGACAGTCACGTAGAAAATTTTAGACTGAAAGAGAATGAGAGAGTAGGATTCGGGGGATTTATTGCTAGGTTTTCATGGTCTTGAACTCAGATTGTGCCTTTGGGTTGGGCTGGGTTTCAGTCAGGTAATGCAGCATCGTGGCAAAATAGCGATTTCATCGGCGATTCTGCGGGTGCAGTTTCCTCCAACTCGAACGGCATAAACGGCACGAAGGGGAGTGGTAGTAAATTAACAAAGCTACAAGTTATTAGTTACATGTGGTCCTGAATTCTAAAATGAATTGTTTGATTTGCTTATTTGTTGGAATTAAAGCTGAAGCTACTGGGATATTTTAGCAGGAATAAAGAGAGCAGGGGACTTCATGATGAGCTTGGAAGTTGGAATATATAAATTTTAAAACCAGTGCATCGGTACCATGTAAAAAGTGAACAAAAAACTTGCCACATAAATTATAGTTATCTATGTCTATTTATTTTTTAAAAAATATTATATTATTATAGTATAAAACACATAAATAAAACAAATGAAAGCGAATATTACATTAATATCCTAAATGCAATAACGTTTTATAGTTGTCTTGTTTGTATTTATATGTAAATAGAATCTATTAGTTTTAATTTACAACTTCTCAAGGAAAATAGAATCAATATAATTCGAATTAGTATAAAAAGTTATAAAACAAAAATAACCAATTTGGATTAAGTAGGGTTAGAACATCGAATGTGGCTGACGGCTCATTTTTAAATGCTCTTTGTTAAATATGGAGTACTGCACACCTTGTGAATTTATTAAATCTGAACTCTTTATTTATTATATTTTATTTGAATGGTCTAGATTTAAAAAGGTAATCTGTTAATCAGGTTAATCATTTTTTACAAGTTTTAGATTTTTTTTGTAAATCTCAGGTATTGGACTTAAGTTCAAAATAAAAAAATAGTATATAAATATTAAAAATAACATGTCTGTACAAAAAAAAGTTATTGGACTTTAGAATTTAAATAAATAATACATAAAAATAAGTTGAAAATTCATATACTAAATCCAAAAAAAAAAGATATATTAGAATCTTAAAAAAAATAATATTAAATATATATTATGTATATAATATTAAAATTTAAATAAATTTTGTTTTGTGTGAAATAAAACTATAATATTAAATATAAACATAATGATAAAAAATTGTGTTATATATATATAATATTAAAATTTAAATAAATTTTATTTTATGTGAAATAAAATTATAATATTAAATACAAGGATAATGATAAAAAATTTTGTGTTATATATATATATATATAATTTTATTTTGTGTGAAACAAAATTAAAACATTAAATATGAATAAAATGATAAAAAAATTTATATTATATAAATTTAATTAAAAAGAACATATATACAACATAAAAAGCAAACAAACATATAATAATTTTATTTTGTGCGAAACAAAAATTAATATAAAAAATACTTATATAATTTTTTATTAACAATTTTTTTATTGAAATATGTTATTTTATTATATTTATAATATATTATTTTGGATAATTATATTATTTTAGTTAATATATATTATTTAAAAAATATTTAAAATTTATTATTTTGTATTAAGAATATTATTAAAAATATATTATTAGTTTTTCTTAAAATAATATTTTCTTTTATTTGATTCAAACACTATGACAATAAAAAAATTTTACGTAACTGCGTCTACTCAATAAATATTATATTCATTTATTTCTATATTGCATGTAAAATAAATAATTAATGTTTAAAAAAAGTTAATAAAAGAAAGAACGTATTCTTTTTTACCAACTCTTAGATGAAAACTATGTCATTTGAACTATAACTCGTTGATAAAAAAAGAAATATTCTTAATTATATATTAAATAGAATAATTATTTATTAGGCTCATTCTTATACAAATAATTTTTTTTTATTTTATATCTGTAATATTTTATACCAATTAACTTTAAAATTTAATTATTTTTCGAATAAATTAATAAAAAATAATACAAATAATTATTTAAATATAATTGTATTTTAATTTTTCATTTTATTACGAATAATTTGAGGATAATTTGAAATAAAAGATAATAAACTTGTTGTAACTGCCATCTATTTTGTGCTTTGACTATGTCGTCATCTGAGAATCATGGCGTCTTCACGAAGACCGGGGTTCTTCTACAGAATCGATTTTGCGTTTGGAGTTAGCCAACCAACAGCAGCGACAGACATGCGTCTTCCTTTTCTATGGCAGTAATTTTTCGGACTTTGAAGGTCATTTATGGTAGAGGTGGAATGTAGTGGGTTCAAGAGCGTTAAAATCTGTGACTAGTCAGAACCATAATGGAAGCACCTGCCAACAAATAAAACAGTGAAAATGTTTGAAAACATCACATCGACAATAATAGAATAATGGAGGAATTCAATCAAATTTTTCTGAGTATTTTTGTGGTGTAAAGGTCGTCCTTGTGTTAAATGAGGGAATTAGTATTTTTGTTAGTACCAGTTTGTTTGTTAAGCCCATGACAAAAAAAATAATAAGAATAATAAATAAATTTAATTTACCTGATAACTTTTGATAGTAGATTAACTTTTAAAGAGTGTTGCACTTCCTACTTTACCTGGAGTGCACTAGCTTTCGCCATGGCTGACCCATAGAAAATCAAAACAGAGGGCTTCGATTTATAGAAAACATGCACCCAAGATAAATCGATTTATAGAAAACATACACCTAAGATAAATCGAATAAAATAGGTTTGATTTAATATATATATATATATATATATATATATATATATATATATATATATATATATAATTTGAATTCATTTGTTTTGAATTACATTTTGCTATCTCTTTCACCCCCAAAACATATCTAGAGAGAAAAATTAGGCAACAATATCATAAGATTTAAAATTGTAAACATGGAGGACGATCCAAATTGTATTTATCAATTGGACAAAGTTATTTATATTACTGGAAGAATTAACAAAGAGGTTAATAAATGAATTTTTGTTTCAAGATAGATAAAAAAATATTAGTAATATTAAATCGCTTAGAGTATTTGTTTATAAGGGTTAGTTAGAAATTAGAATTTTTAAATTACAAATGGTAGTTAGAGTAGTAATTTAGTAGTTTGTTAGAATTTTAAAATTACAAATGCTTCTTAGAGATGTGATTGTAAATAACTATTAGTGAGAGTAGTGATTAGAGGTTCTATTAGAGTTTGTAAGTTTTAAATGTTAGATTAACTAGTGACTAAAAGTTTAGTTAGAATTTAATTTAGATTAAAAATGTTAGTGATAATAGTGATTTAGAATTTTACATTAAAGTTTTTTTTTAAATTAGAATGCTCCATGTTAAGTGAATTTAGATTTAGATTATATTTGATTTTTTTTTAATTTGTTGGGGATATGGGTATTGTAAAATTATTTGTTTGAGTTTAGGGTATTTCTTCAAAAGGGCATGCATTATTTAATAGTTGTTTAGTGAATTATTTTGTTAATTGTTATGATTCTTAGAAAATACTTTTTTTTTATCATCATGCAGCCCACTCGATGTATCACTAGTATGAGGAGGCAGCATAGTATGTCTCTAGACTATAGGATCATATCGTACTTGTAAATGGCCGGCTTATACCATCTTGCGAGGCTCAACGACCATTATATTCGATTGGATAAGCCACTAGTCAGTGCATTTATTGAGAGGTAGTATTTGGAGACGCATATCTTTCATATGTCATTCGAGAGAGTGCACGATTACTCTATAGGATGTGGTGTACCAGTTAGTCCTCCCGATCGACAGTAAGTGCGTTAGTGGATGTCTGACGGACTTTGAGAGGTACGTTGAGGATGGCCGTTCTGCATGAACTTGGTTCAAAATGTGCCTCTGTTGACTTTTGCAGTACTTTTATCCACACGGTAGCATCAGCTCTTATCATAGATAGTAAGAAAGCAGGTATAACATGATAATCAAGTATCCTGTGATCATTAGCTATCGATGTAGCCAGATATGTATGAGGTTCATTATACTGTCTTACTTCCCAAGTACTCTTCTGCTGGCGACGAGTGATCTGAATCAACTATGTGCAACCGTTGCCAAACTCTTTACACTTTTCATAGTACTTGACATGATCAAATTCTAGCACTCTATACTCAACCTCATGGTGGATGCTATAAGTCTTCACGCTTAAGACAGCTTTTTCTTTATCCTGAAACTGCTCACCAACTTGGAACTCAGCTAGACCTCTGATATCCTGTGTATTTCTGGCCTCAAATTCACATGCTATATTTGATAACCCATTTTTTCTGATGGCCTCTAAGTCTAAAATCGAAAAGTACGAAGGTATTGCTGAGTTCACAAACTAGATGTTCCGCCACCCACAATTAGAATACTCCTCCCTAGATCATTATTGCTATCCTCATCAATTACGGCGGACACCATATCATCATTGTCCTGCAGTATATCTTCGACACCATCTGGTTCTCCACCATACCTGGAAACCAAAATCATAACACGAGTACTGACCATCACAATAGCAAGCTAATTGAAAGGTTGATTATCACCTATTTCTTTATCATAGTTTAATATATTATTTACGAGTTAATTAATTTATATATATATATATATGTATTGATGTATATTTCTAATTTTTTAATATATATGTATAGTTTTCGTTTCAAAATATAAATATATTTCTATCTAAATTTTATCTTTATATATTTTTGGCCCTGCCAATCAATTTTTTTGGGTCCGTCACTGGGTGCAATGATAGGCACAGATGAAGAGGCACCAACAGGCATTGAACTAGAGGCTCCTGGCATTACTAAAGTTTGAGGATTTCGGTTCGATCCTTCAGAACTACAAATAATATCTCTAAACTTGGCCAATAGCTCATAGGTTCTTATCTTGAGAAATTGACGACAACAATGAAATAAAACTTGTAAATCTTCATCACTGTCTATCATAAAGGAGTCATATTTCACACAATCTCGTACAATAGAAATAGAAATTCTGTAAATTCATGCCATGTAGTCCCAGTTTTTGGATTATAGTATTCTGAAACTCAACAAAATTCGTAGAAGGTTTGATAAAGACACTCAACAGATTCTTATTAGTAAATTTTATTCCCTTTCATGTTTTTTTCTTAATCGTTCCTCATAGTACACAAGAACTAAAAAATAATTTTCACTAGCCATTGTGAGTCACACTTTAATGAGAATTTAACTTTCTGCTCGTACTTATATAGACAAGCCTCATAGCTAGGGGTGGAAATAGGACAGGCGGCCTGTTAGAGGCCTGTAGCCTGGCCTGTGTTTGGCCTGGCCTAGCCTGGCCTGATAGAAAATAAGCCCAGGCTCAGACTATTAAAAAAGCCTATATTCTTTAAAAGGTCAGGCCTAGTCTTTTGAAATAGCCTGTTGGGCCTGTCAGGCCGACCTGTAAGGATTTGAATTTGGGTCTTCTATCTTATAATAATACCTTTATCCACTCAACCATTTGTCTCTTAATTATATATGTGTATTTTGTATCAATATTATTCATAAATTTATTATTTTATATTTTATAATTTTAAAACTTAAGTTATATCTTAAATTTAATTATTATTAAAAAAAACAGACCTATTGACAGGCTTCAGGCCAGACTAGATTTAACAACAGGCCATGCTCAGTACTCATTAAAAAGCCTATACCAGGCTATAGGTCAGGTTAAGGCCAATATACTCTATTACAGGCCTGGCCTTTTAAGAGTAAAGCCTGGCCTGGCCTGACCTGTTTCCACCCCTACTCATAGCTTATTCGTATTTATTTAATTCGATTTATAACATTGACCCATATATATAAATCGAATTTATTAGCTTCAATTTATTACCATTGGCTCCTTATACATATAAATTGAATTTATTAACTTTGATTTCCTGTATATATATATAAATCGAATTCATTAACTTCGATTTATATCATGTTGTGTCTCATATAATAAATCAAACCCATTTACTTCGATTTATATAATGCAACGTATACTCCTATTAAATTGAATTTATCTATTTCGATTTACCACTAGTATGACTAAATCGAATCCATTACATTCAATTTATATATAAGAAGGGCAAATCGAGTTTATTAGATTCGATTTACATAATTTCTTTGACAAAACCGGACATGCATGTAATGTTTCTTTTAGGATAATAATGTAAATTTGAATGTTATTTTATGTCGTTTACCCTATTATTATATATACAAAAATACACTCATAAATCATTATAAAAAAATATATTTTTATAATTATTTTTATTTATGTAATAAAAATATCATTCTTCAATAACAATTAAAAATTCTCTTTTCAATGACGAGACAGAATTTTTGGAGAGGCGGGAGTAGTACCTGTAAAGACATCCTGACACCCAAGTCAGAATAGATCTAAGAAATATAGGTAAAAGTTAGGAATGTGTGTCCTACTTAAACAAGTCTTTGACTCTTTTTTATAGTAAGAGTTTGTTTATTGTATTTTATTTTATAAGATAAGAGGAATATTTGATTTTGAATATTGGTTAGGGATTTGATTGTCGGGCCGATTTAGACCAGAAAGAAGGCCCAAATCCAAACAACCGGATCAAAGACTGCTAAGAATCCGAAAATCAGGTCCAGAATAATTGGAAACTTCCAAATGGGATAAAAATTAAGGAGGTTAGATATGATTGAAAAATTTGGAGTAACTAACTACAAAAAAAAATTATGTATACTTAATTCCCATCACTTATCGTTTTTCATGTTAAGATCAGTATGAGATATATATATTAGTTACTTCTATGAAAATATCTTTATTTGATTGAATATGTTTAATTGAATCATTTAACGATTCGTAATACTATCTCATGTCTTTATAAAATAACCATATTATATATTTTGAGGGTTGAGCTTTTGAAATGGACACTTGCAATAAAAGTACTTTGGGATTGTTTCATAGCACTAAAAGCATATATCTTCCATTTCTTTTTTTTTTCTTTTGTTTTCTTGAATTTTATATCCAAATAGTTTCCAAACTAGTATGTACATAAGAAACGAATGAAAAGGTGGTCATCACTCCCATTTACACATAATTTGATTCGTGTGTCTGAAACCATAAGTTAACACAAAGCTTCCATCCATTCTCTTCAAAACAAAGCTTTCCACAAGCATATAACACCCAAAATTTTCCCATTTAATTCCCCCTTCAAATTTCTCATCTCTAATTATCCTATCTTGCCTCTTATTCCTACCCAACCAACCACCTCTTTCTTGCTCCCATTTCATTCTCTCCACAATAACGAAATTCAATCCAACACTAACCTCTCTTCCCACACTAAACCAAACCACTCCATCAACACAATTTCCTTCACCCCAATCAGCTTCCTTTCCACCCACCATAGCAAATTCTGTTTCAACAACAACATCCACTAACACCCCATTTCCTTCACTACCCATATTACTATTCTTCATTGACAAAACCTTCTCCCATCTTTGCTCAAGTGTCAATGTGTAAAACACAGATCTTTTCATTTGGTCCTTGAGTTCCATTCCTTCCTTCACAAACATAAATGGACAGTACCAATTCCCAATGACCACAGAACCAGAGCTATCATTAGACAATGGGAAATCGAATGCTGGTAATTGACCGCGCAACAATTGATTTAGGCCAAGAGCTTCTTCCAAATTGTAATTCTTGGGTGTAGAAGCTTCAACAGTCCAACCTTTCGTCCTTAAGAATGAAGGAGGGATCCCATCAGGAGCAACAGACTTTGCATGGAAACCAGAACGCTTCGTGATTATCTGGAATTGTTGATATTGGTTGAAGGGGTCCAAAGGTCTTTGTTTAACATCTTTAACAGAATTGCAGCATAAACAAGTAGTTCCCATATCCTCTTCCGTTGAGCTTGTACATGCCTCCCTGCTCGTCAACATAACAAAACAGTTGTAACTCATTGCCAAATAGCGTTCTTATTGTTGAAAAAAAAAAAAAAAACTAATGTGCCAAAAGCAAATATTTATGTGGAAATCTTAGATAGTACTGTGTCAATTTTTTTTTATCAACAGAAATTGAACTAATTGATTATTCGTTATTTTTTGTTAATTTTTTTAAATCTTTAGAATCTAATGCTAATACGTTTTAGAAATATAATAAATAGAGAGTTAATATTTATTTAATTGATAAAAAATATAACTCTGAAGAGCATTTAAAGGCGAATATCTTTTTAGAAGATATTTTTGTTTTTTTTAGCAAGAGAGCTCGACAGAATAAGTAGAGCAAGAACAATAACAAGCAAATAGAAAGGTTAAAAAAGAAAAAAAAATTACAAAGAAACTCATCAACTATTTTTTTGTGTTTCTTCTTCTTATAATGTACTCCTGATTTTGTATTCCTAATTTTGTAATCGTGAAAATATTTTTAACCACTCCAATCTTACTAAAACTCTGTCAATCCAATTGTAAAATCGCTAAGCGAAAGTCCGCCAGTTGCATATCTTCCTTTTGGAAAAGTCTAGGGGACCAGCAGTTTTGTTGAATTTTGGCCAGCATGTAACCAGCAGAGAAAAGTGAGCCATTAGATGAAATCTCACACCAATCTCACACCATCAAATCATCATTGATGGCTAGTTGATGGCTAACAATCACAAAAATTGCTGGCCCCCTAGCATTGCTCTCTTCTTTTTATCAATTCTTACTAAAACTCTGTTAATCTGACAGCATCCTTTCTCTCCTCCACTTGCACAATCTCGTTGAAGTCTCCCATAAGAGCCGACATAACTCTGCAATATAACTCAATTTCTCTTCTTTTGTATGAACTCCATACACAACAGAAAACATAATTGAAATTATTTTTAGTAAGACCCCTTCAACACACAACCAAAACTCTTCTTAATGACAACGATTCATTTTAAACATTATTTCATCCCAAATTAACAGTAAACCACTTGAGACACCATCTGACTCAACGTATTCTCATCCCGCAGAATTACTCTCTCAAATTTTTATTACATCAAATTTCATCGCAATCCGCCACTTAATCTCAAACAAGTCTAACGTATTTAACTTAAAAATTTTTCTTGAGGTTTTTGACCATGTTCAATTTTTCATCACCCATTAACCCCCTACCATACCAAGAACAAATTATTTTAATAAAATATTACACACCTTTTTCTTTATTTTTGGACCTGCAACGTCTTGCTTTCTCTTTCTATTTTGTCAATCTTCTTTTCTGAACAATTTCTCTATTCTGTGCTCGGAAAATAGCCATAATATCATATTTTTCATTATATAAAATTGCACCTGATTACAACGCTAGGTCTCAAGTTTTTCTATTTTCAAGCATCTACTGCACCAAAATATTATTTCTGTTTCCCTTACTTCCTTTATTTTTATCCGAACCACCATCATCAACCACCCTCTTTCCAACTACTTCTTCATCGTGTTCCGATAACTCCCATGTCTCTTTGTCAATGTTGTTCCCTTTGGGTCAAAACTCATACTACTATTATTCACAATCTCATCCCTATCACACGTTTCTAGAAGATATTTTTGTTGATTTACATCTTTTGATTTTTTTTCCTTTTTGGTAGGTGCTTCAATCTTTAAAAATAAAGTTTTTGTGGTTTAAAAAAGATTTATGACACTATAAATCACATATGAATATACGACAGAATGAATACTTTTCTCTAATTCCAAATTCGTATATATATTCTTATGTGCTTTTATTGAGTAGAGAACATGATAGCCAGTTTTAAGTTGACAAGATAAATTCATGGATATCCATAAAACATATCAATTCCAAAGCAATATTAATTATTTTGTGGATTCAAGCATGGAGGGACAAAGATTAGCATGCATACCCTTGATGCTTTCCTTTCCTCCATATAACATAGTAGCAGTTGGAAGACAAGGGCTGATTAAGAACTGGAACGAACATAACTTCGTGGTAATCCCCTGTGGACCCTGAATCTCCAACTGCACTATCAGTATTGACGGTCAGATTCTTGCTCTGAGGAAAAGGGAAATGGCTGATGTTTCTGTTCTTCAACAAACCAAAGAAACCGTAGCTTTGTGCTGCTTCATCTTGGAGAACAAGAAAACCTGAATTTGGACCCTCTGAAGAAGGTGCCTCAGAAAGGGCATTAACGTCTTTTTTTAACAATGAACGAGGCCTTGTTGAATACATTCTTGATTCTTCTTAATTTCTTTCTCTTCTTATTCTTCAAGCTTTTGTTTCATACATGTGTGTTTGTGTTTGTGTATTTGTTAAAGAGTTGTATGGAATAATAGATGCCTACCTGCCACTCAATAACGTAATCTAAATTTTAAATTCACATTAAATCAAATAAATAATAATATGGACGGCCAGAAAACTTTCAGACCATTCAACTAGTTTTAACAAATCTGAAAGCCAAAATGTAAAATATTCTAATAAATTCGAAGTTGGGAATTTTCTTATTGCTAGAGTAGTTGACTTGACATCTATCCTATTGTGATTATCCCCTGCAACAGTGGTAGTAAATTACCGAAGCTACAAGTTACTTACATGTGGTCCTGAATTCTAAAATGAATTGTTTGATTTGCTTATTTGTTGTTTCCTTTTTCTTGGAATTAAAGCGGAAACTACGAGGAAGTTGGATGCTCTGCTTGATATTTTAGAAGAAATAAAGAGAACCAATGACTAAGAAGTACGAACACTTTTTTTATTTGTTATGTCTGGGATGATAATTACAATTTACAACACTCGTCCAAATAAGCGTATTTCAAAAATAACTTTTTTTATACGTTTAGATATACGTAAGTATTATCATGTATTAGTGTGTCTAACTTTATTATTAACATATATTTTTTATATTAGTTTAAAAATAGTATATATTATTAATTATTAAAATAAATAATATTTTTAAAATATTTTATATAATTAAAAATTAATTTATATTTTAATATCAATAAAATATTAAAATATTATTATAATTTATCTAAAAAATATTATATATTTTATATACTTAAGGAATTCTATTCTTGACATAACTGCAATTTTGGCAATTACAATGAGTTAATCTCACTTCGTCAATTCTTAACATCAAGGAGTAAGTCAAGCAAATATAATTAACCTTAATCCACAAATTCTAACTAACTAATTAACTTTGTAAAAAGCTAGCGTTAGTGAAAATAAAAACAACTAACAACCCAAAAATTACCACTAAATGACGGATATTATGACTCTAGTATTTTAGGGACTCATTTCCTAAGTCAAGGAGTGAAAATTTATTCAATATCCATACTTCACATTTTCACAAACACTTGGTGGGTAATAAAGCAAAACATAGCAAATTACAAAAGATAATGAAAACTGTAATCAATCTATGCACAAAATCAACAATAGAAACTCAATCAAGCATATATAAATCATAAAGTATTAAAATCATGAACAAAAGACTCGAGAAATAAAAAATTGGATATATTAACAAAGTAACTACAATTATAAGAAAATATAGCAAGAATAGTGTAATTAAAGAGAGAATTAGTGAGTACTTACAATGAAACAAGTAAATATCCAAGATCAAAATTGTAAAGTGGCAATTTCTACTATAAACCCTAATAAAACTTAAGAGAGAATTGAGAAAAAACCTAAGAAAACTAATCTAAAACTAACTAAAACTATCTACTATGGTGTGTAACATGCTCTCCTTGATATGGAATGTTGCCTCTTTGATATAGCCTTCCCATCTACTTCAAGAACACCAAAATTAGGCCAAGAGGCCCCCCAAAATCGTGAGCCACGTGATTTTTTAATGAAGTCACGCGTCAAGACTTGTGCGTACGGACACTAGCAGAAATTCATCTTGTGCATACGCACAGGAAGGTGTGCGTACGTGCACTGGAGTGTGTGATTCTCCTTTGTTTTTTTTTTTTTCATGAAATCTCCCATTTGCATGCTTCCTTCCACTTCTACCTAGTCATTCTTGCCTATTGGACCTGATATCATTCAACAAAATATATTACGGCATCGAATAGAATAAAAGTGGAATAAAATTGATTAATTTATGCATAAAAAATATGTTTTCATATTTAGGCACAATTTAGAGAGAAATCACAAAAATATACCATTTAAGTGAATACATGTGAGTTTAAGTAATGAAATCTACTCAATTCAAGACAAAATTTACCATCAAATATGGACTCATCATGCTCTCATATACATAAACCATCAATATTAAGCCAACCAAACTTAACACCGTGATGTATGCAATAGTAGACTAACGACAGGTAGCCATATACATCAAACTCTAACTCTCGTCATCAGGATAAGACCTATAACATGACAGAAACTCAGAGTATGTAACTGAAAAATAATTAGTCTATTCTTCAAACTCTATAGAAAAGATTGCTCTGATACCATAATGTAACACCCTCACTATCATAATGTCACACTTCCAGCTGCGCCACTCTGATAGTAAGAAGTATTACGACGACTTCATATACTTAATAATAAAATAGGAGTCTTTGACTCGAAACCGTATCACTGATTTTTTTGAAAAACCGAAAATACTTTTTTCTTAAAACAAACATGTATATATAACCAGAACTCAATTACATTACTCATATATATATATATATATATATATATATATATATATATATATATATATATAAAAGACAGATGATGTCTTGACAACTTTTTGGAATAGTGATTGGTTCATCGAGATTGCCTTGGTACTTGCCAGTTTGGAGAGTAGGTCGGTCCTCGCATTTTGATCCTTGGAAATGTGTCGGATGATTACTCCGTCAAATTCTGTGGTTAGCTCTTTGACTTTGGAAAAATAGTGTTGTAATAGGGGGTCCCAGGTTT